>NC_041227.1:55107138-55126894 GCF_002837175.3 Physeter macrocephalus | reverse complement strand
TTTAAAAAAAGAATGAAATAATTCCATTTGCAGCAACATGGATGGACCTAGAGATTATCATACTAAATGAAGTAAGTCAGAAAGAGAAAGACAAATACCATATGATATCACTTATATGCAGAATCTAAAATACGACACAAATGAACTTATCCACAAAATGGAAATAGACTCACAGATATAGAGGACAAACTTGTGGTTACCCAGGGGAGGGCGGGGTGGGGGAGGGATGGATTGGGAGTTTGGGATTAGCAGGTGCAAACTATTATATATCGGATGGATAAACAACAAGGTCCTACTGTATAGCACAGGGAACTATATTCAATATCCTGTGATAAACCTAACGGAAAAGAATATGAAAAAGAATATATATGTATAACTGCAGAAATTAACACGACATGGTAAATCAACTATACTTCAATTAAATAGATAAATAAAGATGTGGGTAGAGAAGAGGTTAAAAGCAGCCCAATGGGGCTGATAATCAGCCATGTTAGACAGCCCTGAGGCTGCCGTGCAGGAGGCCCAGGCTGGGCGGTTCTCTGGGAAAGTCTGCAACCAGAGGCAGTGCAGTTGTACCCTGAAGACCCCAGGGCAGGGCCTGAGTCTGACTGACGTTTTAAAACAGGCACTACCTGTTTGATGAGAAGTTCTGGTTCTGCTTTTTCTTCAGTGGACGCAGAATTAGGTGCTAACAGACCCTTCAGAGAAACTCCTCTCCTCTTCCTTCTTGCCCAGGTGGAAGGGAAGCTTACTTAGTATTTTGTTATTTTCAGGTGCTAGAGCCTCATTGTTTCTTCTTTCTTCTTCTTTATCTTTCTTGCCCATAACACATCTCTGGTCCCCTTGGATCAGGGACAGAGCAAGACTGCATCCCCTCTGGGTTGCCACCCATTGTATTTTGGGAGATTAACTTGTTTCTTGGGATCCACAGGTTCACAGATGGAGAGGAACTGCTCTCAGGATGAATTAGGTCCAGACCCTCCCCCCACCAGACATAGATAATTTAGATAATGAGATTTGGCTGAGATGTGGGACTGAGTTGTGCTGTAAATGGGATGAAATCTTCAGGGAACTTGGGACCAGGTGAATGTATTTTGCATTTGGGATGGATGTGCATCTTTGGGGGGCAGAGAACAGGCTGGGTAGGCTGAATGTCCTGCCCCAACGGTGTCCATGTCCTAATCCCTGGAACCTGTAAATACGTTACCTTTCACGGCAAAGGGGACTTTGCAGATGTGATTGGAGATTGGGAGATTGCCCTGGTGAGCCTAATCTAATCACAGGAGTCCTAAAAGTAGTGAAATTTCTTGGGCGGTAAGAAGGAGAGATGAGGCGGAGTGGGAGGGCAGAGAGACAACCACATGTCTTTTGTTGTGACTTTTCATGTCACCGAGCCTGGAACTTCTCAGGAAGTGCGTGGTGACAGAAAGACCAGTGAAGTGAACAATTTTTGAGCACCTGCTAAGACTGGATTCTATAACAGCCATGTAGACAAGTTACTTCACCTCTCTGACCCCAAATCATCCCTTTTCTACAGATGACAGAAATAAGGCTCAGAGAGGTGAAGTGACCCATCCAAGGTCACCCAGTTAATAAACAGCAGGGCTGAGATTCAAAAGTGGGACCATTGGAACCCATCTGGCTGCCAAACTCTACCCACCCCCATTAGGGCTTGGCGATAATGGGCGAAACTCCCGGGGTGGACAGCCTTGAAACTTCTCGTGGCCCCATTTGTTTCTTTGCTTCCTTCTGTGGCTTTTCATTCAGGTCACTGGCTGTCAGCCCGTTTCTGATGGAATGGGGCAGCTCTGCCCGGGACAGACCAGCAGAGGGTGCTAGCACCCAAGAGTAAAGACCCAACGTTCCCAGAGGGTCTGAGGAGTTTCTCAGAAAGAAGGCCCCAGCCGCTTCCCCCACGGCGAGGGACAGCAGCTGGCCTGAGACCCATCTCTGCCATAGCCTGCTGGCCAGATGTCCTTCGGCAAAGGGCTCCACTTCCTTGGTGGCACTTTTCCCAGAGGAGGGGGAAAGAAACTCCCAGGGGCACTGACACAGAATGAAGTAACACAGGGGAAAGCTTCTAGCCCAGTCCCTGGCTTGCAACCCTTGGTTGAATTTGCATTCTTTATCAAGAGATGTTCCATGATTCTCATAGGACTATAATTTCAGATTCTGCCCAAACCACATGAATCTTTTATTTTGACTCAGCTGTCTCTCTCCTTTTCCTTTTATGTTTTTTACCAAGTCTTCCCTATTTGTACTTCAGAGGGCTCTCAAACATTCTGGCATGCGCCCTCAGGCCAATTATAAACTACCAAAGAAGCTTGATTCAAAAGGCCCTCTTAGACGGCCTGTCAGGGGGCTCCTTGCATTTGGAAACTCTGGAGTGCTGAGTGTAAATTCAAGAACATGGTGCCTTCCCATGTGTGTTTTCTCTGCCTTCCTACCTAAAAACCAGCCATTCACGGAACATTTACTGACTGCCGTGTGTGCTATGCATGTATGGAGACAGATAAATAAGATACAGTCACATCACCAGAGGCCCCTCTGACAGGGACAGAGACACTAACAGACATTTCAGAACAATTTATGTGCCTGTCTACAAACCGCACTGGGAAGGGGCATCTAATCCAGTTCCCATGACCCTACCATGTACCGTCCACTTCACAGACTGACCTCCAAGCCCAAGGTCAGAAAGGCAAGAGCAGGACCAGGACTGCTCAGGTGTGGCTAAGCCTCACTCTCCCTCATCCTCAGCAGGCAGGGGCCCCTGAAAGTCATCCTTTGCACAGGCTCCACGATGTCTGCTAAATGTAGGTCACTATGGCCGAGGATGTGAGTTTTCCCCTCATCCTGACACACAGGCAGCTGCTCAGTGAATATGGACCATGGCCTGAGGGTCAGTAACACCAGCCTAGCCCATTTGGTGGCCCAACAGATTTCAGGGCCACGCAGTTGCAGCTGGATCCCTGGGGTTTGAAGATGATTCTGTCCACGGTGTGTTCTCCAGGTCCTTTGCCTCCTCCACACACAACAGGCCAGGAGACAAAACACTCGACTTTTTCATGTGGTCATTCCTTCTCCTTCCTGCTTCACCTGATGAATAAGAATTTTGCGGTAAAACTTCAGCTTTACAAGAACATGCAACAGAAAGAATTAGGGAACTCAGTGATCCAAAACTAGCTAAATGAGGGTTTTTTGTTTTTTTTTTTTCTTATAATGTAAAGCAGTTCCAAGAAAAGTGAAGTCACAGCCCAGGGTGCTTATTTTCAGTTCTTAGAAAAGAGCCAATTTCAAAAGGGAAGCTTTGCAGCCAGAGCACACAGCCTGCCCTTGTCTGGTGAGGGGAGCTTGCTGATAAACCAGCTTTGATTTGGCATCAGAAAAC
The DNA here is from genome assembly GCF_002837175.3 of Physeter macrocephalus. Classification (NCBI taxonomy): domain Eukaryota; kingdom Metazoa; phylum Chordata; class Mammalia; order Artiodactyla; family Physeteridae; genus Physeter; species Physeter macrocephalus. The sequence continues at coordinate 55,123,506 of NC_041227.1, read as the reverse complement.
TAAAACCTCCGCCCAAGATGCATTTTCATTTGTGATGTCAAGGAGGAAACACTAGCCGAAACAGTGAGAGTTCTTAATATTCAGGGAAACCGCAACAGCTCAGCTAACAGCTAACATGCTGAGATGGCACACCGCCAGCTCGGAGCCACCGGGAGCTGTCGGCAGTCTGTGTGGACTGTCGGAAAAACATGGGGCACCCTCGTTTTCCCACCTCCCACACTCCTGAGGTTGTTCACTGCCCAGGCGATGATATCGGCCCAATCAGCGATTTTCAATAAGGCATTTGTTACCAGAAGTTAGGTGAGGACGAAGTGGGCAGGATATGGTTCTCAGCAGCCTGGGTCAGTCTTCTAGCAGAAGAGCAGGCGTCACATAAGGGAACCTCAGTAGGGTCGACTTCGGTTTTAAGGTCTTCGGGAGGCTACCACACACCCAGCTCAGGGGCTACTATTGGGAAACCCATATTAATTTTGGAATAAAGTGTTGACCTAAGAATCCTATAATAGAGACGCCATGGACTACATCAAAATCAAATGTCAATGTAATCAAAAGCAACTGGTCAACTGTCCCAGCCAGAAGGAGCCTAAGGAGACAAGATGACTCCATGTCATAGGGTGTCCTGGATGGGATCCTGGAACACAAGGACATTAGGAAAAACACTAAGGGAATCTGAATAAAGGATAGAGTTTGGTTAATAACATCTCAGTGCTGGTCCACTAATTGTAACCAATGTGTCATATTCATGTAAGATGTTAATAATAAGGGAAACAGGGTGCAGGTGTATGGGAACTCTTTGTATTGTCTTTGCAATTTTTCTGAGGATCTAAAGCTATTCTAAAAGTATACAGGGAATTCCCTGGCAGTCCAGTGGTTAGGACTCTGCACTTTCACTACCGAGGGCCTAGGTTCAATCCCTGGTCGGGGAACTAAGATCCCGCAAGCTGTGTGGCATGGCCAAAAACAAGAAAAATAAATAAATAAATAAAAATAAAAATATATAAATTTTTTAAGAGGCAACTGATGGATGTGAGTAGGAACTTATTGCTCTTCCCAGCAATAATCATTTGGGGCCTACCATGTGCCAGACACATGTAAAAGTGATTTACACACACCTTCACAACAGTGCTGTGAGCTCTGTATAATCTACATTTTATAGATAAGGAAACTAAAGCACAGAGAAGGTAGGTAACTTGCTTACAGTCACACAGCAAGTTTAACGACAAATGAAAGGCTTGGGGGCTTCCCTGGTGGCACAGTGGTTAAGAATCCACCTGCCAATGTAGGGGACATGGGTCTGAGCCCTGGTCCGGGAAGATCCCACATGCCGCGGAGCAACTAAGCTCATGCGCCACAACTACTGAGCCTGCTCTCTAGAGCCCACGAGGCACAACTACTGAGCCCGTGTGCCACAACTACTGAGCCCGTGCGCCTAGAGCCTGTGCTCCGCAACGAGAAGCCACTGCAATGAGAAGTCTGTGCAACGAAGAGTAGCCCCTGCTCGCTGCAACTAGAGAAAGCCCACACGCAGCAACAAAGACCCAATGCAGCCAAAAATAAATAAATTTATTATAAAAACAAACAAAAAATCAGTGCGTAATTTCCAATTTCCCCACCTTTAAAAGAAAATGCTAGAGTTTAAAATTATAGCACATCCAAAACACTGACAACGTCAAATGCTGGTGAGGCTGTAGAACAAGAACTCCATACACTGCTGATGGGAAAGCAAAATGGTACAGCCACGTTGGAAGACAGTGCTACAGACTGAATATGTCCCCTCCAAAGTGCTATAGACTGAATATGTATTCTCCCTAACCCAAATTCATATGTTGAAACCTAGCCCCCAGTGTAATGGTATAGAGGTGGGGCCTTCGGGAGGTGAACGGGATCAGTGTCCTCACAGGAGACCCCAGGGAGCAACCCTGCCCCCTGCTACCATGTGAGGACACAGTGAGAGGACAGCCACCTGTAAAACAGGAAGCAGCACCTTGAACCACCTTGACTTTGGCCTCCAGAACTTTGAAAAGTAAATTTCTGATGGTTTTAAGCCCCAAGTCTATGGTGTTTTGTTATGGCAGTCTGAGACAGTCTGGCAGTTTCTTACAAGGCTAGACATAGGCTGACCATGTAACCAACAATCATGCTCCCAGGCATTTACCCTGGTATGTTGAAAACCTATGTCCACACAAAATCTGCACACGAATGTTTACAACAGCCCTATTAATAATTGCCAAAAACTGGAATCAAGCAGATGTCCTTCAATAAGTGAATGGATAAACAAAGTATGGTACATCCATCCAGTGGAGGATTAGGATAAAAAGAAATGAGCTATCAAGTTACAAAACTACATGGAGGAACCTTAAATACATCTTGCTAACTGAAAGAAGCTGGTTTGAAAAGGCTATAGACTGTGTGATTCCAACTATATAACATTCTGGAAAAGGCAAACTATGGAGACAGTAGAAAAATTAGTGGTTGCCAGGGGTTACGGCAGAGGTAAGGATGATTAGGTGGAGCACAGAGGACTTTTAGGGTAACAAAACTATTCTGTATGATACTGTAATAGTGGATACATGATATTATGCCTATTGTACATCACAAAGCATGACCCTTAAGTAAACAACGGACTTTAATTAATAATAACGTATCTGGGCTTCCCTGGTGGCGCAGTGGTTGCGAGTCCACCTGCCGATGCAGGGGACACGGGTTCGTGCCCCGGTCCGGGAAGATCCCACATGCCGCTGAGCGGCTGGGCCGGTGAGCCATGGCCGCTGAGCCTGCGCGTCCGGAGCCTGTGCTCCGCAACGGGAGAGGCCACGACAGTGAGAGGCCCGCGTACCGCAAAACAAAACAAAACAAAAACAACATATCAATGCTGGCTCATTGATTTTAACAAAGGTACCACACCAGTGCAAGATGTTAATAACAGGGGAAACTGAGGGAGGGCATGTAAAGGTCATCTCTATAGGTTCTGCTTTTTTTTTCCCTAGAAATCTAAGCCACCTAAAAAATAAAATCTATTTTATTTATTTATTTTTATTATTTTTGTGTGTGTGTGGTATGCGGGCCTCCCTCTGTTGTGGCCTCTCCCGTTGCGGAGCACAGGCTCCGGACGCGCAGGCTCATTGGCCATGGCTCACGGGCCCAGCCGCTCCGCGGCACGTGGGATCCTCTCAGACCGGGGCGCGAACCCGGTTCCCCTGCATCGGCAGGCGGACGCGCAACCACTGCGCCACCAAGCCCACGAGGCACAACTACTGAGCCCGTGTGCCACAACTACTGAGCCCGTGCGCCTAGAGCCTGTGCTCCGCAACGAGAAGCCACTGCAATGAGAAGTCTGTGCAACGAAGAGTAGCCCCTGCTCGCTGCAACTAGAGAAAGCCCACACGCAGCAACAAAGACCCAATGCAGCCAAAAATAAATAAATTTATTATAAAAACAAACAAAAAATCAGTGCGTAATTTCCAATTTCCCCACCTTTAAAAGAAAATGCTAGAGTTTAAAATTATAGCACATCCAAAACACTGACAACGTCAAATGCTGGTGAGGCTGTAGAACAAGAACTCCATACACTGCTGATGGGAAAGCAAAATGGTACAGCCACGTTGGAAGACAGTGCTACAGACTGAATATGTCCCCTCCAAAGTGCTATAGACTGAATATGTATTCTCCCTAACCCAAATTCATATGTTGAAACCTAGCCCCCAGTGTAATGGTATAGAGGTGGGGCCTTCGGGAGGTGAACGGGATCAGTGTCCTCACAGGAGACCCCAGGGAGCAACCCTGCCCCCTGCTACCATGTGAGGACACAGTGAGAGGACAGCCACCTGTAAAACAGGAAGCAGCACCTTGAACCACCTTGACTTTGGCCTCCAGAACTTTGAAAAGTAAATTTCTGATGGTTTTAAGCCCCAAGTCTATGGTGTTTTGTTATGGCAGTCTGAGACAGTCTGGCAGTTTCTTACAAGGCTAGACATAGGCTGACCATGTAACCAACAATCATGCTCCCAGGCATTTACCCTGGTATGTTGAAAACCTATGTCCACACAAAATCTGCACACGAATGTTTACAACAGCCCTATTAATAATTGCCAAAAACTGGAATCAAGCAGATGTCCTTCAATAAGTGAATGGATAAACAAAGTATGGTACATCCATCCAGTGGAGGATTAGGATAAAAAGAAATGAGCTATCAAGTTACAAAACTACATGGAGGAACCTTAAATACATCTTGCTAACTGAAAGAAGCTGGTTTGAAAAGGCTATAGACTGTGTGATTCCAACTATATAACATTCTGGAAAAGGCAAACTATGGAGACAGTAGAAAAATTAGTGGTTGCCAGGGGTTACGGCAGAGGTAAGGATGATTAGGTGGAGCACAGAGGACTTTTAGGGTAACAAAACTATTCTGTATGATACTGTAATAGTGGATACATGATATTATGCCTATTGTACATCACAAAGCATGACCCTTAAGTAAACAACGGACTTTAATTAATAATAACGTATCTGGGCTTCCCTGGTGGCGCAGTGGTTGCGAGTCCACCTGCCGATGCAGGGGACACGGGTTCGTGCCCCGGTCCGGGAAGATCCCACATGCCGCTGAGCGGCTGGGCCGGTGAGCCATGGCCGCTGAGCCTGCGCGTCCGGAGCCTGTGCTCCGCAACGGGAGAGGCCACGACAGTGAGAGGCCCGCGTACCGCAAAACAAAACAAAACAAAAACAACATATCAATGCTGGCTCATTGATTTTAACAAAGGTACCACACCAGTGCAAGATGTTAATAACAGGGGAAACTGAGGGAGGGCATGTAAAGGTCATCTCTATAGGTTCTGCTTTTTTTTTCCCTAGAAATCTAAGCCACCTAAAAAATAAAATCTATTTTATTTATTTATTTTTATTATTTTTGTGTGTGTGTGGTATGCGGGCCTCCCTCTGTTGTGGCCTCTCCCGTTGCGGAGCACAGGCTCCGGACGCGCAGGCTCATTGGCCATGGCTCACGGGCCCAGCCGCTCCGCGGCACGTGGGATCCTCTCAGACCGGGGCGCGAACCCGGTTCCCCTGCATCGGCAGGCGGACGCGCAACCACTGCGCCACCAGGGAAGCCCCTAAAATCTATTTTTAAAAATACGGCATAGAAAACAATTTACTAGTGGTAGAGATAAATAATCCAGCAAAACTCCATAGCAATGAGGAACGTAACCTGACCCCCTTGATATTTACAGTCTAAGGCAAAGTGAAGGTTGTGTAAGAAGTGAAGAGCAGCCACCCAACACTGATCACAATCACAACAAAAGGACATTCCCTACCAAAAACAACGTAAAAACTCTAACCAGGAGGCTGCCTCCTCGCAGTGTCTCGCCAAAAGTTATGAGGCAGAAGTTTAGTTCATGCCTGGAAGTTGTTCTTAATCTTGATTTTTAGTTTCAACAAGAAATTCTGAAAATGTTTCAACAGCCCTAAGTGAAGGAAGAAGGGCAGACATCATCGTCCACATCTGCAGGGAATGGACCTTACACATTTAGGGCTGAGTGGTGTCTGAAGCAGAAAGAGGGCTGTGTCTTTGAGAGGCCCCAGTGCCTGCAATTAGAAAACGCCGTTTGACTTGCAAACTGGACACGGAAGCTGTTGATGGAGAAGACTGCGGAGCCATGAGGTCATTCCTTTTTTATGCAGCCTCTTTTCCTGCCCATAACCACACACTTTACTCTCTGTGGACAATGACTGAGGTTCAAATTCTGCCTCGTAAAGTAGGGTTGCAGCGGTAATGGAAAAAGTATCATCGCTTGTAAAACTTGGAAAATGCAACATGAGATTTCTGTGTGCTTTAGAGAGAGAGAATTAACACACATAAAGCAAAAAAAGGAGAGAGAAAGAGAACAAAACATCTGCTTTTCATCAGCAAACAGTCAAAGCAAGGGGCAGCAGGGGCTGAGTTCACTGGAGTGTCCCAGCATTTAGAAATCCTACATCCAGACTCCTCGGAGCAAAGCTCTCTGATAAACTTTTGAGAAATACATATTGAGTGATGTCCATGAAATCCATATGGTATAAGAACCTAAGTTGTTTCTGAATTTTGGTTGTTTTTATCGACGGTTCCAACATCCTCTAAGGAATATTCCTGTGTAAATCTTCCACTTCCAGCTCCCACATGCTTTCATGGAGGGGATTATCAGAAAGATCTGTCATCTTCACAGCCTGCAGGCATGGCTCAGGGTTGCAGGCCTGAACCACTCCCATCACCATCACATACTTTCCTAGAAGAAGAAAAGCCCAGTGGTAAAGTTCACATTGATAGAGAAGATAAAAACAAAACAGACACCTTAAGTCCTTGAGAGGGTTTAAATTTATCAGGGAGGCAAACTGGAGACCAAAAAAAAGCAGAGAGTAGATACCGAGGTGCCAAGGCAGCTAGTGGTCAAAATACATATACTGCCAGTAAATTCCGCATTTAACCTGGAGAATGACATTTGTGTCTCCTTTGGTTTCTGGTTTTAAAATGCTAAAACAGGGACTTCCCTGGTGGCGCAGTGGATAGGACTCCGCACTTCCAATGCAGGGGACCCGGGTTCGATCCCTGGTCAGGGAACTAGATCCCACATGCATACCACAACTAACAGTTCACGCGCCCCAACTAAGGAGCCGGTGAGCCGCAACTAAGACCCCACATAACCAAATAAATAAATCAATATTTTAAAAAATAAAATAAAATGCTAAAACAAAATCACAGCATACTGCATAAAGCTATCATATCCAAAGAGTGGAAGAGTCTCTCACATCAGAGGATGAGTTGTAATTAGACAGACTGCTCTAAGGCGGGGCCTGAAAACCTGAGCTTTTCTCTTCTCCCTGTTCCTTGCTCCATGCCAGAGTCTGTGACTGGTCTCTGTGCACAGGATTGGTCCCCCTTCTGCAAAGACAACCCCTGACAGCCCCAAACAAATCCAATTTTTCCTTTATGTTGCCAAAAGAGCTGGGCAGGTGGTAGCACCCCCCCATGCCACCGTTATTCCAACTGCCTGGGACCAATCCCTGCCACCTCCTGCCACCAGCTGGGCATACGCAAGCAAATCAACAAGAGGGCAGGCTGCCATCACAATGATCTAATGACATATTAACCACGACTCTATTCCCATTCCCTTGGGGAAGTGGCTCTCCTTGAAAGCAAAAATGGCCAGTCTTAACCACACAAAACTCAACTGTGTAAAAAACCCCAAACACAGCAGGAAGAGCAGGCACGTTGCCAGCCCCCACTGAGTGCCCCTGCGAGGCCACTTTAATCACACTGCTTCCAACATCAGGACTGGGTTTGTACTCGGGCCTGGGGCTCTGACTGAAGGAAGCCAGGCAAGCTGACACCTTACCCTCTGGTCTTCAGCTCCTGGCATGGCGTAGTTAGGTTTCCCTGAACCCATCCCTACATTCTACCTGAGCAAGTAACGTGGGGTTCCTCAGTGATGTAGGCTCGTTCTAAAAATAACTTGCGGGCTTCCCTGGTGGCGCAGTGGTTGAGAATCCTCCTGCCGATGCAGGGGACACAGGTTCGTGCCCTGGTGCGGGAGGATCCCACATGCCGTGGAGCGGCCGGGCCTGTGAGCCATGGCCACTGAGCCTGTGCGTCCGGAGCCTGTGCTCCGCCACGGGAGAGGCCACAACAGTGAGAGGCCCGCGTACCACCAAAAAAATAAAAAATAAAAAAATACACTTGCCATACCCTCTGAATGGACCTAAAAAGCTGGTGGAGATGGAGCCCTCAGAGAATGACTGAAGACCCTGGAAAGGAAGAACAAGCCCACAGAGTCCCTACAGGCGGGGTAAACACGGAATCCACATACTCAAAACCTACATACACCAAGGCGTGTAACACAACTATACGGGTGAACTCAAAGGCCTGAGCTCTTTCCTCCCGAGAACAGACCAGCCGGTTACTAGTCTGGTTCATTCTACCCACACCCTCTCCCCCAGCCAGAGTCTCTCTCCACGGTCTCTCCTTCTCCACCACGCCCCTCCCTTCTATCAGGCCTTCACCCCGACCATACAGGCCGGGATCAGTTGTCCCTCTTCTGCGCCCACGGCCCCCTGTGCTTAAGCTCAAGCCTATGACATCACATTGTGTTTCAGTGGCCTGCTTACTCTTCAGGCTCCCTACCTGAAGCCAGGGTCAGATTTGTCGATCAAGCCCTGCTATTAATTAGCAAGAGGAAATGGTATGGCCCAGGCACACAGGCCAGTAGGTAAGTCAGATGGGTTCACCAACACGCAATGCCCACTCAGGTACCTACTGGTGCCAACCTTATGCCAGGGCTGGGGCCAGACATGGGAGACAGCTCCAGCTTGCCTTCAAAGAGCATTGCCTGGGGACCAGCACACCAAACAGCTCGTGCTACATGCTACGCCAAGGGTGGCAAACTTTTTCTGTAAAGGGCCAGATACTAAATATTTCAGGCTTTGAGGCCATAGCGTCTCTGTTGCAACTATTCAGATCTGTAGCTGTAATGGGAAAACAGCCCTGGACAATACCTAAATGACGATGCTCCAATAAAACTTTACTTATGGACACAGATATTTGAATTTCATATATTGATACTTTTCCCATGTCATGAAATCTTCTGGGTTTTTTTTAACCATTTGAAAACATAAAAAACATTTTTAGCTCATGGGCCGTGCAAAAAGAGGTGGCAGCCTGTAGTTTGCCGATCTTGCGCTAGACTAACATTGCAGTGGAGGGCAGACAGAGAGGGAGGCTGAAGGATGGAGCCAGGGTGGGGTGAGAAGCGTGCAGGAGCATTGCCTAGTAAAAAAACAATGGTCACTATGACCTAGGGGCTGTGTTAAGGACATTTTTAAAATGTACTGAATCCACACAACAGGCAGGAATTATTGGTCCCTTTGGTAAGAGGTCCAGAAAGGTTAAGAAAAGTGCTCCTGGGAGCTCAGCCAGAAAGGGCCAGGGCCAGAAAAGTTCAACCTAATACTGAGAATAGTTGTCAGAAAGACAGAGCCCGCCCTGCCGTAGTCTGGCCCAGTGGTTCTCAAAGTGTGGCCCCCAGGCCACCAGCACCATTAGCACCTGGAAGCTGGTTAGAAATGCAAATTCTCAGCCCCGCCCAGACCAACAGACTCAAACTCTGAGGGTGGTGCCCAGCCGCCAGTTTTAACAAGCCCTCAGCGTGAGTCTGATGCAAGCTCAAATTTGCACACCACTGGTTTAAAAGGAAACAGTAGTGAACTACAGCCTAAGACAGTCCCACGAAGGAGGGGTACAGCAGGGCTCCTCATTCCTGGGAACTGGGGAGAGCTTCCCAAAGGAAGGTACATTTGAGTAGAGTCGTTAAGGATGAACCAAGTTCCCCACTATGATATTTTCCAATACTTGATAGGGAGAAAAAAAAATCACCCGTGGGGAAGGGACTCTGTTAACAAATACACATGCTGGGGGGCCCTGCCCCGGAGACTCCAGCTGGGAGGGCTGGTGGAGTCCTCGGAAACTGTATTTTTTGAATGGGCCGCAGGTGATGCTTATCATCAGAACTGCTTGGGTGGCGCTTGGTTGGGGAGGGGAGGGAAGAAATGGTATCGAGGCGGGGGACCAGCACCGCCAACACCGGGATGTGGGACGGCCAGGCCCCGCCCGAGCGCGGTACAAACCCAGGGTCAGCCGCGGGGTCGAATCCGGCTGTTACCTGGGACGAGGCAGGGCCGCCCGCGCGGCACCCGCTCCAAGCCGCAAACCGAGAAGGCCCCGCTCGGGTCCCGCAGCCGCGCCTCGCCGCCGCCCGCCGCCAGCACCGTGCCCTGCATCCACACGGCCGTCAGCTCCAGCGGCCCGCGGCCCGCCGCCGCCCGCGACAGCCACCACGCGCCCGGGCCGCCCTCCGCCTGGCGCCGCAGCTGCTCCGCCAGAACCTTGAGCGGCGGCGACCGCGGCAGCCTCACGGCCGTAGGGCACTCGCCGGGCAAGGAGGCCGTGGGCGCCGCCGCCATTGTGCCCCGCAGCCTCTTTCCCGCCAACCTTGATGAGCGGCGAGACCCGGTCCGCAGCCACCAATCAGGGGCGCGCTGGCGGAGCCGGCCAGTGGTCGGCGTCGGGAGGCGGAGCCGCCGGACAGAGCGGCCCCACTCCCACCCCAGGAGTGCGCAGGCGTACGTAAAATAAATAACCGACCTGCAAGCTAGGAACGGATGAAATGAATTAAAAGAGAAAAAATAAATGAAGGAGGGAGGTACAGAACTCCCTGTTTCCAGGCACCTCAAAATTTGGCGTGCACGCACATCATCTGGAGAGTGTGGGTATTCGTCTTTACATCGCCTTGCCTAGTACGGTTCTCTGAGGCTAACAAATAACGTGCAAATACTGAAATGGATCGTAGCAATGGTGAGCCTATGTTTATTGGGAGTTATCAAGAATCGAGTCGAGAGGTAAGGCTGGAAAGAGGGACAGGAACAGCTAGTAAAATTGCCCTTTCTTTTATTACTATTTTTATTTATTATATTTTAATAACAAAATAATTTTAAAGTTAATAAGATATATTACTATATTTTTCACAAAAGGAATGAATGTTCATTGTAGAAAATTTAGACAAGGAAATCTAGAATAAGAAAAGAATTGTAAAAATCACTCAGAGATATCTACCTACTACTGGTGTATTAGCATTCAGGTTTTAAAATATATACATGTGTATATATATTTTTATACACAAATATTGTTTTGTATATTACTTTCACTTACTAATAAACATCTTCATATCAACAAATATCCCTCTGCTTCCTCTTGAATGACTGCATTAAGATTCTTTTTGTCTCATCACCTACCTAACCAATATCCTAGAGGTGGACATTAGGCTATTTCCAGTTTTTCACTTTATAAGTCGCTACTGTGAACCTATCTAGAGCTAAATCTTTGTGCATGTTTCAGATAAATTTCTAGAAATGGAATTGCTCCCTAAAAATTGTATGTTCCCAATCAGTCAAATCCACAAATCCTAAACCAAGCAATCCTGTAAGTCAAGACCAGTTGTCAGAAGACTGTCCTCCCGGGGCCTCCTGCAATACCAGGCTGACAGAGGGTATTCACCAAGAGCTCGATTTTTATAAAGCAGCTAAGAAATACTGAGCCAGGTTCTGACCTAAGAGCTTTGCAGGGAGTATCCCATACACCCTGTAAATACTGTTCTACAAAGGGGAAAACGGAGGCTCACAGAAGCTAGGTGGCTTGCCCACAGCCTCTCTGGCAGTAGCCTCCGTGGGATCCTGGCCTCTATACCTCAACCCTAAGTTGTAGAGTAACCAGGCTCCTAACCTGAGAAGGAAGCAGAGATTTTAACCAAGAGAGAATCCCACCCCCTTCAAGCCTGGTGAGTCCCCACTGGCCTTCCCCAAGGCACCTGAAGGCCAGAAAAGGGATGGGGAAGGGAGTTGAAGTATAGGTCTGGGAATTTCCCACCATTCTCTTGGCCTTCAGATTTTTGTGTGTGTGTGCACAGACACACACACACAAACACACACACACACACACACACACCCCTCAAGCTCCATGTGTGTTGCTGGCAGAGTGATCTTTCCAAAACACAAGGCTGAACATATCAGTGCCCAGTTTATAACCTCCTATGATGTCATCCCTCCACCTGGAATATGAGCATCCCTCCAGGCAGAGCAAAATGTAAAAGGAGGGCCCAGAAAGGAGAGAGAGCAGGAAGCATTGAGCAAACGGCCAGGATATCAGAACGGCTGGGACACAGAGTGCAAACAGAGGAGTGGGGATATAGGAGGCTGTACCTACATAACCTCACTTCTTACCCCCATTTTACAGATGATGAAACTGAGGTTCAGGCTAATGACAAGGCTGAGGGCACACGGCTAGCGAGGGGTGGAGCCAGGACTCAACCCAAGTCCATCTGACTCCAAACTTCATGCTCTTTGAACCACACCTGCCATCTCACTGTCCACACTATCGCCCATCTCCCCATCCAAGATGTCTCAGTACCTTTGCTCATGCTGTTCTCTGCCCCACATGCCTTCCCCCAGTCTCTCCCAGCTAACTCAGTCACCACGTGCCTGCCACCACCAAGACCACTTCTCTTCAGGGAGCCATTCTTGAGCCCACAACTGGAGTCAACCCCTCCCTTCCAGACCAGGCTGCTGATATCCCTAATCCAGGGTTTCTCAGCCTCAGCCCCACTGACATTCGGGGCTGGGTAATCCTGTGTTGAGGGAGCTGTCCTATGTGCCTTGTGGGATGTTGAACAGCATCCCTGGCCTCCACCCACTAGATGCCAGTAGTACTCTCCTCAAGGTGGCAATCAAAAGTGGCTTCTTCAGACATTGCCAACGTCCCCTGGAAGGTGAAATCACCGCCTGCTGAGAGCCACTGCACGCATCTACAGACTCACTGCATTCTGTCTTGAACCATAAATACTTGAGTCTGAGTCCGCCTCACCAGCAGATCAGGGGTCCAAACTCTGATGCCAACAGCGGCCAGGCAGGTAACCCTGGTGGAGCAGTGACACACTGGCCTTCTCAGGCCCCAATCAAGGGGCCAATCACACTCAGCCAATGGTTGCCACGTGAGAATGTGGGTCCAGTGTTGCCAGATCTGATTTTTAAAGACATTTTAATGTGTAACCTCCACATTTTAAAAAAGTGTTGGCAGTGTATTCAATTCTAAAACAAAGGCTTTGTGTCCCTGAAAGCACCCTGTGGGTAACCCTGGCCCACGGGCAGCCAGTCTGTAAAAGCGGTCCCTAGAATTCGAGCTTTTGTCCTGGCACCTGAGCAGCTTGGGTGTTCACTGATGGGAAGCCTCTTGGTACCTTCTGTGAAATATCCAGGGGGTTGAGTATTTCACCAGCTCTAAGAGTTGCAAAATTGGTGTCTTAAATTATTGTTGTGAGCAGACAACTGGGGTCTGTCAACACACGCTGGGTGCACCTTCCCTCCGTGAAGGACTATCTCCCTCCCCCACCTGCCACACCCAGGCCTGAAGCAACACTTGTGCAGGGCCTTCCTGGGCCCCAGCTTCCCAGTGAGATCAAAGACTCCTGCAAGGGGATTTCCTGCCACCTGAGGACAAAGGTAAGGCAAGGGGAATTTGGGGCCTTAGCCTCACACTCAACCTACACATTCACCAGTTCCTGGGCAGATCAGGCCAAAAACGCTTCTGACTGCCAGGAACAAAACCAAACCCTAGTGCCCAAGGAAAAGAGTTTGTTCTGGAAGATTATCCATGCAGTAACATCTACAAAATGGCAAAACTGTCATTAGCCAAGCGCTTACTATGTACTAAACACCATGCCAGATGCTTCATGTGCAGAGTCTGCGACTCGTCAGAACAACCCTAAGATGTAAGTGCTTTTCTTTTCTTTTTTTTTAAACTTTTTATTTTATATTGGAATATAGTTGATTAACAGTGTTATAGTTTCAGGTGTACAGCAAAGTGATTCAGTTATACATGTATCTACTCTTTTTTTTTTTTTTTTACATCTTTATTTACAATGGTGTGTTAGTTTCTGCTGTATAATAAAGTGAATCAGCTCTATGTATGCATATGTCCCCATAGCCCCTCCCTCTTGAGCCTCCCTCCCGCCCTCCCTATCCCACCCCTCTAGGTTGTCACAAAACATCCGGCTGATCGCCCTGTGCTATGCAGCAGCTTCCCACTAGCCATCCCATATATCTATTCTTTTTCAAATTCTTTTCCCATTTAGGTTGTTACATCATATTGAGCAGAGTTCCCTGTGCTGTACAGTAGGTCCTTGTTGGTTATCCATTTTATTTTATTTTATTATTTATTTATTTATTTATTTAGGCTGCATTTGGTCTTCGTTGCTGTGAGCAGGCTTTCTCTAGTTGCGGCGAGCGGGGGCTACTCTTCGTTGTGGTGCATGGGCTTCTCATTGCGGTGGCTTCTCTTATTGCCGAGCACAGGCTCTAGGTGTGTGGGCTTCAGCAGCTGCAGCACGCGGACTCAGTAGTTGTGGCACACGGGCCCTAGAGTGTGTGGCCTTCAGTTGTTGCAGCACACGGGCTCTAGGGTGCACAGGCTTCAATAGTTGTGGCGTGCGGGCTCAGTAGTTGTGGCTCACGGGCTTAAATATAGCAGCATGTACATGTCAATCCCAAACTCCCTAACTATCCCTTCCCCCCACCCTTCCCCCCTGGTAATCATAAGTTCGTTCTCTAAGTTGGTGAGTCTGTTTCTGTTTTGTAAGTTCATTTGTACCATTTCTTTTTAGATTCTGCTTATGAGCAATATCATACACTATTTCCCTTACTCTCTCTGACTTACTTCACTCAGTGTGACAATCTCTAGGTCCGCCCATGTTGCTACAAATGGCATTATTTCATTCTGTTTAATGGCTGAGTGATATTCCATTGTATATATGTGCCACATCTTTAGTAAGTGCTTTTCTTAAGCCCATTTTATAGATGGGGAAACTGAGGCTTGGACAGGTGATGTGACCTGCCCAAAACCACACAGCTGGTAAGAGGTAGGGCCAGGGATTCCAATCCTCATCTGGAACAAAGCGTCCCTCTCCCGTGTCTTTCAATAATCAGGACCCCAGATAAGGTGGGGTCTTACCCACTATCCTGGGTCATCACCAGGGTGAATTCCCTGGGGAAACATTTTTAAGTACAGGTTCCATCAAAAAGACATATTTTGGGGACTTCCCTGGTGGTCCAGTGGTAAAGAATCTGCCTTCCAATGCAGATGACGCAGGTTCGATCCCTGGCTGGGGAACTAAGATTCCCATATGCCGTGGGGCAACTAAGCCTGCGTGCCACAACTACTGAGCTTGGGTGCCTCAACTAGAGAGCCCACGTGCCACAAACTACAGAGCTCATGCACCCTGGAGCCCACGTGCTGCAACTAAGACCTGACTCAGGCAAAAAAATAAAGAAAGCAAAAGAAAAAAAAAGAAAGACATATCTTGAACTTTAGTTAACAAAATACACAGGGATAAGTGGGTATACAGATATCTGCAACTTGCTTTGAAGGTCAGCAAAAAGTAAGGTAGATTGAGGGGTGGACAGAGAGGAGGACAGGAGACTAGATACGTGATATGGCGAGTAAATTTCATTGTAGAATCTAAGTGGTGGATGCAATGGGGGTCCACTGCACAATTCTTTCAATAATACAGTGATGGGGGATAATTCTAGGTTCCAGGGCCTCACCACAGCATTCCTATATCAGAATCTCAGGGAGTGAGAACCTAGAATGATTCTGAGGCCCAGCCAACACCCAGCCCTCACCCAGTGACCAGCATGCTTCCTATTCCTTCATCACAGAATATCACCAGACGGTCTCAGGCCGTCTCTGGTCGCTTCTTGGTCTCTGGCACCCCTTTTTCATGACTCCACGCCACAGCACGATGTCCTCCTTTCCACAGGCCCCAGCCATAGAAGCCGCAGTGCAGGCTAGCTCTGGGCTGGGCTCAGAGGAGACCAGGAGGAAGAGGTGGAGTTTCATGCCTTAGTGCATGATGACCAGCACTCCCGGGCCCTGTGAAGCAAGGGTGACGTCTGCTCTCCACTGCACACTCAAGGTGGCCAGCCGCTTTCCAGCTTCCTGGAGGAGCCCCGAAGCACAACCCACATTTTGAAAGTAAGAACCATCCTTCTAGGCTAATAATAATAATAATAATAATAAAAGCATCTGCTTCTGCCACGACCACTACAGGCCAGGCACGGTGCCAGCTGCTATATCTAAATCAGCTCATTTCATCCACGAACCCCTGCTGGGGACCTACCTCCACCCCTACTTTACAGAGGAGGAAACTGAGGCTCAAAAAGTCACTAAGCCTAAAACAATCAAACCCATGTGCTACTGACATAGGAGAGACATATAGGTCAAGGGAATGGAATTGAGGGTCCAGACATAAACTCATATACCTAGGACCAGCTGCTTTTTGACAAGGGTCGACAAGATCGTTCAGTGAGGAAAAAATAGTCTGTTCAGTAAATGTGCTGGAACAACATGCAAAAGATGGAAGTTAGACCCCCACCTCATACCATACATAACATGGATCAAAGACCTACATATAAGAACTAAAACTATAAGACTCTTAGAAGAAAACATAGGGATAGATTTTCATGACCTTGGATATGGTGATAGATTCTTGGAAATGGTACCAAAAACACAAGCAAAAAAAGAAAAAAAAAAAAACTGGATTTCATCAAAATTAAAAATGTTTGCACATCAAAGGACATTATAAAGACACATCAAAGGACATTATAAAGAAAGAAAAGACAATCTACAGAATGGGAGAAAATATTTACAAACCGTATATCTGATGAAAGTCCAGTATCCAGAATATATTCAAGAACACTTGCAACTCAGTAACAAAAAGACAACTCGATTTTAAAATGGGCAAA
>NC_041227.1:55054310-55106638 GCF_002837175.3 Physeter macrocephalus | reverse complement strand
GCAATCCCACTCGCAGGAATTTATCTGGAAGATACACCTCCAACGATATAAAAATGCACACCTACAACGGTATTCAGTGCACTATTATTTGTAATTGCAAAATACTGGAAACTACCTAAATGTCTGAGCGTAAAGATTGGTTGAATCAACTACGGTACGCACAGTGAAGCTGGGAAAGGAATGAGGAAGATCGCTGGTAAACTGATACGGAGTGATTTCCGGAGATAGTGCTAAGTGAAGAGAGCCAAGTGCCAAAGAGCATACATCGTGGGCTATACCCTGCGTGTAAGAAGGGAAAATAAGGAAGCATACCTACCTCTGCTGCTTTTTACACAAAGAAACGCAGGAAGGATAGTCCAGAGAACAATAAGTTAGTTATCTACAAGAGGGAGGGGAACAGGATGGAAAGAATGTGGGAGGAAGGACACTTCTTTGTACAAACCCTTTCGCGAAAAGTTTTGAGTTTGTTAACATTCCAAATTATTTTTTTAAAAAAAGAAATTAAATCAATACGAATGGGAAGGGAGAACCCTAAACTAAAACAAACAAACAACAAAAAAGACCAAAATATGTTTCAAATGAATACCATACCTATCCTGAAGGGGGAAAAGAAAGGAAAGGCAGACAGACCCAAGTAGTTCATGACACAATACTTGACTCTATACCCTCAATTTGTGGACTGGGGATACATGAAGTATTTGGTGGTGGGGGGGAGTGGGGAACTGCAAACAACCCTGAACTCTTTACTTATCAAACAATAAACAGTTCTGGAACTTTTAAAAGATGTATTATAGGAGTGAGCAAATCGTAAATGTTTTGATGTCACTGGGAGCCAGGGCTCGCTGTAAAAGAAGAGACATCCAGATCTGGAGTGGGGGAGGGCAAGAAAGAACCCTCTGGGAATTGACTGGAATTGGAGGAATCGGTAATGTGTATTCTGTATACATACATGCATATATTTCCTAGCTCTGTGCATTGAAAGGGCCAAAAAGCAAGACACCCCATGTAGTCATGAGCACATCTGGTGCCCAGATCTTGGCCTCTAACACCATCGCCCACTGAAAGGAACCAGAGCTTTTCAGAGACATTAACCCAGAGGAAGAGCACAGTAGGTGGGAAATGAACTTGGAATGCCTCGTTATGACAGAAAGTGTCAGGACTGATTGAAAATAAATGATGGGGTCAGATCACAAAGACACAGGAGCCAGCTTGAAAGGGTTCTCAAGGGCCAAATCTGGGATGATTTGAGTATCAAATTAATTAAACACAGTAATGAAATATAAACCACTAAAAAACTGGAATCCATGAGTCTGTGCCAAGAAGAGACAGATAAATAAATAAATGAATGGGAAGAAGGGAGGAATCTTGCTTAGAATGGAATACCGAGTGCTGACACTGAAAAACCATCATTCTACCACCATCCTGGTAAAGACTGAGTCAGCAAGAATCATCTATGAATGCCATATCTAAGGGGGAGTTTTTTAAACTGAAGTATGGTTGACTTACAATATTGTGTTAGTTTCAGGTGTACAGCGAAGTACACACACATATATACATTCTTGAACATATATATATTCTTTTTCAGATTCTTTTTCATTACAGGTTATTACAAGATATTGAATATAGCTCCCCGTGCTATACAGTAGGTCCCCGTTGTTAACCTATTTTATATAAAGTTGTCTATATCTGTTGATCCCATGCTTTTAATTTATCCCTCCCCACCACTTCCCCTTTTGTAACCATAAGTTTGCTTTCTGTCTGTGAGTCTGTTTTGTAAATAAGTTCATTTGCATTTTTTTAGATTCCACGTATAAGGGACGTATGATATTTGTCTTTCTCTGACTTACTTCACTTAGTATGATAATCTCTAGGTCCATCCATGTTGCTGCAAGTGGCATTATTTCATTCTTTTTTATGGCTGAGTAATATTCCATTGTACATATACACCACATCTTTATCCATTCATCTGCTAATGAACACTTAGGTTGCTTCCATGTCTTGGGTATTGTAAATAGTGCTGCTATGAACATTGGGGTATGTGTATCTTTTCCAATTAGAATTTTTGTTCTTTCTGGATGTATGCCCAGGAGTGGGATTGCTGGTTCATATGGTAAAACTATTTTTAGCTTTTAAAGGAATATCCATACTGTTTTCCATAGTGGCTGCACCCAGTTTATTGGGTTGGCCAAAAGGCTCCTTCGGTTTTTAAAGTAAAAATAAAAGACACATTTTTCATTTTCACCAAGAACTTTATTGAACAACATATTTACCATTTTGTTCCCCTACCTTCTGCCATTTTTCAGGCAGCTTCATAATTCCATCTTCCCAAAACTTTTTATCTTTTTGAGCAAAGAACTGTTCCAGGTGCCTTTTACAGTCTCCAGCAGGCAGCTTCATAATCCCATCTTCCCAAAACTTTTTATCTTTTTGAGCAAAGAACTGTTCCAGGTGCCTTTTACAGTCTCCAGGGAATTGAAGATTTTTCCATGAAGAGATGTTTGTAAAGACCGAAATAAACGGAAATCTGAAGGTGCAACGTCTGGTGAATATTGCAGATGAATTGGAACTTACCAGCCAAGATATAACAGTTTTTGCCTGGTCATCAAAGAAACATGCAGTCTTGCGTTATCCTGATGGAAGATTATGCGTTTTCTGTTGACTAATTCTCGATGCTTTTCTGCTGCTTTCAGTTGGCCTAAATGGGAGTAGTATTTGTTGGAATTAATTGTTTGGTTTTCCGGAAAAAGGTCATAATAGAGGACTCCCTTCCAATCGCACCATATATACAACATCACCTTTGGATGAAGACCAGCCTTTGGTGTGGTGGGTGGTGGTTCATTTCGCTTGCCCCATGGTCTCTTCCGTTCCACATTATTGTACAGCATCCACTTTTCATTGCCTGTCACAATTTGCTTTAAAAACGGAACGCTTTCCTTATGTGTAAGTAGAGAATCGCATGAGGAAATACGGTCAAGGTTTTTTTCCGCTTAACTTACGTGGAACCGAAACACAAAAGCGATTAACATAACCAAGCTGGTGCAAATGATTTTCAACGCTTGATTTGGGTATTTTGAGTAGGTCGGCTATCTCCCGTGTGGTATAACGTTGATTGTTCTCAATTAATGTCTCCATTTGATCTCTATCAACTTCAACTGGTCTACCCAACCCTGAAGCATCGTCCAGCAAGAAATCTCCAGCACTAAACTTCACAAACCACTTTTGATATGTTCGATCAGTCACAGCACCTTCTCCATACACCGCACAAATCTTTTTTTGCGTTTTAGTTGTGTTTTTACCTTTCTTGAAATAATAAAGCATAATACGACGAAAATGTTGTTTTCTTCCATCTTCAATATGAAAATGTCTACACAAAAATTCACCGATTTTGATAAGTTTTTTTTTTTAAAGGCACACTGATATGACAGCTATCACAATACAATCTAACAAAATTGTTTCAAATGAAGTTAAAGACAACTAAGCACTACTGGAGCCATCTTATGGAAAAAACCAAATGAAATTTTTGGCCAACCCAATACATCCCCGCCAACAGTGCAGGAGGGTTCTAAGGGGGAATTTTAATGAAGCACAGGATATCTGCATTATCTCCAAATGTTTCCCCATGGATTGCTAATTAGTTGCTAAGAAAAGGGAAAGTAACAATACAGTGCAGAAATTAGGCCATACCTTAACCAGGTGGCCAAAATTAACATCACCTATGAAGGACAGACAGAAGGGCATCATGTGCCTCCAGATGTAAACAGGTGTGCTTTATACTATTTTTGCTTTTTTCACTTTTTATAAATTTGAAATTATTTTCAAATAAAATATTTTTAGCAATTGCTACAATCAGCATAAAACCAGTATAAACAGAAAGCAACTGTGAAAATATACACACGATGAATAAATGAAACAGTGCTGAGGCCTGTTGTGCGCATGGAAAGGGGAGATGGGGGAAAGTGAGGGGGTGTCAGACACATACACCCACCACGAGGCTGCCCTGAAGCTGAGCTCTCGGCAAAAATCCTCACACTATGGTCTTCAAGGCCCTCTCTGTCCCACCCAAAGCCATCTCCATGTCCACAGTTGGGGCAATGCTGATCTAGCGGAATCTCTGCAGCTTACGGAAGGGACACTGAGGCGCAGGGGCATCAGGAGGTGGGCTCTGCCCCTGGCTGCTGTAGGCGCCTCTTCCAGCTCTGCCCGTCAGCTGTGCTGTGTAAAGGAGCATCTGCGCGATATCAGCTCCTGTGCCAGGCACTGTGGCCCATGATCGTGAAGGCTCCAGCACCCGAGCCTGCTGGTGGGGGGACCCCTCACACCACGGAGTTTTGAGCCTCTGGGAGTGGAGGGACATGCCTGTGAAGCTGCCAGGCTGGGAGCAAGAACCCAAATGTCCAGCTCCTCTGGCTTCAGCAGGCCCTGCCTGGGCCCTCCTTGGACTCTACTGTTTCCACAAAAACCTCCAAAAGCAAGAGAGGATCTGCACATCCCTATTCACAGCAGCATTATTCACAGTAGCCAAAAGGTGGAAGCAACCCAGGTGTCCACCAATGGATGGAAGGATAAGCAAAATGTAGTATATCCAAAAAATGAAATATCGTTCAGATTTAAAAAGGAAGAGAATCCTGCCACATGTTACAACACGGATGAATCTTGTGGACATCATGCTCAGTGAAATAAGCCAGTCATAAAAAGACAAATACTGTATTGATTCCACTTATATGAGGCACCGGACTAGTCAAATTCATAGAGCCAGGAAGCAGAGCAGTGGCTGCCAGGGGCAGGAGGGAGGGAAAATGGGGAGATGTTTTGTGGGTACAGTTACAGTTTGGGATAATGAAGCATCCTGGGGCTGGAAGATGGTGATGGTTGCACCACGATGCAAATGTGCAGGAGAGGCCTGAGGACTCTCAGGACCCAAGGACGTCAACCTCCGTCCCTTGATATGACAACTCTGGCCCAACCCGTGAGCTTCCCCAGTACTCTGACACACTTGATTTTTTTAAATAACAGCCATAATTCATCAACTTCCCAGGATGATGGGCATTCTAATCTGATTAGTATTTGGTAAATGAAGTGCTTTTCAGGGAAATGACAGGCATGACCTCCCAACAGTCTTTGACTTGCCAAGTTCAAGGATTTTCTCAGTTGTCCTCTGTGGTCAACATTCCAGCAATCATGGTGAGGCCAGACAATAAAAAGAGGGGAAGGGGATGATAAGAAAGCCTTCAAAAGAAGGTTAAGGGAAAGAGGAGAAAGATGCCCTTGCTGGTTACCTAGGAAATATGGGAAGGATCGCATGCTACTGGCTGGCTTTGGAGCAGAACTGCAAGAGGCCAACAGAGCCTGGCAATGACAGGGTGTGTATGTGCTGAGTGTCTGGGGTACCCCTTCCTTTGCTTTTATTATTGTTTACTGGACAGCACGAGATTGAATTCAGAATGTTTTTTTTTTTTGGAAGTTGCTTTTCAGAGGATTTGTCTAAACTGACCTCCAATCCTTCTCCTTGTACTACTTAAGCCCATTGGAAAAGCTGGTGCTCCCACACCTCTCTACCCCAGTGGCCCATGCCCCACCACAGCTCAACCACCTCACTATCCGTTACAGAAATGAACAGAGAAACAGGCCCCACAGAAACTCGCCGGGGTGACCAAGCACAGAGTCCCCCCAGCCAAGCTCAAGTCCCCCTTCCAGGCTCCTCACTCTGCTCTTCATCTTGCCAGGGCTCCTATTCAGTGCTCATGTGTCACATGCTACATGCTGAGGCACCGACGTTCTCAGTGCTGACCACCTGAGGGCTGGGCATCGTGCAGCCCCCTCTATCGGTAAAGAAGCACAGAAAGGGTGATGACTTGCCCAGGGTCACACAGCTCCTCGGGGTCTGAGCCACAGGCGTCTGGGATGCAGACCCCGACCTCCTGATAGCTAGTCCCTGGCTCGCCCCAATCAGAAAACTGCCGGGCCTGGGGCTGGCTCTGGCTTTGCAGAAATGAGGCCAGGTTCCATTTCATTTCAGTAGAAACTTCAAAGTAAAGAAAAAAAAAAAGCCAAGTTGGGGCTCCAAACTCCTAGGCACCCCCAACGCCCAGCTGACTTGGCAGGTTCAAAGTCAGTGCCATTCCCTTCCCTCCATGCCCACGTGGGGATTCAAGAAAGGAGTAAGCTTTGAAGGTCAGGCTGTGAAACTGATGCCTACACTTTTTCCATGAGCAAAAAACCTATTTTTCCATAGGCCAAACCCTATTTTTCAAACAAGAAGTTCAAACGATTCATTCTCTTGTCCCAGGTCCATTTATTAAGTTACTGCTCTAACTGAATCCAAAAGGAGATGACGGTCCTTCCAGACTGAGGAGGAGACTGACATGGAAGTGCATTGGACTCACCTCTGGCCAGAGGGACCAGGGCACCCTGGTCTTCCTTTCAGCACTCAACTTCTGAAAAGTGAGGGGGCCCTGTGATTTTTTTTGGTTTCAGAATGAGTTGCCCATCACTTGGGACCCGAGGCAGAGCACATTTCTTTGCAAACTGGGGGTGAGAGTGGAGGGTCCAGGGGTGCATATTAATTTCACACAACTTCCTTGTCAGGGCTTAAATGTGGAGGAGGTGTGAATTCTGGGTGCTGCATTTGTAGAAAAAAACAAGTCAATGACACATACAAATCAGGTCATGGCAGAATTGTGACTTGTGACCACATGTCTTTTGACTCCTGTGCTTTACGCCACCTTTTAAAGTAAAGATTTCACCATTGAAATGGGTAAAAATGGCAGGGTATGCCGGGGGAACTGGCGCCAGCATCTCTTTTACTCAAAGGGTCAAGGCTGTCAACAAGCCCCTAGATCCAGGGACAATGCAAGAAAGCACGCTAGAGAAGAAATAACTTGGAGGAGAAAACAGCCACATGTCCACCTCAAAACAGGAAGGGAATGGAAAAGAAAAGAAAAAAAAATACAGGAAGGGAGAAGGCGGCCTGAGGAAAATGGCGGAGTACACAGAAACAGTGTGGCTTTCTAAGGGAACACCTGCTGTTTCTGCTGGCCTGGCACCCACGCCCCCTTCTTCTGATAAACGCACCTCATTTCTTTCTGAGGCAGTCACCTTAGGGTGACTGAGGCAGTCACCTTAGGGGAGAAACACAGGGCCTGGACAATCAGCACAGAACATCCGTCTACAGGGTGGGCAAGCCAGGCCCATCAGCACCAACGAGCATCGGCTCCCAGACTTCAGCTGCAGCCCATGGGAAGGAGCAGCTCCCTTTCTACTCGGTGGTAGGCTGGCAGGATGCGAGCCTCACGCTGCCAATGGTTGTCTGTGCACCCGGTCCAGTCCCGCCCAGGCCTCCCAGTCCCATGAACGATAATTGCCTTTTTTGCTTGAGCTAGTCTGAGTTGAATATCTAAATCTCGCAACTACAAGAATCCTAACATAGCCTCATTAAAAAAAAAAAAAAAAGTCATTACATTTCCTAGAGTCACAATTTCCAGATGGGGAAAATGAGGTCCAGAGCTTGAGGAGGCCATCCAAGCCACACGATAGGTCTAACTGGTGAGACAGGACCATAGGTCACATCTCCCATCTCCTAGGCACCTCCCCCATCTACACTGTCCTCTGGCTTGAAACTGAGTGAGAAAATGTGCCTGACACCCTTCCAAGTCACAGGAATTAACAGCTGTGTGGTTTCACCCAAACCCAGATACAGTCTAAGGAGAGAACACCTTCAAACAGGAGACTAACTAAGAGATCAAATAAACAATTCCAAAAGCCCCAGAATACAGCTGCTGCTGCGCAGTTAGGTGTCTCTTTGCTGGACAGGCCTGTGAAAGTTGTATTTATTTACAGTGAGCTGGGTGGGAAGACAAACATGCATTCGAGAAAGCAGGAGGGCACCACAAAGCCGAGGAGTCGCGGAGAGCCTCGCTCCGCCGGGCTCTGAAGTCTGCATCAGCCATCCCAGTAAAGCCTCTGGGGAAATTCCTGGGCCCTGCCTGGCACAACCTGACGGAGTAACCGCCCATAAAACAGGGTTTTGGAGGCTGGTGAGCATTTTTCCCCGTGCCCCCTGCACAGGGCAGGTGGGCCCAGCCTGCGGGGAGTCCTTCCCCCGACCCCAACCTGGGAGCTGGGACGGCAGCCTTGTTGAACCTCTGAAGCCCCTATGCGCCAGGACTGGGCCGCCTGGCTGAGTCATTTGATTGTGTGTTTGAGGCCAATCCTGCCCTTGTCCACACCACGGTTAGTCACGGTCCCGGCCTGGTTAGACAGCAGCCCTTAAAAGGACTGGAACAAAAGAGGTAGCATCTTTCCAAAACAAAATTGATGAGAACACAGGGTGCAAAATGGGGTGAAGTCGTCCATCTTCCCCCCCGTATGGCTACAAGACAGCTAAACCCAGGGGTTTAAGCAGACAATTTTCTCCCAAGTTAGAAAAAAAATTTTCTCCCAAGTCAAAAAAAGTCACAACGATCCAAATAAGCAAACACATATGGCTTACCTTGTGTCTGCCCCTCGCCTCCCCACCAAAGAGACATTTCTTGTGACATTTTGTCACAAGCCAAAAAGGAATTCCTAAATCAAGATGCTTACTGCACACTTTGAACAGAAATAAAAGCGTACTAGAGATCTCAGCCTTAAAAAGAGGGCTGGTGGCACTGGGGAGACACTGGTTATACTTATCGAAATGTGATCGTGGCATTTGCTGAGAACTGCCAAGAAAATCAGAATGAGGCCAGCAGGGTGGGGATGGGGTGGGGTTTGGCTGCCCAGTTGCAGCAAACTCCCCAAAACAAATGCGTTCTCAGTCACTGATTTACTGAGCTGCTCTGTTTTCCAGCTTCAGAGGCCCTGGATGCACACAGTTCGGGCTGATGGGCTGGGGAGCTGACTACAGAGCAGCCACTGCTAGCCCAGGACCCAGGAGGATGGCTCGCAGGAAATGCTCCCCACACCCCCAGCAGAACACAGCTGGGAGGGGAGGAGAGCCTAGCCTGTGTCTGTCCCAAGAGGTGTGGTGGGAGCTCCCCTCTGGCGAGCAGAGCCCCTACCCCACTTGATCCCATCACCTCCTCCACCCTGAGTGTCCGGGGCCATGGCCAGAGACCCCATCAGTGTGGCTGTGAGCCTGGCCCATGACACAAGCAGCTGGACAGTTCAAGCTTGCTTCATCCCAGAGCAGACAACACTCTCCAGATGGAGGAGGTGTTAGCATCTAAACGAGAGGGAGGTGAAAAATAAACCAGAATCATTCCTGACAAGGGCAGAAAAGAGGACAAAACGATTCTGTTTATTGAGCACATAGGCACCAAACACAAGTGTACCTCACTCTAAACAGATGAGGGCTTGAAAAACATCTTAATGTAAGAATCTAGGGGATTATATTTGATCATTTGATGCCAAAACCCCATAATCTTATTAAAAGCACCTAATTTCATTAAACATGGGCCATTTTTCTTCCGGTAGTGCACTGGAAATAATGACTTCTGTCAAAAATCATAATCCCGGGTTATCGGGAGTAATAAGAACAGCAGTAATGATAAAGATGACGATAATAACAGTAGTAACAGTAGCAGGAGATACTTATGACATGTGCCAGGCACTGCTCTGAGCACGTTACATGTATTAACCTGTTTAATTCTCTTAATAACAGAGTAAATACTATTTGTTAGCCTCTTTTGACAGATGGGGAAACGGAGGCACAGGGCTAAAAGGAAAGGGCCTTGCTCCAAGCCACCCATCCGACGAGGGCAGGCCTTGAACCAGATCTGCCCACAGCTGCTTCCCAGTGGCTGGCTGTGTAGAATGAGGTACACCGGTGCCTGGAATGACAGCTGCACCCACTGACACACAAGGGGGACCAGACACAGAGGACAGCCTGGCTGTCAGGTCGGCGTTCACGGGCGCAACTCACCTTCACTCTCCCCACTCGTCTTGGTGCCTTTTGAACCACCCTCTGTACCTTTAGCCTTCTCGGCGTCTTCTTGGGCATCCTCGGCGGGCCCTTTCTCCTCATCTTCTTCCTCCCCAACGTTTTTGTAGTTGGGTCTCTTTTGCACCCGCCTCTTGCCCTTGTGCTTGTTCATCTCAAGGGACCGCTCTAGCGTCTCGGTGGGTTTAATGAAGCACCGAATGCTGGGCTTGGCCTGGAAAGTCGAACCAAGGTAACAGACGGATTTGAACGTTACAATCTCACTGGCTCCTATCAAGCTTCCCGAGAGTTTCTGCCCCAAGAAATTCCTTTCAATACAACAAGTTCTACCTCCTCGTTGATTATTGTGACTATTATTAACATCAACGCTATTAAATAATCTAAACCATAGCACCAGCTACCATTTATTGCCCACAGTCCTAAGTCATTCCGCACTTAACCCACACCAGCTCCCTGCTTCCCAAAGGTCAGAAACACACTTTCAATACTTTTATGGTACTTTCTGTACCCGATGCTGTTCTAAGGGCTCTGACTATATTATCTCACTTAAAGTTTACAAAAACCCCACAAAATAGTACTGTTGTTATGCCCATGTTATGCTCAGATGAGAAAACTGAGGTTCAGAAATGTTATGTGACCGCCCAAGGCCACACAGCCAGGAGGTGGCAAAGCTGGGATTCAAAACCACTTACCATCTGCACAGTTTATGTCTTAACCACAGCACACTATTAACTTCTAATTTGAATATATTTATTTTAAAAGGAACTGTATATCACAACAGAAACGGAACACCAGTGTATCTTGCTAATATAACAATAAAAAATAGAAAAGAAAAAGCAAGGTGTATTGGATGTAACCAAATGCTGGCTCTCTTTAGAAGGGGAGCCTGGCAAGTATGAGTGATAAGTTAAAGCCCGTCCCCAAAGGAAGCCTGCCCCCAAGGAAGACGTTTTCCCCTGAAAAGTCGGAAGGCTTCTAAGAGAAATGAAAAAGACCTGTGTGTCACCATGGTTCATATCCTGCATTGTGGGAAACATGGCTGTACCTCAGTCCTTATATATAGCAACCATGAGATGTAGGGATTATCAGTCCCATTTTACAGATGAGAAATGAGGCTCAGAAGGGTTAAGTGACTTGCCCAATGTCACACAGCCACTGAGCTGCAGAGTCAGAATTCGAATTGAAGCTTGCCCAATCCCAAAGCCCAAGAAGCTCTTTCTAAAATAACAGTGGCTTCACCAGGAGCTCAAACTCAGTTCCACGTTTAGTGCTCTTTAAAAAGTATTTACATGCAAATGAACCAGGTCTAGAAAGTAGCAAAGACCACACACACAAAAAAATTGTCCCTGATTTGTTTGGGGCAGGATTCTGATTGCAGTGTTTTTCTCCAGGGTCTGGATGATATTCCGACATCATTTTGTCATTGAAAAACAGAAAAGTTTTAAAGTAAACTTTTCCATTATCTTGATATGGTCTATCCATCTTATGAATTTACCCCAAACAACCACCAATTGTGTTCTGGGGGCTACCGTACCTTGCCAATAAGTGGAATGTGCTCCAAGAACAAAGATTAATTTCAATAACACTCAAAACAAAACCTAATTGAAAGTTAAATTAGCATCTAAATCCAGACATTAATTTTTATTTACCTACTTTGGATTATTCATCCACAAAAAAGACAGATAAATTGAGACATGACTCTAGTGTCCAAGAAACCCAGATAGTGCATTACAGATGCCCATAACCAAGAGCCCAGAGATGGGAGCGTTCCGGGCACACACCACTTGACGGACAGCATCAATCAGAGCCCACTTAGGACGCTGTGAGAATGAACACAGCCCCGGATGCCCCCCTCATCCTCTCCTAAAGGACCCAAACCCGCTAAGTTAGGGCACCAAGATGAAGTGACTGTTTCCTCTGATCACCACTTACTCCCAGTGAATTTTAGAGCATACCATACTCAAAGCTTTTCAGAAGCAGAAAACTGAGACCAAACGCAGAGCAAAACACCACTCAGTTAGAAGCTGAGAGCAGAAATTCACACGGATAGATGCAGAAACCTCTCCCTGAGCTCTGTACAGACTGAGATGTACAGAACAACCGGCAGCACTAAGAGAAGTGGAGCAGTGCACGGGGTCCAGGGCTGGTCAGAGCGGTGTGAACCCCAGCTGAACCCTACATGAGCGGTGGGGCCTCTCTGAGCTTCTGGCTACTTGTCTAAAACATGGGGCAATTCTGGCTTCCTACAACTAAAGGAAATCAGGGATAGAAAGTTCCTTCAGAGCCTGGCAATGCACTAAGCAAACAAGAGTTACCTTCCTTTCCCTGACTATACTATACTGAAAAAAAAAAAAAAAAAAAAAAAAAAAATGTCAACTGTGAAAATGAATTCAAAAACTTTCCAAGGGGTCTGCTTTTCTCCATGATCAGGTGTTGGGGAGGGAGGGGGGAAGGATGCTTACCAGGGACACTTCAAACCTTAAAATGCAATCTACCCAGTAAATAGCTGGAAATAACCTAAATGCCCATCAACAGGGGAGTGATTAGGTAATTATGGTCTGTCCATAGCGTGGGAATCCACATAGATGTTAAAAAGACTGAGGACTTTTTATATCTAGATAATGCTGATGTGGAAACAGCCCCAGGATAAAAAAAAGCAAGAACAGGAAACAAAGCGGAGTCCCTTTTGGGTAAAGCTTTATGATGGTATAAACACAACTTTTCCTGGAAAGCTGCATAAGAATATATTAGCATTTCATGTTTGGGGAAAGAAAGAAGGCAGGTGGTACTGTGTGTGCACACCCACAGAAGTACACTTAAGAGTTTTTCATTTCTATACCTTTCTGTTTGGTTTGAAATTTCTAATCATGTATGCACGTTAACTTCTAAAAAAATTCAACAGGGATCATTTGGACACTGGAGTTATAGACTTTATTTTCCCCCCTTTTCTTCTATATTTAAAAAGCCTGATTTGTTGTTGTTGTTGTTGTTAATATTAACAACATCAAGATCCCATAGTTATCATGGAGAAGCTGATACAGTGTGGCTGGGAAATGTGGGCAGGCATTCCTGATCATTTCTGCTGCTTCTCATCAAGAGCCTTCTGGCTGCTAGCCCCCCAGGAATCTCTGTGTCACACTGGACAACCTCAGATGTTCCAGATGAAAAGCCCCCAGGAGAAGGGCCATCTCACACCCCGCTGTGCTCTCCCACTAAACCAGGAACCTGGAGCAGGGCAAGCCTTGACAGGCTGCTGAATGGTGGCCTGTATCATAACACATCCAACGTGATGGAGAGAACAAGAAGAAAAGGGAGGGGGGATGAAGAAAGGAGCCTAACACCTCAGGAGTTGCGCTTAGTAGAAGAGCCAGCACAATGGAATCAACCAGAAGAAATGGGAAAGCTCACTTCAGAGTCAAAAATCAGAAGGCCTTTGGGTTTATCTTCTCATAAAGAAAGCACACCACGCATGCCTCAGAGAAAAGTCTTCTGCAAACAAGGTCTAGGTTTCCCAAAGGCCGCAGGCTCGGGTTTCACCAAGGGCTCACCTCCCAAGGCCCTGGAGCCTGAGCTGCAGGAGGCGTGGAGACTCGGTGCCCTCCTTGCTGACTCCAGAGATCCTGGCGGGTACCCGAGTGGGGGATGCAGGAGGGGAGCCTTGGGCTCTGTGGCTGGGACATTCAGGTTGGCTTCTGGGGTCAGAGGCAGCCGAAGGCCAAGGCCAGCAACGCCTTCCGCCAGCCTTCATGCCTCCGACCTTTGGTCCTTGCTTCAAAGTTAAATACTCGAAAAGGTGACTCCCCAGGGGTCAGCGATAACTAAGGCCTTTCAGGGGCTGTGGGATCTGAGAACAGGTTCTGCAAGGACAGTGAGAGGGGTCAGGGGCAAGGGGTCAGGAGGAAGGACGGAAACATGCAAGGCCCGGGCATCTGAGTGGAAACGGAGAGGCAGTATCACCAATGCCACAGACGTCAAACGGAATGTCCTCCACTAGTTCTGGGTGCAGCCCTTTGAAAGACCCTGACGCAGACCGGACCAAGTTGCAATCAATCAGTCGAGGATTCCGTTCACAGTTAAAAAACAAAACTATCAACTTAAAACATGTACATATACACCATGTTTTCCTGTGTTGATAGATATTTGCATGACAGCACACAGAGCAAGGTCTGGAAGGATACACAAACTGAAAACAGTGGTTCCTTTTGAGGAAGATACTGAGGTTGGGGGAACTTTCACTTTCTACTCTAGTCACTTCTGTATCATTCAGTTGTTTTACCCCAAGAAAGTATTACCAGTGCCATTAAAATGTAAAGAATACCTTTAAAGAATGTACCTAATGCCACTGAATTGTATACTTTAAAACGGTTAATCCATTGTAAACATTACTTGTTATAGGTATTTCACCACAATTAAAAAAAAAAAACTTTAAAAAACGGCACCTCTGAAAGTCAGAGTGGTGATTAGCTGGGGGGAGGGGGGTGGGGTGCTGGTTACAGACTGAGAAGGAGCTGCATGGGATGCCAGAGATGTTTTCTATCTTGACCTGAACTACAAGCTTCCCTCGCAATCTGAAAGTAGAGCATTCCCATGAAACCTTCTGTAAGCCAGGACCGTGCAAAGCAAGAAGCAATTGCCTTAGGACACATCTTGCTAACAGATATGCAAAATAAATGGTGATAAAGCACAGACGCTCACAGACACAGCAGAAAGCTACGGGGTTTGACGCTGAGGTGCTGAGTGTGGTTCCCGGGAAGAAGCTTGGTGAGGCCGCTCCCGCTGCTTGGGGTGTGCACTGCCTCTGTAACAGCTGCTGCAAAACCAACGCTGTACCTTATTTTCACTTTTCACCTTTTTTTCATAAAAGTGAAAATCCTCTTTAGATTTCTTTCAGTCTTTTGCAAAATGGTCCTTGGTAACAGAGAAGCAGCGTCAAGCAAACTTTTGAACAGTGGGAGACGCCTGCACACATCAATGTCATCATAGGTACAAAGCCGTCAAGCAGTACAGCGGAGATTACTGCACTTTTATGCACTTTACTCATGTTATCCCTCGATTTAAAAAAACGTTTGCTAGAGGATTTCCAATAAACTCAGATCGCCATTATGCCCTAAATATAAGCTAGGAGCAAATCAGACAACTCGAGAAGCTGGCTTTGCGGCAGCTGCCAGGGGGCCGAGCCCCGACTAAACTCCAGGCGCTGGGCTAGGAGCTCACAGTCCAGCCAGGAGCCGCGATGTACTGCTGTGCGTCCCACATGGACACTAGGAGACAGAGGACGCTGCGGGCACAGAGGAAGGAGTGGGGAACTGTGCCAGGACAGGGGCGGGCGGGTGGGGGAGCTTTGGAAGCCTTTGCGGCAAAGGAAATGACTGGTCTGAGTCTTGAGTGTTAGCAGGTCACCGGAATACACGGGAGGAGAGGAGAATGGTTAGAAGGCCAGCTCAGAGCTCTGGACAGTCACCTTTATTTCTGTCAAGGCCAGGACCACCTGGAGCTGGTGCACGTGGTGACAGCGGTGGTGCCCTGGGACACAGTGTGCTTGGCCAGCTCCCAGGTAGCAGGGGGTGGTGCTGAGCCAGTCGGGTGGCCTCTCCAGCCAGCTGTTCAAGAAGGAGTTCGTGATGCTCACGGCCTGGGAAAAGATGTCTGTGGCCCCTGCCTTGGCACATACAACCTGCTGAGTGGGTTTCCTGGTGCCACTCAGTGCTGCAGAGGGGAGGGGAGAAGGCAGCATGGGGTCAAGAGGCAGGCCACCCAGGCAGAATCCTGACTGAGAAGAAGAGGAGGGAGAAAGAGACTGGTGGCTGGAAGGGGCAGGTAAGGGAAAGGGCAGGTGACATGGCCCGGAATTCTGTCTGGATTTGTGGGGGCTGTCACAATGGTCAAGCTAAGAGAGCTCACCTTGCAGGCTTTCCCAGGCCTAGCCTGCTCACCTTCTGAGGAAGCAACTAGAATCCTTTTGCTCAAACAGCTTTCTAAGGGACTTGAGAACTAGGAGACAGGTTTTCCCCTAAGGAAGGAGGCAGGTCATGATGCTAACAAAAACATGTGCAGCATAAGGGCAGACCTGAGCGCAGATCTCAGACCCGCTTGCTGGCCAAGCGAGCAGCGAACCTGACCAAATAAGCCTCAGTTCCCCCATCTGAAAAACAGGGACAATGGCAACTCCATCACACGCTGCCATGGGGCTGGAGTAAGATGCTGAACGCAAAACTGCTGGCATGACGCCTGCCACAAAGGGGCACTCTAGAAATATTTATTCACCTTCGAATATTGCCCTCCCACCCCCGCCCCGGCAAACAGATCACTAGGCTGGAAGAGATGGCAGGGGAGGGGGGCTAACTTTTAAAAACCAATCAAACTAGCAACTTACCATTCGCTGGCTTTCTGGTTTGTGAGTGGGTTAGACTCACCTCCCCAAAGTGCTCCTGGGCCCCTGGCCCCCCTCCCTGACCTCCAGCCTCTGGGCCTGCAGGGTGTACGGCGCAAAGGCAGGGTGGGATCCACGGGGCGCTGGAGCAGTCGGAGTCCGGCTCACTGTCCCACGCACCCTGCTTGCTGCTTTCTCCTCTACGGGCCTCAGTTTCCATGTGTATCAAATGGGCCTCACGTTGGCACTTCCCCGCAGGGCTCCTGTGAGGTGCCCAGAGGTAGTAACGTGCTTTCTTGTTATTTTTTTCAGGTAATGATAACAACCATGGCTAACACCCAGTGAGCATGTGCAATGTGCCCAGCGCTGCTCTGGGCACTTGACATATGTTGACTCACTTTATCCTGCAAGCAACAGAAGCGGGAGGGAGCTGCCAAGGGCGAGGGACTTGCCCTAGGTCACTGCTCATGAGAGGCAGTGCTTTGAACCTGGGAAGTGTAGCTTCAGCGCTCCCCATGTGCTCAACCATTCTGCTGCCCCACCCAAGCGTTCACTCCCTCCCACAAGCACCTGCCGAGCCTCCCCATGTGAGCCCAGGCCCCTGAAGGGTGGATGTAAAGGCCCTGCCATACCCGGGTCACACTGCCCGAAGGAGCAGGTAGCCCTGCTTGGGGACAGTCCACACATCACATTCACTCACTGGGTGGCCCTCTGACCTGACAGGCATTATGGACGAGCACAGTGTGTAATTATTTCCCATTTCTGTCTCACATGCACAGAGCTCCAAATGTCACAGGGGTCACGGTGACCCAGGTTTATGCCAACCGTAACCAATGGCACTGCAGCACAAGCTTGGCAACTGGCTTTGCAGGGAAGCAGGGCCGCTAATTGCTGCCAAGCGAGCCTATGCTCATTCCAGAACGAGGTGATCAGCAAGCAAACATCAGACGGAATACACTCCTGGGTGATGTATGGGTGCGTGTGCTACATGCCAAACCCTGAGTGACATGGGGCTGCTGAGCCAAAGTCCACACACGTGTCCAGAATGCACAACTGCAGCCACATCAGCGAGGTGACTGGGCAACACAGCTGAGCTTAATGGCGAAAATAAAACGCGTGGCGGGGTAAACATGAAGAGGTAACAGGCCACTTCCATTAACAAGAGGAGCCGTGGCTTTCTTCCCCACGATCGGCCAATTATCAGGGAGTGTTGTGGCGGCCAAGGCATAACCCAAAGCAGTGCGCATTTATCTGGAATCGGAGCCCTCTCGGAGCTCAGACGCCTTGTGCTGCACACAGCCGGTGCTCAGACTCTGTGGGGACCCGCAGGTCACGTCAAGATGGTGTTGGGACTTCTTAGAAAGCAGTCTCGGGGTGCTGCTGGGTCTGTAGGAGACCAGCCTCATCCCCTGTCCTTCCCCATCCCTGGTCATCTTCTCTGTCCCTCTCAACGTCTAGCATTGCCTAGTCTGTCCCTCTGATGCTGCATCTGGCACTCCATCAAGAACTAATGAATGCTTGTAGGATGAATTAATCCCAAGATATTTATGATTGAAGAGGCATGTTCAATGCTCATGCAAAATAAAATATCTTGTACTCTGATTAAACAGTGACAAACCAAGCACTTAGTTGGTATTTCTTTAGGAGGAGTATTTAACATCTTGTCCTCTAAGAAAACATAATGAACTATGAAATAGTGGTGACTCTCAGTGACCTGAAATGTTCGGTCCAGAACCCCACATCTCACGCTAACCTGGAGACCATCGTTGGGGATGGTGGCAGAAGAGCACGAAGTAGAAACAGCCTGGGGACTTGGGGCTGGACACGTGCAGTCCTGCACAATTGGGGGACGACAGAATGACCCCTTAACCCTGTTAAGTTAGCGTTGGCTTCCTCATGCAGAGAATGTGATGATGACACTACCTCACTCCATGGGTTATTAGGAGCCTAAAATGAGATAGTAAAGGAGGTGAATGAGCGTGCTCCTCGTCTGTAAAGTGAAAACGTCCCCCTCCCCCGCTGACCCAGTACGTTGCTTGCCTTCTGGCCCCTCTTCCGATCCCAGACAGCCAGTTCATAACCATCAAGGTCTCTGGTCCACCATTTTCCGTGCCTTGACCATCCCAACCCTCACCACCCCCCCACTCTCATCAAGATGAGCTCCTCATCCTTCGTCCTCAGATCCAGTGTCACCTCACCTCCCTCACCGTCATCTCCCAAAGCTGTTTTCCATGTCTTCCCAGACGCAAACCTTAAATCTGCGCTGACATGCTTGTTTACCGTCTGTTTCCCCACCAGGATGTCAGGACAGGGACCTCGTCTGTCCATCCTGCTTGTCCTGCAGCCCCTGAGGGCAGCACCGTGCCAGCCTGGAATGGGTGGGTGCTCCCAAAATACCGTGGTAGGGGAGGAGGGAGAGCAAGCATGCCAACCAGCCTGGCATGCGGTCAGTGCCTGACAGAGGGGCGCTGCTCCTGCTAGGGACGGACCATCCACAGTCCAAGTTTCACCCAGAACAATACCGATGGCCCGAATAAAGCCCTTTCAGGTTTTTTTTTTTCTTTGCTCGTGAAGCTTTCAAGAATCTGCCCCCATACCTGGCTAGAGGTTCCCGGGGCGGGGGTCCCCTGAGGTTATGAGCATCGCAGCAAGTGGTCAGCGGGCAGTCAATCTCAGGCCAGCCAGGACTCAGAACTCATGGGGGCAACCACACTGTCCATCCTCCAGGATGAGAGTTACACCCACCCGCCACGCTGACTTGTCCTAGGTTGGGCAGTGAGTGACCGGAGTGGCCCTATTCTTACCCATGTGCGGCACCCCCCAGCCTCCTGCCGGGTGAAGCACCCCCCAACCCCCGAGCAAAACCCAGTTTCCTGGATGGAGGACTTTGGCCCTGACCAGGATGGGATTTCCTTGCTCCTTAGAGATATGGTGCTTGCCGTCCCTGTTGAGATTCATTATTTCAAGACAACTGAAGTTGTCTTGCGTGGCAAACACTGTGGACCCTGAGGTTAGGATGTTCCCACTTCCCCCAGCGTAAACTCCTGAGTCCTCCGATGGCCTGAAAGGCGCCACCTGCTTCGGACTCTCACTCCCCACCCCCCGCCTCATCCCCCACCACGCTCTGCCTCACCACGCTCCTCTTTGCTGGTTCTGGCACACCAGGCACACTCCTGCCTCGGGGCCTTTGCACTGGCTGTCCTTTCTGGCCCAGATGCTCTTCCCCCCAGATTTCTACATGACTTGCTCCCTCAATTCCTTAAAATCTACGCTCTAACGTCACCTTCCCCGTGAGGCCACCCTATGGAGAAGTGCACCCCTCCCAAGCCTCCTAGCACATCCCCCCTCCCTCCTCTGCTTCACTATAGCTGCTCTTCCAGAGCACGTCTCACATCAGAACATGCTCTGCGGTTCATTAATAGTTTTATGGTTCCTGTCTCTCTTCCCACTACGAGAGAAGCTCCCGGAAGTCAGGGGGTCTTTGTTTTGTTCATGGTGTCTCTCTAGTCCTAGAACACTGCCTGGTACACACCCAGTAATTATGTATTGAACAGATGAATAAATAACGCTGTCCCAGCTTCAAGGAACTCAAAGTCTAGTTAAAAAACTCAAATGCCCTAAGGGGCCTGGCCACTGATAAAAACTCACAAAGCCCCAGGGCACAGACAGCAGAAGTGGTGGGTGCCTCCTTTTCCTGTCCCCACCCTCGAGTTTCCTGATTTCAGGCGAGACCTGGAAGAAGCCACCAATGGCTCAATGCAGACTAGGGGAGGTCTCCATTCAGCCGGCCGTGACACTGCCTCGTCCCTCCAAGTCCCCTCTGAGCGGTCTCCTGCCTCGTGGCTGCCCCAGTCTGTTCTGTGTCATGCTGCTGGGCAGACAGAAAAGCCAGCTCAGGCCTGAGTCACAGAACCTTCTCTGTGCCCACCCCTGCATTACCCACTGTGTTTTGCCCTGTCAGCTCCTCCAGGCTGTGGCCATCCCGAGAATCCCTGGCCCTCCTCTGCTCCCTGGACCAGGACCAGCCCCGCAGACCCACAGGTCAGTCACCGGTGGCCCTGGCTACAGGCCACACCTCTGTGAGCCTCCACGCCGCAGGGCTTCCATCAGCTGTGCAGCCCCCCACTTCCGCACAGGAGGAAGGGAGAGGCAACGGTTCCTATGTGGAATGTGCTGCACCCTGGATTCTCTCTGATTCTGTCAAACCCCCATGGCCTGCGAGCCAGCACTGCCACACACAGGGTTCTGCAGGCAGCGGGGGCGCCTGGGAGCTATAACCCCATTGAGGGATGATGGGCTAGACCACAACGGCCCCGCAAAAAGGGAGAATACACACAAGTTCTAGTTCTCTGTGGGAATGCTTGCAACTGTGCCAGCTAAGGCCCTTGATTTATACAAGTCTATTTTTTCCCTTTGGCGTTCCCGATCAACCCCCTCCCGGAAGCCGATTACGACTTTCAGGAAGAAGATATGTGCTCTGGAACCAGCATTGGTTACCCTGGGGGTCACAGGTAAGGTCAGGGGCACCGAAAGATATGGGGGAGCTCTAATCCCAGCCGCAGAGGGCATTCAATTCTCGGGGGGGGGGGCTCTGCTGCCATCTGATTCAAGCCTGGTTTGGAAAGCCAGCCGTGCACTGGCAACCCGGGGACCCAAGCCACTGATGAACTCTCTGCTTCTGCAAACACAGAAGCCAGAGAAGCCAGGCTGCTACTTTCTTAGCTGCCAGCTCCACACACCATGCCCCAGCAGAGTCTTCTGCCAACAGAGGGTCCAGCTCCCAGGAAGGACAGGTGTCACGTGGAGAACCGGTGGCTAACATTTTGAGTGTGCGCTCACCCTTCTGGATCCCCCAAGAATCACCTGGAGACCATCCCAACTGGCTGAACACCAGTTCAGCCTATAGAGAGATGGCAGATGTTCTCATTTTGGGACAAACAAGCCTATTCTGCCCCAGAATTCTGTCCCTACTCTGAATTCAGAGCCGGCCAAGCACGTGAATGCATGCTGGCTGGCTAAGAATTTGCACTTTCCAGAGTAGAATCTGGGGCCAGCTGAGGTGGAGGCCCAGCTGCACACAGAGGCTCAGCTGCTGGCACTACACGGCAACGTTCACAACTGGTGCCGTCACTGCTGTCGTCATGGTAGTCGTCATGGCTGCTACACTTGACCCTCTGCGTCCTTGGGTCTGGTCACAGGACACCTCCCTTTGGGGCACACTAAGTGTGCCTCTGTGTTAATCATCCCAAGAAAGGAGGTCCCTAGTAGGGGATGCAGGGTTGTTCCAAAGCCTCAGAAACTAAGACCTTTCTGAAGCTATCATCTGCTATTTAGGCCGTGATGTCTGCCAGACTTTGGAATAAGCACGTTACGCTGCATTTAATCCTCTCCGCAAACCCACTGTTGTGATTCTAATTGGAGAGGTGAGGACACTGAGGCCCAGAGAGGTGGACTAGCCTGCCCCGGGACACACCTAGTAAGACGAGGAGCCAGGATGTGAGGTGCCCAGGCAGCCTGGCTGCAGAGCCCACTGCCCCAGACAGGATGTGGAACAGCACCAAAAGCAACCTCTCTGCCACTCCCTCCCCGCTCTGCCTCCGAGGAAAGAGAAGGTGGCATGTGAGGGTCAGGTTCTAAGAGTCATGAAGGACATCACAAGAGCCCTTGTGACCCCACCGCCAGTTCACCCACTGAGTCATTCGTGCCTGCTGTGAGCCCCCGAGCATCTCCGGCCAGTCCCGGGACAGCACAGGCGAAGCAGATGTCTCTAAGACACCGTCCCGTGTCCTCTAGGGGGGCTGGGAAGCCCAGTGAGGGCAGGGGTCGTGTCTTTCCTGGGCACCAGTGCATCTTCACTCAGGGAATGGATGAATGAATGCAAAAACCAAGGAAGCGATTCCACAGAAACCCAGGATGAAAAAAGTCCCTTCAAAAACAAAAAAGTACCTACAGGTAATGATGCATATCCCATAATCTAATCTGTATGTTCATTTTGCAAAAATAATGAGATGTTAGCAGTTTCAGAATGAGTGTTCTCTTACTCTGCTTCCCCCGACAAGAAACACTATCTGCTCTGCATTAAAATTATAGCAAGAGTTATCCCTAAGCAGGAACCATATGATTTGAATGCACAGATGAATTTCAATTAGACATTTATCTAACCATGCTGATGTGTTTTCATTTTAACCCTAAATTACAGACTTTTCAAATAACCCTACTCTCCCCTCTGCTTCTCTCTCTTCAATTTTGGTTTGGTTTTGTGAAATGTCTGCTGGTAAAATGAAGCAATACCAGTAACTTATCTACAAATTACGGGAAGGAGAAAGTAGGTTAAAAAAGACCAAGAAACTTAAAACAAGCATGAGCAAACCACATCCGAGTTAGGCAGGAAACAATAGGAGACAGTTCTTGCTCAGAGGGAAGGAAGATAAATCTTACCAGGACTATTGTCAAACAAGTCATAGATGAGACAAACTCTTCCCGAATTTCAACTGCAGTCATCAGAATACGACAAACTTCGACTTTGCACCCAGGGAAAGGTAATAACCGGAAGTAGAAGGCTGACACTTTCACTTGGGCTGGCAATTCCTTCCACGCTCAAAAGAATCTCATTTTCAGTTCAGGCGTCCACCACACGAGCGCCGTGCATTTATCACAGTGGAGGCAGGAACCCAGCCCAAGGGGAGGCCATTGGGAAAAAGAACAGATCTCCTAGACAATCCCGTCAATTAGAGGGTTCAACTAAAGTGGGTATCCTAAGCTGAGAGGTCACCAGTAACTTCCTGCAATTTGCTTTTGCTCTAATTGCAAATCCCCCATGTAACAATGTCAATATCCTGCTTGTGACACTGTACTAGTGTTTTGTAAGATGTCACCACTGGGGGAAAACCAGGGAAAGGGTAAGGAATCTCTCTGTATTATTTCCTGCAACTGCACGTCAATGAATTGCAATGAAAAAAACCTGCAAACCCAAGCACCCCAACAATCTCTGGGTCTACCTCTTGGAACACCAAGTGTAACGTCAGCAGCGAGGGTCTTACAGGGTCTTACAGACATTCTGCAATGAGCCATTAGCAGCTATCTTGGGCTCTGGAAATCATGTGACAAAACAAAGTCCAAAGGAACCCACTCCATTCCAGTCTGTTATTAACATAAAGGTAGTATGAGTTAGCAGCAGGCTGGGTGGGGGTAGACTGGGCAAATCTGACGGCAGACACATGCCTCATCTGATGGGGGCGGCTTCTGAGAAGCTTCCTGCAGGAACATATGCACAACCGGGACCAGATCTTCTGACTGTTCAAGACCATCCTGAAATCTGGACTTTCATGTGAAACTTCCCAAATGTTAAAGTTGGCGATTCATAAAATTTTCTTTCAAACACTATGAAGACCAAACCAAACAGCTCTGAGGGCCAGACTGCAGCCTGTTAAGCACTCGATGGGCACTTTAAATCTATCTTCTCCCCATCCTCACCACGGCCCTCCCGAGTGGGACCTACACTCGCTGTTTTCTAAATGGGGTAAAACGACTTGCCCAGGGGGACCCACTGGCTGGAGGGGTCCTCAGCAGCCCTGCCTGGAGGCCCTGCTGATTCTTCTGACTCAACGTTCCATTACTTGCATTCATTCAGCAAAAGCAAGTTTAAGAAAGTTGCAAAGAAATATCTCCAGCCGCATCAACACTAAGTCAACTCCACATTCTCTAGCCCATGTGTTGTCACAACATGGACCACTAGGGGAGTCCTTCCTATTCATCACTCATCACCCCCATCACTTCCAGGTTAAATCCTCTCACCAAACACTACTCCTTCCTTTTAGAGCACATATAAGACTTGAGACAGGACACTTGTTTGTAAGCTTAATCAAAATCTGTCTCTCCTGCTGGACTGTAAAGCTCCAGCGTGACAGAGGCTATCTAGGTTTTGTATATCCCCAGAGCTAGCATGATGCCTGAGCCAAAGAAGGGGCTTAATAAATACTTCTTGAATGAAGAAAAGAAAGGATAGGCCAGACAAGAACCATGACAAGGCCCCATTCAATTCAGCTGAACTAATGCCACCACCAATGAGGACAGAAGGTTTCTGGAAACCTTTTCAGAGGCTCTAATGAGCCTTAAAAAGCACAGTGGCCCGGCCAAGACACTGTACACCGGAAAAACCAGAAGGGCAGGGGCCTCTTGTAATTGTACTCCATGCAGTGCTGGCCCTTCACGCCCGGGGATCACTCTCCACCCACTCGCTCAGATATGACCACAGAGTCGACTGCCCAA
This sequence comes from Physeter macrocephalus, assembly GCF_002837175.3. NCBI lineage: Eukaryota > Metazoa > Chordata > Mammalia > Artiodactyla > Physeteridae > Physeter > Physeter macrocephalus. The sequence continues at coordinate 55,082,081 of NC_041227.1, read as the reverse complement.
GGTTAAGCCCAGCCCCTTCACCTATGTACCGACTGAGAACCGGGCTGCAGAGACAGAGCTCTCATGAAACGGCCTTTGTGTAAACACCTCTCATTTCAAACGTGTATGTGGAGCCTACGCTGCAGCAGATTCAGTGACAGACGAGACGCCGGCTCGGAGCAGGTAAGACCTTTAACGAGAAGGAGACAGGAGCCAGGGCCTTCCAGGCAGTGGGTAGGGTTAAGGGCACAGGTGTGGAGGGAAGAAAGCACAGGGCACACTGGGGAAAAAGCAAGCAGGGCCAGGACTGAGGTAGCCTGGAGCTCGGTGTGTGTTTGAACAGGGTGGGAGGAGGGAAGGCAGGCAAGACACAGGGCCAAGCAGGGAAAGCCTCGGGAGAAGTCATCACCCTGGTCATCAGGGTTTCCCTTTAGCAGAGCACAAACATGCACAAACCACAAACATGCTGTTTAGGCCACAGTTGGTGATCGTTTAAAACTTGGGAGTATCTGCCTAAAAATGCAGCTTTCCAGTGTCTCTAGAAACACGAGAAAACCCGGCAATACAGCATCCACGTTCCTGCAGAACAACTGCAGGCTGGGGTGAGCAACGGCTGCTCACAAAGGACATATAAACCCTCCCATTTGTCACAGTCCCCACTGCTCCCTACTACCCTCTCACGGGGTCCGTGTCATTCACAGATGCTCCCTGCCCATCCTCTGTAGATGCTGGTGCCTCGGACAAAGCATTCTCTCATTTGGACCCAATAACAGTGTGTCACAGATACACAACCTGAGGCCCAGAACGGGACAATTCCACCTTCAATAACATATGCTCAGTCACATCCACTCTCAGTACCCGACCCCAGATTCTTCTGGGTATGCATGTCAAGACTGATTAGGTTCCCTGAATCCCAGACCAGCTTATGCATCATCAGTGCTGTAATAAGCAGAATGTTGGTTTCTGGTTTTAAAGAAACACACATTAACAAAATGAGCAATGGCTTTTTATCAGGGTCTCGAGACAGTCCCCCACTAATGACTTACACAGCTTCTCTGAACATCCTGTTCGGGCTTAGTGTACGTCTCAGACAGATCGCCGTTCAGAATGACTTCAGCTAATGAGTTCACCAGGGGTGCGTGATGTATAATTAGGAAGACCTGGTGAGGGGAAAAAAAATGGGATGCATATTAAAGTGTGCAGACTTTCAATCTCTTCCTTCCTTGATCTGAAACAACAAGGCTGGGCTACATGAGTCTCAGCAGCAATCCCGGTGATGCAAAACCCAAAGAATGGGTCACATGCGGGAGAAACCAGTTATACTCTTCTCCTTCTAGGGTTGGGCCCTCCTTCTTTCAGACTGTTACCTATTTGGCTGGCGGTTCTTCGGTGGAAGGAAGTGCATTAAAGCGAGACTGTCCCTCAGGCCGGCTGCAGCCAAATCTGGCTGAAGTGGAGCAATGTGGGAAGGGAGCGCCAAACCCACACCCTCCTTCCTCTCCACAGGCATTTCAGTGTCAAATCCACTTAGGATAAGACTAGGAGGCACCGGCCCAACACTTCGGTTACATGGAAGAAGGGGCTGGTGAGCCCTGTTCCAATCAAGGACTTGGCAGAGGATATCTATGTGGAGATCTCAGCCCGGGAATGAGCTCTGACCCTTGCGGTGGGTTTGAGCACACCAGAATTCCAGGGCAGCACTGGGAGGTGTGGAAGCCATGGGGAGGAAAAGCCACACAGCCCAGAGACAGACCGAGTCGTGCCAGGAGGCAACATCAGAAGGTGCTGGGCTGTCTGGGATGGCCCGGCCACCCCACCCTGCTGCCCAGCGTTCAGAGGAATGGCTTGAGGAATCAGGGTACCGAAACCGCCTTGCAAAGCTGGCTCAGACACACCTGCCGGTTTCTTTTAAAATGTAAAGGCAACACGGTACCACAGTGCAGTGTGGGATGTACCGACCATCTGTATATCAGAGGGTGTGTGCGCCCATTTGTATTTGCTTATATATACAGGGAACAGGGTCTCGAATCCTCGGCACTACTGTCAGGCGATACATCTTTGCTGTGGGGGGCTGTCCTGTGCACTGGAGGATATTTGGCAGCATCTCTGGCCTCTACCCACTAGGTGCCAGCCGCAGCCCCTCCCCCAGGCGTGACAATCAGAAATATCTTCGGACACTGCCAGACGTCCCCCGGGGTGGGGCGAAATCGCCACCAGTTGAGAATCCCTGGCAGAGTTCTCCCCGTCTCTGGAAGGACCCGGGAAGACCCTGTAACTATAGCTGTCTCTGGGGAGAGAAATCAGGAGACTGAACAAAAGTAAAAAGGCAGCTTGGTTTTCACCTGTTTGAACTTTATAGCTTAAAAAAAATATTGTAAAAAAAAAAAAAAAAGGAAAGGCGTAAACTAAAACACTGCCTGCCTCCGGGGAGCGGAACTGGGTGTGTGGGGGACAGAGGTAAGAGGGAGATTTTTCCCTACATGTTATTTTGTACTGTTTGAGTAGGGTGAATATATTGTTCAAAAAAATAAATACAATTCAGATTAAAGGTACAGGCAGAATAGACAAATGTGATACCTACCTAAAAACAACAAAAAAAGCACACCTGTTTTTAAAACACCAAAGAAGTGCTATCATAGACTAGACAGTATGACCAAATGGGTTACCCCACGTCCAGGGCTGCGGCAGGCATTCAAGCATGGGTGACTATGATGGTGACGAAGGAATTCAGTCCACAAACATTCAGTGAGCACCTGCTAAGGCCTGTGTGACAAAGGCCGGTGTGGACACACATGGTGTTCGTTCCCTCCTGGGCTCTGGACGGAGAAAAGCCTGGGGAGGGCCGGTCACTGCAAGGTACGTGGAAGCGTGTGCGGGCCAGACTCGAAAGGGTAGGCCAGCCTGTCCGAGTCACGCTCTTGTCCCCAGTGGTGGTTTAGTTTCAGCTGGACAGCATCCTCGTCACACCAAATTAACATCTTTAATGTGAATTTTCTTGGTTTAGTAGTGATGCTTGTAAAATAATTTGCAAGGACGTTCTGATGTAGAGTTTAATTAAGGACTGGAATTTATACCCAATTCGAGGTTTTCACACATTCGGGCAACGTGATGATAAAGCTCCATGGAAATGCAGGGGAGCGAGAGCCCTTTACTCAGGCTGAGGAACGCCAATGACAATGCTTTTTGTGAGAGACTGAAACAAGTAATTAGGTGCCTGAGCTGCTGGTCCTTCACGAGGAAAGCAGGAGAAAACGGGTTCTCGGAGAAAAAGTGTGTCCTGACCCCCGTGCTCCTCGGGGTGCACCAGCAGCTGAAGGGTCCTGGGGGCGCTTGCCATGGGATTCCTGTGGCTCAGCATCTGGCCTGCTCGAGTCCTGCCAGAATCCCAAGCAGGAGAAGCTGGCGGATTTGTAATGAGGCGGCGGAAATTGCTGCCAGGAGGGGCTGGGGCTTGCACAGAGCTCCATCGCACAGAGGGGCATTCAAGAGTCGGCGTGCAGCTCTGAGCAAACAGAGCCCCCAGGACAAGACTCTGGGAGCAACGTGAGCCAGCCACATGCGGATCCTGGTTGGCCCGGCCACTGAGAAGAGGCCGGGTCTGCATCTCTCTTCTCAGGCCAACAGGAGACAGACCCACCTCAAACTCGAAACGGCCCAGGGACCAAGTGAGAAGGACATGCTCTCAGCAAAGCAAATAAATACCTGGGCCAATGCAAAAGTAGGAACAGAGCTCTGGTCAAACGTCTGACTACTTGACAGTCTAATGAGATGGCCTGAGAGTCTGGACCGCTTGTAATAAAAATATTTTTAAAGTTATGTAACTGGGTCACCATGGAGTTTTTCCCTTCTTGTAAATATTATATAATTACGAAAAGGAAACACACTTGTTTAAGAGGGGGAGGCAGACAAATTGGCTCAAGACACAAATCTGGGTGCTAAGGCTGCTACAAGACACCTTCCAGAAGGTAATCTGGGAACTAGAACCATGACAAAAGCCTTTAAAAATAGCCTCATTAGTAGAAGTTTGTTAAACCACGGTTGCTGTGTGTGTACACACACTAGGTCCTGCAGTTTGGGGCTTATTTCAATATGGCCGAGAACAGGGGTCACCCAGCCCACATTTCCAGGGTATTTAGAATACTCCTTGGTTGTTTTGGAAACCTCAGGCCCCATAGTAGAAACCAATTACATATGTGTCAGGTTTGATTTATTTCTCCTTAAATTTCCAAGTACTACCACGAAGAAGATACATAGCACCTCTACTCAATGTTGTTATTTTATTTCAAGATGGGGGACACAGAGAGAGAAGATGAGGCAATGTGGCCTGGGAAATTTCTGAAAGGCAGCAGCACTCCAAGGACCCCCAATGTGGTGGGGACACAGGTGAACGATCAGACGTACCTGGGACAGAAGGTAGAGAGAAACCGGCAGGCTGATTTTCGGTCGTTCTCCTCCCTGGTGAAGGTTGGGGGAAAGAGACAGAGAAACCTGGGTTACACATGTGAGCAGCACCAAATCCATGAAGACAGAAGCCATCTGTCTGAAGGAGCAGCGCCCAGCACCCCGACTTCCTCCAAGACCCTAAGGTTCTTCTTTCCTGGTGGCAAAGTCCACCCTGCAAAATAAGCTCACAACCTAATCCTATCCGATACCATTTGCAAGGCCGCTATTCTTCCACCTGAGAAATCTTTCACCATGAGTCACGGATTAGAGGCTGGACCAGAGAGAAGAACTAGCTCCTTAAATTACCAAGGATGTTAATTTCCCCCAGCTTGGGCACCGAGAGCCCGAAGCCCAGCATGAGAGGCCCCAGGGGCCTGTTCTCAGGAGAGGGGCAGGGAGAAGTTGAGGCACTCTGGCCTCCGAGAAGCCCCTCATTTGTACTTGGCTTCAACAAGCTCCATCTCCTACCAACCCTGTGAGGGTCTTCAAGACCCTCGTTTTGCTCAGGCAGGTTGACTGCCTCATCCAATGTCGCAGAATGAGGAAAGGGAAGAGGCAGAGTTTGAACCCACATCTGAAAACTCCAATTCCCATGCTTTCTCTCTGCCTCCCAGAGCTGCAGCTGGCAGATCTCGTTAGGGTTGCTTTATTCACTTATTTTTAACAAGAAGCCCCATGTTCCATCTCCAAAAAGAAAGCTATACCTCCCTGGGACACATCTGCAGAGGCTGAAGCCCCTGCAGAGTAACCAGCTGGCTCTGTCCCGCCTCCTGCCAAGGCCTCTGCCCCTTAACTCTTAGAGGTACTGGCCGAAGGTCTCCCCTCCTTGAAGTGGCATTTCTCACGGGGGCACCGAGAACCACCAGCTCAGAATCACTTGCGGGGCAGGTTCCCGGTCCACTCCAGACCCACTGAGCCAGCATCCCTGAGAGGAGGGAGAGGGCATCTGAGGATGTGCACTTGAACAGGCTCTATCCCCACAAGGGCTTCGAGCCTGTAACTGTGGACAATCACTGCCCTGGGATCTTTTCCGAGGTGCATTCCATCCCCTCCTGTCCATTCTGTGCAAGTTTTGCGGCTGGCTGGATCTCCTCCAAATCAATTAGCTCTGGCAACTATCCGAAGAAGTTACCAGGGATGAGAACACCTCAAGAGAAGGATGCATAGAAACCAAAAGCCTGAATGTGTAGAGGTTTCCTGTTTCCTTCTGATGTCAGTAATCTTTTCTCATTCATTTACAGTCCACACACACACACACGCACACACATGCACACACTCATATACTGTCTCTCTCTCCCTCTCCTTCCACCCCTCTCAGGAAATAAGAGGAAAGGAAAGGGGAGCCAGCGTGCTTTGAAAAGAATCTCCCTCAAGCTCAAAGCCTTGGTCCCTTGCAAAGCCCCGTCCTACTGGGGAGACTGCTCTTCCCCTCCTACAGACGACTCTCAGCCCGGCCCACCTTGTCTTGGTTCTCCAGCGAGTACACGTAAAGCGGCAGGAAGAGCCTGTTGAGCAGGTGGTCTGTGAGCACGTCGTTGAGGAACTCGCAGTTAATGATCAGGATGTCATTGAGATAGTGCAGGTGGTCCAGATGCTCAGCCACCAGGTCACTCAGCTTCCCCCGATTCCGATGCCTGCCGGGAGAAACGCCCATCTCAGCCCAGACGCCAAAGCTCAGAGCCTAGAACCAATGGCCTGAGACTTAGGTCGCAGGTGGCACTTCATTCACAAACAAATATTTGAGCCAGTCTCGAGAGACACCCATCCTGGCCCTACCAGTGGATTTCAGAAAGAGAGAACGGACAGGTCTGCTGCATTTGATTTTAGGGGACTCATGGGGTCCCCCCACTTTCTGGGGGCCTCAGTACAACTCACCCCACCATCATCACAACAGCCCAAAACAAAAGGGGTAAACAAAGCAAAACCCAATGAAGCTCTTAGCAAGCCATTTCAAACAAGAGCAGCCACTAGTCCAAGTGGCAAGATCCCTTGGATCCCAAGATAAGCAGCATTAATGGAACAATAAATCCTCGATAATTAAAATGCTCCAGAGGAGTTCTGAAGAGAGAAGCAGGCCTCAGCAGCCGCGTCCGACCCACAGGCCCCGTCTGTACGGGGGGCACAGCGCAAGCACGTGACACCCCACCCCAAGCCCCAGGAGGCCCTGCCTGCTTCCAGTGAAGCAACAGGCACTGGGGCCGCCAGGCCCCAAGAGTGGATCGGTCTCTGCTAAGGACGAAGCCTTGAAACAGCTGATGGGGCACTTTCACCTCCCCCAAAGTGTTATCTGTTGCAAAGAGCAATCTAGCTACCATAAGACCTTTTATTTTTATTATGATTATTACTCAAGTAATAGGTGGTCACTGTAGAAGACAGACGAAGAAAATAAAAGCAAAAAGAAACCAAAGTCTCCTAGTTCCACTACTAACAGATAATATTATGTTATTTCCACGTCCCTCTATAGTCACATCTAAAAGGCAGATGTTACATGTCTATCCATCTAACCCCATATGCTTTAATAAAAAATAAGGACAGGATCTATTTTGCTTCTTTTACATAATTTTGGATAATTATTCCTTATTATGCTTTAATAAGATGTTTAGTAGATATTTATAGCAAATACACATTGTAAAGCCTAATAGTATAATGAGCACCCATGAATCTACCTTCCATGAGACCTAGAACATTTATTTATACACAATGTTTTGCGACCCCTCCCCCGCACTGAATAAGATACTGTGTTCATTTTTCTTCAGCAGGATCTTTAATGCACTTCACTTTTGTGTGTGTGTGTGTGTGTGTGGTACGCAGGCCTCTCACTGCCATGACCTCTCCCGTTGCGGAGCACAGGCTCCGGACGCGCAGGCCCAGCAGCCATGGCTCACGGGCCCAGCTGCTCCGCGGCATGCGGGATCCTCCCGGACCGGGGCACGAACCCATGTCCCCTGCATCGGCAGGCGGACTCTCAACCACTGCGCCACCAGGGAAGCCCTGCACTTCACTTTTTAAACCTTTAGTTTAAAAAATATCTAAGTAATACATGCAGATGGGTTTTAAAATCTAATAGTACTGATGAGCTGATGATAAAACGCAGCAGCTCCTGGCCTCGCCTCCCCAACCCCTGCCCACTCTCCAGAGGAAGCGGTTTTCAACTCTTTTAGGTGTTTCTGTGGACAGTTCCTCCTGTATTTCTATAAAATCTACGAGGACCTCTATTTTGTGACTGAGTCATTTTAGATGTTACATAATGACCTCCTTTTATTGTGTTCCCTCCACAATTTCCCACCCAGCAGTCATCAGCAACTGGTGTTGACATTATAACCATTCACTGCAGAGCCCCAGGGAGGACCAGGAGCTCACTTCCTTCCGTGTATAACTTTCTGTTCTTCCTGGAGTTGTGTCTCATTATGCCTCATATCCACGACTATCCATATCTATATGGGTCCTTATCCTCCCAAATGCCCCGTCAGATCTGCCATCCACCTTGCCTTGCTTCTTTCCCAATATGGAAGCTAATATTTTCTCTCTCTCTAGCCCTCTGCCCCCAGGAGACCTCCTTCCTGAGTCCCTTCATTGTCCTGACCCCATTTAGGTGTGCCTCTTACCAGATCTGTGCGAAGCTGTCACCCTGGGGCAGTGGTTCTCAACTGATACAATTTTTCCTTAAGGGAGACGTCTGGCAGTGTCTAGAAACATTTTTGGTCCTCACAATTGGAAAGGGGGTGCTAGCTACTGGCATCTAGTGGGTGGAGGCCAGGGATGCTGCTAAACACCCTACAATGCATAGGACAGCCCCACACAAAGAATTACCTAGTTCGAAAGATCAAAAGTGCAGAGTTTGAGAAATCCTGTTCTGGAACTTCTATTCATCACCAGCTTAATTTTTTTTTAACAGATCTACTGAAATATAATTCACATACCAAAAACTTCACCCAAAGTACACAATTTAATGTGTTTTAGTATATTCATTTCCCACACACACCCCCTTCCTCCAGCCCTAGGAAACTACTAATCTACTGTTTCTATGGATTTGCCTATTCTGGGCATTTCATATAAGTGGAATCATACACTAGGTTGTCCCTTGCATCCTTTCACTGAGCATAATGCTTTCAAGGTTCATCCATGGTATATGTGTCAGTACTTCATTCCTTTTTATTGCCAAATACTATTCCACTGCACGCAAATACCATATTTTGTTTATCCATTCACCAGTGGCAGATCATCTTCATCTTTTTACCAGCTGCCTAGCACCTCATCTATGGATGTACTGGATTCACTTACCCTATTCCCCTCTGGGAGGTATCTGAGTTGTTTCCAACTTTCTACTGTTATGAGAAGTGGAGAGATGGGCAGAACCTTTTAGAGTATGGAAGTCCATATTCCGCGAACACATAGGTGGGTAAGTTTTCTTCTAATGTTTATCTTTTCTCTACAGAAACGGAATTCTCCCCTAAGCACTCTGTCTACCTAACAGGCACCCTGGGGGATCACTTACTCCTCATCCGTCTGCACACAGTTATCGAGTTCGATCACATGGCTCCCGATGAACCAGACCAAATTGGAGAAGTAAGGGACAGCAGTTTTATCTCTGATATAGTGCAGCATGGCCTGGTTATCCACTGAGAAAATCCACAAAAGAAGAGGGGGAAAAAAAGTCAAGCTACCAAATATAACTTGGGGGATATTAAAAACAACAACAACAAAACCACAATAAAAAGCCCTCTACTATAATCTGAATCTTTTCTGTCTTTCCTGGAAATACTTAAAAATGGTTACCTAATGCAGAAAACAGTACTCATCAAGGTAGTTCTTATGTTATTTTTGTAATTAATAAAATCAATTAATAAAAGCAGACATTAATAGTGCTTTAGGAAGCCTACTTATCAGCAGTGCATTTAGCTGGACTACAATGAAAACTACACCATTCTCAAGCAAGTTTCTTGTATTTGCATGTAAGGATAAGTTAAGAAAGCAGAAAACCAGAGGTTATTAACTTACATGACACTGGAATAAGGAACACGGGAATCGTCATTGAAGGAAAGGCAAAAAACAGACAACAGTTAACAGGGTTAGGAACTGGGAGGGTGAGACAGTTGCTCAGAGGGGCAGAGAGCTAGGGCAGGAGGCATCTAGACAGAAAGACACAGGTTAGAAGAGAACAGAGAGAGCAGAGAGCAGGAGGCAGCCAGACTGGGGGTCAGACCAGGTCGCAAACTCAGAAGCCCGCAGGCTGGCCAACAATAACTTGGTGAGCGAAGCCAGTCGGCCCAGTGGGTGAACGAGGGAGCACAGGCCTTGACCCCAAAGGGGGCAGCTGCTTCTCAGCATCAGCTCACCACTGGCCTGCAGGACTGTGGGCCCAAACAGCCACATCTACATTTTCAAGTCAGAAATCCAGACTGTTACCCAAGCTCTCCCAAGTTTTAAATATTGACAACTATATATTTTTTTTTTCAAAAAATATCTAAGCCAATGAAAACCTGTCTGAGAGCTGGATTTGGCCCTCAGGTCCTCATTTTGCGACCCCCGGATGGGCCCCTCTGGGCTCTTAGAAGGCTCCGATTTAAGGCAACCTCAGAACCAGGCTGGAGTGAGTCCTGAGGCGCTCCCGCCCCCTCCCAATTAGAAGTCATCTCAATTAATAACATCATAACTCATGAAGGTCAAAACATTGGTCCCTGTGAAAATGGGGTCCCAGCTCTAGGGTGGTGACTACACGGGAAATAACCCCAGTGTTAGGTAGAGAGGCCGTAGCCTTGGAGGGCAATTCCAGGTCGGGAAACTCGTGTCCAGCCAGCCTTTGTGCTAGTGCAGGAGGGGAGCCACGGAAGGGCTTTCTCCTGGAGGCAATGATTTGGGCATTAAGTGCTTCTTGGGAGAAAGGAGGAATTTGTTGTTGGGCTTTGTAGCCGGTTGAGAATGCAATACTGCCCCCTGCTGTTTGTGACAAGAAATGCTCTCATACATTATTTAAAGATAACATACCGCCCCCCCCAGCCCCCGGCTACACTGAAGTATATTTTACAGGCCAAAGGCAAGAATTTATCTCTCACATTTCAAAGGCAGCTTTGCCTTACCTAATTATCATATGGCCACTTCTGTATCAGCAATGAGTAGGGCTTTAAAATGCAGAAGGTGGTGGCACACAAATTTATGTAAGGGGGTAGCTAAATGTTCAATGATGACAACCTTTCATGAGACAGGCAGCCCCAGCTACAATAAATGAGCTCTCTGTTACCACCAGAGAATTGTTTGTATGGACTCGGGAGAGCAAGCACTGGAAGTCAAGTTAGAAACCCGATGAGGCATGAGCTCATAAGGAACCTTACCTTTGTAGACGTTTAACGTTATGGTTCTTACAGCAATTCTAACCATACTTTCGGGGTGATTGAAAAATTTGATGGCTTCTGTGTACAGGGCGAAGTCATTAGTGTGCTAAAACACAAGAAGTACCGAAAATGAGTTACAGACCCATAAGACAGGCTGGCCCCAACCCAGCTTTCTGAATCCTATCAGAGACTTCAGTAAAAGACCAAAAAAAAAACCCCCAAAAAAAGGTACCCATGTGAACCTTAAACCTGTGGTTCATTCCCAATGGGGAATGTGGGGAGGGTTGGGAAGGTGAGACCGTGGAAGAAACAGAAGTGGGTCCAGGAAATGCCAGGCCTGGGTTCATGATCTTTCCTACCACTTCTTAGCTGTGTGATGTAATATTTCTAAGCCTCTGATTCTTCATCTATAAAATGAGGATAATAATTCCCACTTCATGGTTGCTGGGATTAAATGAGATTATTTCAGGTACAGTGATTACCCTGGCACCTGATACCTAACGAGCACTCGGTAGTAATGCTAGTTGTTATTATTAGATGCCGCTTCTACCACTAAAAGGCAAATGCAAAGTCTGACTACATTCAGAATCTATAATATATATTTCCCTATTTGGAAACACTAAAAGTGTAAACTTTATCATGGAAAAGGAGGGTCTCGGGAATCTTCTGCCATTAAAAAGGGGTCATCAGAACAGATCAAAACAGTTCAGAATCAAAGAACTCCACTGATGGAGCCCTAAGGAAAAGGCACACAGGATCCAGGCTACAGCACGCTGTGGGGGCACTCTGCTGCCCTCTTCTGGCCAGTTTCCCACATGGCTCCGGATCAGACTGGAGGGCACCCCCAGGCAGTGAGGGGCAGGGAAGAGGGAACCCATGACCTTCAGCGAGGTGACACCTGTCTAATGAAGGCAACGCCACTTTGAGCACTAGAAGCAGATGTGCACGTAACAGGTGGTAGCTACCGCACTGGTCCACAGAAAAGGAAGCTAAGTCCACCTCAAAAATCAGCCTCCTACCACTCCTCTGGTGATCAGCAGGATACTCTTCCAGAAGCATCACTCGGGCCCCAGAATCCCCACATTCTGCCCTCCCCACCAGGTGCACAGAAGCCCAGCTGCACCCGAGTGGGGGAAGAATCTGGCTCCCTCTCTGGTCTGAACTTTGCAGGTGGGCTTTCTTCCGCCCGAGAGAGCCTCTGGGAGAACGCAAACAGCACCCCTCTGGTCTCTGGACACGTTTAGTGAGGACCAATTGTGTGCCAGGCACTGGGCCGTACAATGTTCATCTTCCAAAGCGCCCCACACTTTGTGACTGGCAGCTAGTACTTCTCCCTTTTGAGGCCAGCTCTTGCCACTACAAATCTAGACAAAGAAAGTTAAGGTGCAGGCTGCTGTTGCCATATCCCATGGAGACAGCTAGATGAATTTTGCCCAAACTCAGAGGAAATGTTTGGGACTATGGTCTGACTTCAAATACAGGCTGTGCAGCTTGTGTGACCACTGATCAGAAGACACCTGCCATGCAGACAGCACGTGGCCTCCAAGATGGCCCAATGACCCTCTCCTCCTGAAGTCACAACTTGTGCGTCCTCTCACGCTAAGTCAGGGCTGGCCTGTGCGGCCTAAAGAATACAGTGTAAGTGATGGCATGTGGCTTCCGAGGCCGGGTCCTGAAAGGCATTACAGTTTGCCTTGGTCTCTTAGGATCGTTTGTTCTACGGGAAGCCAGCTGCCGTGCTGTGAGGACACTCAAGCAGACCCTGGAGGAGCCTGTGTAACCAAGGCCTGCCGCCAATGGCCAGCACCGAATGGTCAGCGATGTGAGCAAGTCACCTTGGAAGCAGATCCCCCAACCCTAACCCAGCCTTCAGGTGACTGCAGCCTCTTGAGAGACTGAGCCAGAACTGCCCTGCCAGCCCGCTCCCCAACGTCAGACACACTGTGAGAGAAATGTGACAGAATTCTGACCTGCAAGACAGGAAAGGAAGTCTGCTGGGAGGCTTCTGGGAAAGAAGTTTTTTGGAAAGTTAGAAGGGGGCACAAGAAGGGATGTGATTTCATCAGGCTTTTCGGCAGTAGCATATAAGTATGTGATGTTTGGAGCTCCTGCAGCCATCCTGAGACCATGAGGGGTTGAGCCTCAAGACAGATGCCAACTGTATGGTCAGCAGAGTAGGAAGATGGAAAAGCTTGGGTCACTGATGAAGTGGTCGAGCCACAGGATGAGCCAGCCCCAGGACAGCCAGCATCTGTACCTTTTGGAATGTGAGATAAATTGACCTGATTGTTCAAGCTCCTCTTCATTGTGAGAACAACAGTTATTTATTTATTTAAATTGTTAGTGATTCTCTCAAGGAATACCAGGGATTTTAGCTTATAAGGAATGGCAGTGGCTACAGTTTTAGGGAGCCAGGTACATACTAGTTGCTTTGAAGTCATCAGCTCATTTAATTCAACCCCTGGAAAACCCTCCAAGGTAGAAACTATCATCCCCATTTCTCAGACGAGGAAACTGAGGCTCAGAGGACTGGGACTTCTCTAAAGTCACACAGCAGGGAAGTGGCAAAGCTGGGCCTGACTGGAGTTCAGTTCCTGTTTTGCCAACAGAGGAACACGACCCCAAGTTAATTTCTGGGCACTTCTCACTACCAAGAGTATCATGCTCTCAGGTCGCACAAATTGCATTTTACATTAAAAATGGAAAAGGTAGCTTGTTAAATAAAAAAAAATTTTAAGCATGCCAAGGTCAAACAGTGTTGCTATGAAAATGAGGAAACAGTGAATGCATAAGTGCTTTGTAAACAGAGGTCACCCAGACCAAAGGGGCTGCTCTGATTGGCTAGCTTTCCACCCAAATGTGCCCCTCTGCAATTACTTACCTCATTGTAAAAGAAATGGACCGTGTGGTTGTTGAGTTTTAACGAAAGCGTTTTCAGGAACGATATATAATATGCCATAATCTCCTCATCAGAAAAGTCAAACTTATGGACAATGATAGAATTTACATAGTTATTAGAGAGCAAATAATCTAGAGGGAGAAAAAAAAACACAAAAGAAAACAGGTTAGTTAATTCATGCTGGAGGAAAGGCAAGCAGAGAAAGTCCAGGAACCGGCAGATGACCATGAGAATGTATCAGTACTTGAACCAGTCAAGCTAATAGGGAGCAGCTTAACCTTTAACCAGCAAAGAAATCAGCCACCATGTGTAGTCACTAGAAAGTTCAAGAGCAATGCCAGAGAAAAGCCGGGTCACCCTGCCTCCCACACCACAGAAAAGAACACTTGAGCATTTTCTTTCGTTGCTGGCAGAGTTCAACAAGAGAGCCAGGGGGTGGGGCAGATGAGCTGGTATTTGGGTATTTTCACAAACCACCCACGGATGAGGGTAAGCTGCACTGTATCTTATAAAAGCTGGCCCCATTTTGCCATCAAAAGTCACACTGTCACCCTCGAATGCCACAAAGGGCTCCACGTGGTTTTTTCCTTCCCATAAGGCAACATGATTTCATAAAGGCCACTTGAGGCTGAACCTCCACTACCTGCCCAGCACCAGGCTGACTGCTTTACATTATCATTCACCATCATGATGATGCTGCAGAGTGGGCCTTGTTTTCCTCGTTTTGCAGATGAGTAAAAACTAAGGCTAATTATCTGCCCGAGGACACAGAGACAGTAAGTCAGAGATGGAATTAAAACTCAGGTCTGATGTCCTGTGTTAATACCATGCACTAATGGGGGCCAAGGATGAAAACTGGATGACGAGGCCCTGTGGGCACTGGAGCCACAGGAGAGCGGCTACCCCTGCTAAGCTCCCAGGGCCCAGCCCCTGCAGAAGTGCAGGCCCAGCGTGGTGAGAGCTTCCAACTGTGCAAAGGAAGCTGGAAAACACAGATCATAATGCTGTATCTTGGATGTTGAAATGTCAGCCACTAGATCAACTCGTTCTGAAAGCTGTGCTGGCCAGTGAAAATGGGTCTACAGACCACTGTGACCCATGGACCCACTGTCTGCAATCTTGGCCTTGGGCCCTGGCCAGACACATTATCCTGAGTCCTTACCAGCCACCCTGCGAAGCCAGTGCTTCCATGCCCACTGTCTGCCTTTCGGGCTGCCAGCCTGTGAGCTCTGCACCATCCCAGCTGCCTCCCCACAGACGGGGAAAGGCAGGACGTGACCCACACATGTACCACGGGCAGACGCGGTGAGGCAGGGGAGCAGGGTGGGGCACAGCCTTGCTACTCAAAGTCTGGTCGTGGGACCGGCAGCACAGGAGCCTGTCAGACGTGCGGAGGCTTGGGCCCCAGCCCTGACCTCCCACTCAGATCTCTGCGAGGGCCCAGCACTCCATGTGTTAAGAAGCCCTGCAGGGCTTCCTGTCATGCTCTTATCTCAGAGGCACTGGGTTCAAAGGTAAACCTGGACCCACACTGCCTCTGCCACTTCCTAGCTGGGTGACCTTGGGCAAGACACTTACCTGCCCCACTCCCCAGCTTCCCCTGTCTGAAAACAGGAATAAGAAGACCTTCCTCGTGGGGCGTTGTGAGGATTAAAGGAGATAATGCACAAAAAGCACTGAAGACAGGGAGGAGCACAGAGGGAGCACCCAATCACATGAGCTGCCACCCCTCATCTTCTCACTAAAGCCTGGAGATTCCTAACCTCCACTGCCAGTCCTTCGGTCACCATGACTGTCGTTCTTGGGGGAACAGAAATAAACCATTAAGTTTTATTTGGTGCCAAAGAGGTACCTAACTTAGGCCAATCACAGTATACTGAAAAGGCTAGAATCACCAAACACAACACTAAGAGCCATCCAGGAGCATGGGGCATGAGAGGGGCCACAGCGTGGGCTGGGTCCTCCTCAGAACACAGTCTCAGAGCAGGCTTTGCAGGTAGGATGTCATGTCTGTAGTTTTCAAAATCTCCTAATTATAACAATTCCTGAGGTCAATCTTGGGGCCCACAATAAGAGAGGAGGCAGTAGATCTGAAGTGGGGTCCTAAGAGTTTTAATATGTTTAAAAATGAGGTTACACGCACTATACAAAATCTATGGGATGCAGCAAAAGCAGTCCTAAGAAGGAAGTTCATAGCGATACAGCCCTTCCTCAAAAAACAAGAAAAATCTAAAAACAAAACAAAACAAACCCAATGTAACCTACCACCTAAATGAAAAAGAAGAAAAAACAAAACCTAAAGTCAGCAGAAGGAAGGAAATAATAAAGATCAGAGAGGAAATAAATAAGAGGTAAAGAAAACAAAAGGAAAAAAAATCAATAAAACCAAGAGCTAGTTTTTTGAAAGGATAAACAAAATCAACAAACCTCTGGCTAGGCTCACCAAGAAGAAAAGAGAGAGAACCCAAATAAGCAAAATAAGAAATGAAAGAAGAGAAATAACAACCGATACTGCAGAAAAACAAAAAAACATAAGAGAATACTGTGAAGAGTTATATACCAACAAAATGGACAACCTAGAAGAAATGGACAAGTTTCTAGAAACATACAGCCCACCAAAACTGAATCAAGAAGAAGTAGATAATTTGAACAGATCACTAGAAGTGAAATAAAATCTGTAATTAAAAAAATAAACAAACAAACAAAAAAGACTCCCTGCAAACAAAGATCCAGATCCAGATGGCTTCACTGGGGAATTCTACCAAACATAAAAAGAAGAACTTACAGTGATCCTTCTCAAACTCTTCCAAAAGACTGTAGAGAAGGGAACATTCCCAAAGTTATTCTATGATGCCATGACCCTGATACCAAAATCAGACAAAGACACTAACAAAAAAGAAAATTACAGGCCAGTGTCTTTGATGAATATAGATGCAAAAATCCTCAACAAACCGAATCCAACAACATATAAAAAAGATCATACATCATGATCAAGTTGGATTCATCCCAGGGTCACAAGGATGGTTCAACACATGCAAATCAATCACTGTGATATACCACATCAACAAAAGAAAGGACAAAAGCCACGTAATCAACTCAGATGATAGATGATTAGATGTGGAAAAAGTGTTTGATAAAATTCAACATCCGTTCATGATAAAAACTCTCACCAAAGGGGGTACAGAGGGAACATATCTCAACATAATTAAAGCCATTTATGACAAACCCACAGCCAACACGATACTCAATGGTGAAAAGCTGAAAGCCTTCCCACTGAACTCTAGAACAAGACAAGGATGCCCACTCTCACCACTTCTATTCAACATAGTATTGGAAGTCTTAGCCACAACAATCAGACAAGAAAAAGAAATAAAAGGCATCCAAATTGGAAAGGAAGAGGTAAAATTGTCATTATATGCAGATGACATGATACTCTCTATAGAAAACCATGAAGAGTCCATACAAAAACTATTAGAACTGATAAACAAACTCAGCAAGGTAGCAGGATACAAGATTAACATACAGAACTCTGCTGCATTTCTTTACACTAAAATGAAATATCAGAAGGAGAAAGTTACAAAAAAAAAAAAAAAGACAATCCCTTTTAAAATCATGTCAAAAAAAAAAAAATACCTAGGAATAAACCTGACCAAGGAGATGAAAGACTTACACGCTGAGAACTATAAAACACGGAGAAAGGAAACTGAAGATGCTTTAAAGAAATGGAAAGATATCCCATAGTCTTGGACTGGAAGAATTAGTATTGTTGAAATGGCCATACTACCCAAAGCAATATACAGATTTAATGTGATCCCTATCAAATTACCCATGACATCTTTCACAGAACTAAAACAAGTAATCCTAAAATTTATATGGAACGACAAAAGACCCAGAATTGCCAAAGTAATCCTGAGGGAAAAGAACAAAGCTGGAGGCATAACCCTCCCAGACTTCAGACAATACTACAAAGCTACAGTAATCAAAACAGTGTGGTATTGGCACAAAAACAGACATATGGATCAATGGAACAGAATAGAGATCCCAGAAATAAACTCACACACCTACAGTCAATTAACCTTCAACAAAGGAGGCAAGAAATACAATGGAGAAAAGACAGTCTCTTCAGCAAGTGGTGTTGAGAAAGCTGGACAGCCACATGTAAATCAGGGTAGTTAGAACACACCCTCTCACCATATACAAAAATAAACTCAAAATGGCTTAAACACTTAAATATAAGACATGACACCATAAAACTCCTAGAAGAGATCATAGGCAAAACATTCTCTGACATAAATCGTACCAGTGTTTTCTTAGGTTAGTCTCCCAAAGCAATACAAATAAAAGCAAAAACAAACAAATGGGACCTAATCAAACTCATAAGCTTTTGCACAGCAGAAGAAACCGTAAATAAAACGAAAAGACAACCTATGGAATGGGAGAAAATATTTGCAGTGTGACCCACAAGGGCTTAATTTCCAAAATATACAAACAGCTCACACAGCTCAATATCAAAAAAACAAACAACCGAATCAAAAATTGGGCAGAAGACCTAAACAGACATTTCTCCAAAAACGACATACAGATGGCCAACAGCCACATGAAAAGATGCTCAATGTTGCTAATTAGAGAAATGCAAATCAAAACTACAATGATACCATGAGGTATCACCTCACTCCAGTCAGAATGTCAATCATCAAAAAGCCGACAAATAACAAATGCTGGAGAAGGTGTGGAGAAAAGGGAACCCTCCTACACTGTTGGTGGGAATGTATATTGGTGCAGCCACTATGGAGGTTCTTTAACAAACTAAAAATAGAACTAATTCCACTCCTGGGCAGCATATATCTGGAAAAGATGAAAACTCTAATTCAAAAAGACACATGCACCCCATTGTTCACAGCAGCACTATTTACAAAAGCCAAGACATGGAAGCAACCTAAGTGTCCATCAACAGATGAATGGATAAAGATGATGTGAGATAGATACACACACACACACACACACACACACACACACACACACACACACACACACACACACTGGAATACTACTCAGCCATAAAAAAGAACGAAATACTGTCATTTGTAGCAACAAGGATGGACCTAGAGATTTTCATACTAAGTGAATTAAGTCACACAGAGAAAGACAAATATCTTATGATATCACTTATATGTGGAATCTAAAAAAATGATACAAATGAACTTATTTACAAAATAGAAACAGACTCACAGACATAGAAAACAAACTTATGGTTACCAAAGGGGAAAGGGGGGTGGGGGAGGGATAAATTAGGAGCTTGAGATTAACAGATAACACACTACTATATATAAAATAAATAACAAAGACCTGTACAGCACAAGGAACTATATTTAATATCTTGTAAAAAAAAAAATGAAGTTACATATATCACAAATCTAAGTGTATGGCTTGATATATGTGGAAATGTACATATATATGAATCTTAAGTACTCGTACCTGTGTGTGTGTATATATACATATACATGTATATATACACACATACATATATATGTATACATGCACACATCTCACAAACCTTAGGTGTCCAGCTTGATGAATTTTTGCAAATAAATACACCACCCAGATCAGGCAGTGCATTTCCAGCTCCCCGAAAGGTCCCTCACACCCCTGCCCCGTCAATACTCTCTTCCCAAAGACAGCCCCTAGCCTAACTTCCAGCACCATAGACTCGCTTTGCCTGATCTTGAACTTCATATACATGGACTCATACAGGAAGCTCCCTCTGGTGTCTGGCCTTTTTCACTCATCACCACATCCCAGTTATCCATGTTGCTGCATGTGTGCTAGCAGTGCATTCCTTTTTTTTCCTTCCTGCTATATAGTATTCTGTTCTTTGAACAGTCCACAGTCTACCCACCCAGAATCCACACCTGTAACAACCAGCCAGGTGATGCTGATGCCTCGAGCACTTCTTTTCATTCTGTCTTGCCGGCTGTGGTTGGCTGGGGATGAATGGGCTTGCCAGAGAAGGAATGTTAGCCCCACTGTGACTGGTTAGTGGCTGCCGGGCCACCAGGGGCACAGACGCCTATGCTGGCAGCTTGAGATGTGCAACCTCAGGATTCTCGGCTGCAGTCTTGAGATGGAAGAGCCACACGCTCCCATCCTTCCCCAGCAGGGACTTTTCCAGGGCCTCCACGACATGACTCTGTGGTTGGTGAGGCCACCATGGGGGTGGCGGAGGTGCCTCTATTAATCGACTGGGATTTTTCTACTACCCCCTCACTGTGTGGCCAGCTTTCTGTGGTATCTTTTTAAAATAAACCCAGGAGTCTAAGTAATCTCGGGCTCTCAGGCCTTCTGTCACTTAGGTCACCAAACCCAACAGGCAACAGGTGCACTAGTGAAATGGCTGCTTGTAATAATGAAAATCCGGAAACCACCTAAACGCCCATGGTCACGTTAAATAAGTTATGGCCCAGCAAGATGCAGCTCTTAAACCAAACAAGGTAGGGATGCATGAACAGACAATATGAAAAATCTAAAATACGCTAGTAAGTTGGGAAAAATAAAACAAACAGCAAAATGGTATGTGTCCACTGAACTCTTAGGGTGAGATTCTACAGAACTTTTGCTTTCTACAGTTTTTTAATGTTTGATTTTTGTTGTTGTTGTTTTATAATGAGGACATTTTCTCTCTATAATTAGAAAATAAAAATAAAAGCAAAACTCACCCATCCTTCTCACCCCCATACATCCAAGTTCTGTAAAATGGGAGTAATTTCTACTGCTTTGGCAGGGCTTATGAAAGCACTCTGATGAATTCCCCTGTAAGGCCAGCAGCATCTGCCTGGGTTTTCTTATAGCACAGCACCTTTTTTAGTCCTAGTGCAAGAAAGGCCACGTGATCCAGAAAGCCCAGAATTTTCAACCCCCTCTTCAATCCAGTAGCCCTGGGGTTAGCTGGGTTATCAGAGAACAGTCATTTGGGGGAGTGCTGGATTTCATGATAAAACCAACTCTAACTGGACACTTCCACCTGCCAGACCCCATACTATACTCTGCACACCCACTGTCACACTCAATCCTCAAACCACTCTAATCACCAGGTACTAGCATTATTTCTCCTTCACAGATGCAGAAACTGCAGCTTGGAAAGTTCACTCCCCGGAATACACCTGGGGTGTTTGTGGCAGAACCAGGGCTCGGATCTGCTTGGGTCTGAGTCCATGGCCCGTACCACCGAGCTGGGTCTTCCCCTCTCGGAGTTTTCAGAAACCACATGCAATTGATATCCAGGATAACAAAAGCTGTTGGGAAACCACTCAGGGAGAGTGAGTCAACTCACATTTGGCAACTCACAGACATGGGGAAGCATAAGGAGAGTCTCCTGGGACAGCAGCACCATCTAGTGGCCATCAGCCTGCAGCTCTTTCTTATCCCTCCCTCCTTCCTCCTCAGGAGGAATGCCACCATCTCTACCTCTCTCCACCCATCAGAAACTTTTTAAACCTGTCTTGGGGACCTAGAGCCTGCCGGTGGCATAGACATTCCATCACTTGTCTTC
Source organism: Physeter macrocephalus (assembly GCF_002837175.3). Classification (NCBI taxonomy): domain Eukaryota; kingdom Metazoa; phylum Chordata; class Mammalia; order Artiodactyla; family Physeteridae; genus Physeter; species Physeter macrocephalus. The sequence continues at coordinate 55,060,885 of NC_041227.1, read as the reverse complement.
TCTTCCCTGCCTCCTGCAGGCAGGGCCTGGGGCTTGGTGCAGTCATCTTGGAATAATAAAGCTCCTGATCAAGCCCGGAGGATTAGGAACTAAACCACGGTTTCTAACCCTCGGCACTGTTGACATTTTGAGCTAACTAATCCTTTATTGTTGGGGGCTGTCCTGTGTGTTGTAGGATGTTTAACAGCATCCCTGGTCTCTACCCACTAGATGCCAGTAGCACCCACCCCCCCAGGAATGTCTCCAGACACTGACAAATGTCCACTAGGAGCACAGTCACCCCCAGCTGAGGACCACTGAGCTAGCTCACCTGGGCTGAAACCCCTTCTCAATTCCTGCCTTGCTAGAGCTGTCACCTGGGGCCAGTGACTCAAACTTTCTAGGTGTTAAATGAGGGCACTGACAGCACCTGCCTCGAAGGTTGGTTGTTTCAGACGAAGAGCCCGGGGCTCATCAAGGGCGGGAAGAGGCTCCGAGTCACACCCTCGTCAGTCAGGCAGTGGGACTGAAGCAGGCAGGTCAGGGGCCAAAGCCACGCCCTTGCATGCTCCTTGGCCACGTTCTTCCTCACCTTGCTGCTTCCATTGCTTATTCTGTTGGCCTTCGGCGACCCAAGCTCTTTAATAACAGGTTATAAAGAAGAAATGCAAACACCCCCAGAACCACTCAGCAGAGGGGAGCCCTCTCTTAGCTCTTCACAGCACCCTACCATGCAGGGGGAAAAAAATGGCATTAGGGAGTGAACTGTGTGCCCCCAAAATTCATATGCTGAAACCCTAACCCTCACCATGACTGTATTTGGAGATGCATCCTTTCAGGAGGTAATTAAGGTTAAATGAGGTCATAGGGTGGGGCCCTGATCTGAGAAGACTGGTGTCCTTCTAAGAAAAGGAAGAGACACCAGAACTCTCCCTCTCTCCACGTGCACAGAGGAAAGAACACGTGAGGACACAAAGAGAATGTGGCCATTTGCAAACCAGGAAGAGAGGCCTCACCAGAAACCCTGATGGCACCATGATCTTGGACTTCCAGCCTGCAGAACTGTGAGTAAATAAATTTCTGTCGTCTAAGCTGCCCAGCCTGGGTATTTTGCTATGGCAGCCCAAGCACACCGAGACACACAGTAAGCACAGACATTCAAACAGCAACATGAGCGCCACGGCAAATGACACGCAGCTGACACTCAGAGGTGCGGAGGCAAGTGTCAGGACTGTCCTTACAAAGTGAGGTCTCGTGACTGATATTCTCAAAGAGGATGTTCAAGGTCTGCAACAGCTGAACGCACACGTAGCGGCCTGACTTCTGCCGCAGGATGTTCAAGAAGAAGACGAACATGTTCTTCTCCAGGAAGAAGCTGGGGAGAGAATGGGAAAGTGTCAGTGGTCTGCTTCTACACATGGAGATGCATGTCGTCCTCTGGTTGCACGCCCAGCACACGTGTGTGCACCCCAACAAAGGCATCCGCAGAGCAGCCAGATCACACCACCCGTGTGGCCTCGGCTTCTGCGATACCCAGCTCCCACGATGCTGTCCTCCATCAAGAAAAACGCGACCTTTCAGACTCTCTTCCCGGAATGTGAGAACAGTGCTGACTCTGGGAAGCAGTGATTTCTGACAGAGTGGGAAAGCTCTTTCCCGACGAAATGATTACACAGTGACCTACCTACACTTATAAACCCAACAAGTAGCATTTTCCATCCAATATTTTATAAGCTTAGTTTTCCTCACTAAGCCTCTTTCCTTTGCTTTCATAGCTTTGAGTGCTCACCGACAACCTGGGAACCAGAGTAATTCCCTACAAAGGGGTAAGATGATGCTGAATATTAAAGGAGTTTGGGTTTCTCAATTAACAAGTTTGTCATTTCCACATCTAGGGTATGCGAACTGGAAGGAAAGAGAAGGTGCTGATGTGGTCATGGGACCCCAGCTGGTCCCCAAGTCTGCTTTGCCTTTCTTGTCCTGGACGGGACATTTGTCTACATGCAGCCTGGGGGTACTGACTTTGGGAGGCACACATTGGCTCTTTTAGTCTTGAAACGCAGACCCCCTAATGCCTGTCTTTAAAGGAAGAGAATGACGTTTCTAGTTTGGTGTTCTCTGTATTCACGCTAAGACCAGATAATCTCTCATCTGGGATACTCAGAACAATTCCTGGCAGTCCCGTGGGTCTGTTGGTTGACTCAGTGTTGGGTCTCCCTCTTTACTCTGCTGTCAAGTGGCAGGAACATGGGCCTGGCACTTGCTCAGTGCTGCAGATCTTCTGTTTGAATCCATGAAAGGGTAAATGAATAAATAAATATGACCTTAAAGAGACCTCTAAATTATTTTCCAACTCTGATTCTGGGAGCCCGTGTGCCTACAAATGCCATCCATGTTGATCCCCAGAATATTTCATTCATTGGACCTATCGTGTCTTCCTTTGTGGCAGGTTGTACAAAGCACTGACTCCCAAGTATCACCCAACAAGCTCACAGCAGCCCAAGACCGACTTGGGAACTTGTTAAAATGCTTGTACCTACATCTTGCCCAGGGGTAGATTCCGTAGGTCTAGTGTGAAATCCAGGAGCCTGGATTTTTAAAACTCCCTAGGTAGTAAGTGTCTCCTTGGAAAAGTGGCTAATTCTAGGGCTGGGGCAGATAAAATGCAAGATGAGCCTGGAGCACCTCAGAGTACCAGAAAGTAAGGAAGTGCTCCGAAAACCAAAAGGATGGGGCTGAGTCAAAGGGACACAGGAAGCAGCTGGAAAGAGCTCCTAGTGCCTGAAGCTGGAACAATGCCAGCAAAAAAATATATAACGTAGTACTGGATTATAATCCAGAGGATAAAATAAATATCCATGAGTCCATATTGATATACATGTGCCTTGCAGATATTGTGTTTTTTTACAAATTGAAGGTTTGTAGTGACCTTGTGTTGAGCAAGTCTACTGGCACCATTTTCCCAACAGCATTATTTTTAAACTGAGGTATGTACATGTTTCTCAGACACAATGCTATTGGACACTTAACAGACTACAGTACAGTGTAAACATAACGTTTATATACATTGGGACACCAAAAAAATTCGTGTAACTCGCTTTACTGCAATATTTGCCTTATGGCGGTGGCCTGGAACCAAACCTGCAAGATCTTCAAGGGATGCATATAAATAAATGATTGAATAGATAAATAAATGAGGAGAAGAGACAAATCTTCCACGAAGAAGTATTTCAAACAGTGTATGTAGATACTCCCCCCTTTAAGAAGGTGGAGCTTAATTCCCACGCCCCCAACGTCCAGATGGACTGAACTCAGCAACTCACTTTTGGAGACTACTGTAGGGGAGGGGGAAAGAGTAACTTTAAAGTAAAAAAGCCTGGCAGACACCACCTGAGCCAAGTGATCAGGTTAACCTCTCCAGGAATCATATGGATATCAGGAACGGTGACATTCTGGGATGGGAAGGATACTTCCCCTCTGTGACACTCTTCCCCAAAATTCCCAGGCTAATCGGGAGAGAAACCCAGATTGGGGGACATTCTACAGGACAGCTGGTCAGCACTTCTCAAATCTATCAAGGTCATAAAAAACAAGAGAAGACTAAAAAACTGTCACAGACCACAGGACACTGGGGAGACGTGACAACTAAAATGACTGTGGGTGCCTAGATTGGGATCCTGGAGCAGAAAGACAATGTTAATGGAAAAACTGGTAAATTCCAAATCAAGTCTGGAGTTGACGTAATGCTGATGTTTTAACAAATGCACTCTAGTCATATAAGATATTAACAGGGAAATGGCGTGAGGGGTAAATGGGAACTTTCTGTACAATCTAAATCTAAAATCATCCCCAAACTTAAAAATGGATTAAAAACAAGTTCTCTTGGGGCCTCTGTGGGGCAGTGATTTAAGAATAACTGGGCCTCTAAGAGCTCGGTAGTTTTTCTAAGATGACAGATGGACTCGTCCATTCTAGTAAAGGTGACTCGGTTTCTAATCTTTAACCTAAGGGTCTTTCTCATTTCCATAAACAGATAACGAGCAACCAACAAATAGTAAATTCCCCATGGATCCTGAAAGGCAACTAGTCCCGTTTATAAGCAACACCTATTTATTAGTCGTGTTTTCCCTTGGGGAACTCAGCCAGTGTCACAGGTCTGCATTTTAAACAATTTGCATTTTCCATAAGTAGCTCCATATTAGCTAACCTCACTGATGAAAATATAGAGCTATCCAGAAAATCGGAATATCTAATAAGAAGCCAGGTTGGAAATGGAACACCTGTATTTGTTTTAAATGGGTTTTTTAAGTGGCCTCAACACTTATAATTGAGATTTTATATAAAAGTAAAATCTGTGTTTGGTGGTTGTCATAACCCCAATCCTTCTGCACTCAGACGCTGGGACAGGTCTGTTGAGGAAAGTAGTTCATGGGTTACAGCCTTTGCTTTTTAACTGTCCAATAGGGACACCTTTTTTAAAAAAAATATAAATTTATTTAGTTATTTATATTTTATTTTTGGCTGCATTGGGTCTTCATTGCTGCACGCGGGCTTTCTCTAGTTGCAGAGAGCAGGGGCTACTCTTTGTTGCGGTGCATGGGCTCTAGGCGTGCGGGCTTCAGTAGTTGTGGCTCGCGGGCTCCAGAGAGCAGGCTCAGTAGTTGTGGCGCACGGGCTTAGTTGCTCCGTGCCATGTGGGATCTTCCTGGACCAGGGCTCGAACCTGTGTCCGCTGCATTGGCAGGCGGATTCTTAAACACTGCGCCACCAGGGAAGTCCCCATAGGGACACCTTTTAAAATGATCATTTGCTAACATTTCTTGAGTGCCTAACTCTGTATCAGGCACTGGGCAGGGAACTTGCTCTCTCTCACTTAAAGATGAGCAAACTGAGGCAGGCCTGAGACTCTTCACCTAGGAAGTATGAGAGTGAGGAGAAACCCCTCCATGGGCTCTAGGTGTGAGCCGCTGCTTCTCTACTTACCAGCTGTTTGACCTTGAGCATAAAAAGGGGTGGGGATGAGGATAAGGATGGGGATGGGGAAGGGGATGGGGATAAAGATGGTGATGGTTCTCTACCCTCGGGTAGTTGGGAGACTTAGAAGGATTATCTCATCAAGAACTCAGCACTGTGGCCACCCATCAGTAAACACAATCAATGTTAGCCATAGTGTCTCCACCCGGGGAAGGGTCTTTTCAGTTCACTTAGAATCTAACTACCCAAGACATTTTCTCCTTCCTTTGGGGGAGATAATCAGATATTACTTGGAAAATTATCCATGATATTTTCAGATTTTTCTAGGGACACTGTTTTCCAGAACTTTCCCATTTTCAGCAGGCATTTTTACAGTGTTTCAAGGACATTTTAGAGAGACAGAGAGAGAGAGAGAGAGAGAGAGAGAGAGAGAGAGAGAGAGAGAGATCTGTGCAGGACCAAATTGGCATCAAATCCTGACATCATCAGGAATGACTCATGGTACACATTTAGAAAAATATTCAAAGGAAGAAGAAGAATCAAAAAACAAAAAACCAGAAACCCTTACTCAAATACAGAGCTGTCATTCTGATCCCCCCAGATCAGAATCTCGGTGATGGATCGGATGGTCTCCACCAGCAGGTTCCTGTTCTGCTCTGTGACGGTGGTGTTTTTGGTCAAAACGTGGTACAGATACCTGAGAGAAAGGAAAAGAAAAGAGAACTAAAGGTTACCAGTTGAAATAAATGTAAGCCAAGCTCAGTGACCATTAGCAACATTTTAGGGACAGTTTGGCTGTGCTTTTTACAGACATAGTTGTTAGCACAATTCCCATTCAGAGGAGACATAACTCACCACCCGAGAAAAATGGCAGACAATGCTTCAAAGTGTTAAATAACCAGAGACACACCAACCCAAACTGAGGCAAGACTGTCAAGCTTTTGAAGACAGCCATCCTCAAACTCCAGTGTGTGCAAGAGAATGACCTGGAGAGCTGGACAAAGCGGGGCCACAGAGCCCAACGGAGACTCAGATTTAGCGGCACTGAGGGAAGACCAGGCATTGGCCTTTTTCACTCTCCTGGGTGATTCTGACGCTGGCAGAGCAAGTGGAGACACACGGCTCAGTGCCAAAAGCCTAAGACCCGCTGCCTGGCTGATGCAGAGATCAAACGTGGAGTCACACAGCAGGGAGGGTGGTCCCAGAGCCAGTGGCTGGGGTACAAATCAGGTGCCGTCATGATCACCCTTGGAATGCCCTTAATCCCCCATGAAGCACAGAACTGATGGCTCAGATGAAGTAGGTGGCTTGCAGTTCAAGGGCACAGCTCTTATTTGCTGTGTACAGAGTAAAGTGAAGTGGGTTTGAGAGGCGACGGCTATGTATTCAATACTTCACCCACCTGAATGTGCAGGGACAGGCGGGCCCGGCCTAGTCCTCAAGGCCCTCTGCCGCTGGTGAGAGCAAGCCAAAGAATCGCAGAGGCCACTCCTGAGCAGTGTGGGGGCTTAGCAGCCTGGCCGATGCCCCGGGAGCGCCACCTGGCATGGTTTTTTTTTTTTTTTTTTTTGCGGTACGCGGGCCTCTCACTGTTGTGGCCTCTCCCGTTGCGGAGCACAGGC
>NC_041227.1:55042751-55054234 GCF_002837175.3 Physeter macrocephalus | reverse complement strand
CGGCATGTGGGATCTTCCCGGACCGGGGCACGAACCCGCGTCCCCTGCATCGGCAGGCGGACTCTCAACCCTTGCGCCACCAGGGAAGCCCCTGGCACGGTTTTAAGAGTGTCTCCAGGGCCGGCAGACTGAGGCAACTTCAGCTTGGGAAGGAAAAGGGGACAGCAAGAGGGAGCGACTCAGGAGGAGTCACTTCCCGACTTCTTTTCTGGCCACCTTCAGTTTGGGGGTGGGGGACTGGCGAGAGAAAGGCAGGGAAGACTAGATAGGTCATACCATTGACGATCTCTAAAAATGGGTAGGATGTAAAGAGGTAGAATCTTGCAAATGGAACCACAGGGGCCATCTGCGGCTTTAGGGGGTTTTAGTTATTAGTGCTTGTGCTGTTTGTCTAAAGACCTACTATAATCAGCTTTTTAATCATTTAGTTAATCTAATTAAATAAAACTACATGCAACTTTTAACATGCAATAACTAGCATAGCTCTCCCCAAACAGAACTCTCCAGCACCTGGGCCCAAATCCACCAGCAGGGTCGTGTGGGGGGGGGGGGGCGCGGGGTGAGGGCAGTGGTCCCCTGTGATTAGGTGACTCCACAGCACTGACCCACCCTGGGATGAATCCAGGGGACCCGCTCGTGAATCTGTCTCCATCTTGCCTTGAGTGCCTCTTCCTCAAACGGCTCAAAGAGCAGAGTTTTTCAAATTGTGGTTCACAGGCCTCTTGCATCAGAATCACCTGCTTAAGTTGCAGATTCTGGCTTCCTACCCCGGACTCCCAGAATCTGAGCAGGGCCCCAAATCTGCATCTTGAAGGAGCTCCCACTCTCGTTTCAGAGCCAAGGCATCACTCACGCCACGGCCGCCAGTGACACCGCCTGTGCAGTGCACAGCACGCCCCCCACCTGCTGTGACAGGCGTGGTTGGCAACATGGGGAGAGGCGGATTCTCCCCACTCTGGTGCTTCCTTCTGCGTAGAGGACAACATGCACTATCACCTCACTATCACACTCCTGGCCCAGGAGGCAGCAGCCTGGGTAAGTGGGTCTGCTCTGAAGACCCCCAATAGGGATAAGAGAGGTTAAAATCTTGACGATCAGCCCTGACTTCTATTCACTGTGCTTTCTGCCTGGAATACCCTTGCTGCCCTGACCAACCAGCAAACTCTTACTCATATGTCAAAACCCAGCTCAGGCATCTCTTGGCCCAGCTCAGCCTTCTCTCTGGCACCTCTGTGCCCATATGCATTTGCTGCTGCATAGACCACCCTGATTGGCAATGATCTGCCTCCTTTACTAGACCTGAGCTCCTCAAGGTCAGGAACATCATCTTATTGATCTTGGTGACCCCAAAAGACTCCAGAATGTCTGGAACACAATAGGTGCTAAATAAATGCTGAATGGGGGAAAGGTGGGGGACCATCTCCATGAATATGAGGTAGATCAGAGCATACAAGACCGAACATAGTCAAGGAGCCAAATGCCAAACACAGCAAGTAGTGGAACAGAGCAGTAGTGAAGAGTTCAAACATTTGGAGTCCAGTAGACAGACCTGGGCTCGATTCCTGGCCCTGTCTCTTCCTATGAGTGGCCTTAGACAAGGCACTTCACCTCTCTGGGCCTCAGCTTCTACAACCATCAAGGCCTCCTTGCTGGATTGTTCCAGATATTTGATGTGATACCACATAGAAAGAGCTGAGCATGGTGCCTGGCACACAGTAAGCACTCAACGGATGCAGGGCTAGCTGCTACTACTATTATTATAAGGTGGTTGTTATGAGGGGTGCTGTTATTAAAATCATTATTAAATTATACAAAGAATATTCCAAGAAGGTAGGAAGGAGAGATCAGGCTGGATCCAAACAGTCATGAAAAGAGGACTTCACTGCAGGAGTTATGGGAAGGTCCAGAGAAACCAGAGCAGGAAGTAGAACGTTTGGTATTAACTGGGTGATGTCAAGCAAGTTACTTAATCTCTGTACCTCTGTTATCTCACCTGTAAAATGGGAGCGGCAATAGCAACCTGAATACTTTAGTACCTACCTATCATGGTGTCGTTAGGAACAAACAAGTAAAAAGGTAGATAACTAACCTGGCAGTTCCCATGGATGACACAAGTGCCAGCTATTACTGTTACCATTGCCTTCACTAAATAACCCCTCAAAAAAATTCTAATAACTATGAGGAGGGCCTTACAGACAAATCCAGGGGAAGAGCAGGGTGTTAAGCCTTGAAAACAAGATTCTAGGCGCTCCCACGTGCGGTGCGTGGCCTACATGCCTGGCCCTGTGTGCGGGCCTTCCTGTGACCCCCATACTCGCGGTAACCTGGGGCCGTGCACATCACTAGCACAGCACAGGCCAGGACAGGAACTGAGGGACGCTCAGCAGCTCATCTGCAGCCAAAGGGCAGAGGCTGGCTCAGAGGGCTTTAGCCAATCCTCCACCTCAGCAGGGCTTGCTGAGCTCTGCCTTTCTCAGTGGCGCCATCTGCTGGCACGTGGTGATGCCGCGCCAGGGTTTCCCCGCATGACCATGCGTGAAGTTGGGTGCCTTTTCACATGTTCGGAGCCATTTAAATATCTACTTCTGTGACGTGTCTGTGCAAGTTTTTTGCCCATTTTTTCTAGGTAGAGAAACTTCTTTCTTATTAATTTGATGGAGTTTATGCATTCTGAATACAAATCCTTTACTGGATATACCTATGGCAAACATTTTCTCTGAATGTGGCTTGCCTTTTCACTCTCTTTACAGTGATCTTTTGATGTGCAAAAGTTCCTAATTTTAAGGCGGTCCAGTTTATCAGTCTTTCCCTTGGATAGTGCTTTTTGTATCAACCTTAAGACATCCTTACCTAAGGTCATGAAGAAATGCTGTTTTCTTCTTCTAAAAAGTTACTATTTTACCTTTCACATTTTGACTTAGAGTACATTTGAAACTCATTTTTGTGTATTGTGTAAGATACTGGCCAAAATTCATTTTTTCCATATGGCTGTCTAGTTGATTCAGCATCATTTACTGAAAAGGTCCTCATTTCTCCAAAGCACACCGATGTCAGTTGCCATTAATCAGGTGACCACGCATGGGACTCTTTCTGGATGCTCTAGTTCCACTGATCTATTTGTTTACCTTTGTGCCAACACCATGCTGTCTGATCACTGCAGCTTTATAATAAATCTTGCAATGTGATAATGTAAGTCTTCCAACTTCTTTCCTTCTGTTTTTTTAAATTATTATTATATTGGCTATTCTTGGCCCTTTGAATTTCCATATATATTTTAAAATCACCTTCTCAATTTCCACAAAAATACCTGCTAAGATTTCCTTTAAGATTGCCCTAAACCTATAGCTAAACATGGAGAGAACTGACATCTTTTGGAGAGTGTAACATGATGACATTTACATTTCCTTCAAGGTTTGCTGGATAGGGGGCTTGCACATCTTTTGTGAGATTTATTCCTAGGTATTTGATGGGTTTTTTGATGCTGTTGTAAATGGGAGTGTTTAAAAATGCTCATTTTCTAAATGTTTGTTGTTGGTAGATGGAAACACCCGCTAGATCTCAAGCTCTAAATTCCCACTGCACTGGCTCATCTTTTCACCCTCACGATGCCCTGGCACACTGTTTTAGGTAATCTTTTTGGAAGAGACCCTCAATATATGCTTGCTTAAATGTAGTGGGGGGAAAAAAGAAAGAGAGCTGAATAGATTAAAGATTAATATTTTAATGCTGCATCTAATTCCAGGGCTTTGGAAGATCAAGTAATTCAACTACCTCAGAGATACTAATATAGTTTAATAACTTTCTGGTTTTAAACGTAACACTCATTTTAGAAAGGTTGGAAACCTCAACAACAACAAAAAAGAGAAATGGCAATTGTCAATCATGCCACTGCCCAGAGATGACCACTGCTGGAGTTGCAATCTATTTCCTTGGGTCTTTTTCTTTGCTATGGATATTAACATAGTTGAGCTCATGCTGTATGTCCATTACCATGCCCATCTTTCTTCCCACCTCTGGCTAAAATAAAAGCATTTTTGTTACTGGCAACTGTTCTCGAGCATCAGTAGTGACTACGTAGTACACCACGGAAAGGACGGCACAGCAGTTCCTGGGCATTAGACTCCTAATTGTTCAGATGATCAACAAGCTAACAACAGCCATCTCTATGTGCAAGGCTGTGTTCCCTATCTAGATAAGATTCCAAGGACAGTGACAGATTTTTCTCTTACAATGATAATAACTGTTACAACGATAACATTTTCTCTCAAACTCTTAGGTGTGTACATTTTTACCATCATCATCATCAAAACAGTTGCAGCCTCCTGGGCTTCCCTGGTGGTGCAGTGGTTGGGAGCCCGCCTGCCAATGCAGTCGACACAGGTTCAAGCCCTGGTCCGGGAAGATCCCACATGCCACAGAGCAACTAAGCCTGTGTGCCACAACTACTAAGCCTGCGCTCTAGAGCCCGCAAGCCTAGAGCCCATGCTCCACAACAAAGAGAGGTCACTGCAATGAGAAGCCCACGCACCACAGCGAAGAGTGGCCCCCGCTTGTCGCAACTAGAAAAAGCCTGCGTGTAGCAATGAAAACCCAACGCAGCCAAAACTTAATTAATTAATTAATTAATTTTAAAAAATAAATAAATAAAAATAAAAACAGTTGCAGTCTCCTATTGCCAGGCCCTGTTCTGAATGCTTCAGATGTGTTCACTCATTAAACCCTTACAACAATCCTGCAGGGCTGATGATCTGGGAAGCTGAGGCTCTGGGAGGCTAGGACCCACCCAGAGTCCCAACACAAGGACAGGGGACCCAGGCAGTAACCCCTTGCTTGTAATCATTATAGTATAGAAGATGCAAACAATGAGTTAAACGCTTTTATTCGCCAAGCATTTCCATGAAGTTATGAATGCCTAGCACACAAGACAACCGAATAAACAAAATGAAAAGGCATGACAACACGTATCAGATCTCAAGATAAGTGCTTATCACTGACCCTTATTCCACTTCATTGGAAGAGAGCCGGCATTATCATACCTCCAGAGAAAGTTCTGCAGAATGTAGAATCCCAATTTCAGACCCTTGCACATAAGCAAACTTTACTTTGAGAGACAAGCTTAGGAGTTTGAAACGCCTGGAAACAGAAAAACTGCAGTCTGTTACCAACGTGCAACCAACACATTAGAGGCTCATCACCAAGGACTACAGACTGTAAACAAATCCCTCCTCCACAGACTCTGCTTTCTCAAGAGACTCACTTATTTCACAAGTTAAACCATTACAGTTAATAATAATTATGTCCACTTCAGAGACAGACATACTAAATTCAAATTCATACAAGTTTTATGACTTGTATCATGTCTCTTAGGATGCTCCCATTGGAAGATACTGAAACATGCACAAGCTAGAGTGTGAGGCAGGATAGGGCCTAGGGGGGCTGGAAATCCACTCCCCCAGAGCACATCCCCCAAATAACAATGTCTGGGGTGAGGGGACACGGAGCCTGTGTCTGTGTGGCCTCCTCAGCACTAGGGAAGACACCTCACAGAGGGTCCTACTCTGTGTCCTGAAAACCTCTATTTGGTCAGGATCCAGCCCTCTGGCCAGCAGGACAAGGAGAAGCTCCAGGCAGGGTGGAATCGGACTAGAAGACTAGCAAAAGGTGTTAAAGGCGGTGCCTCTCCTGATGAATCACCCCTGCAAGATGTCAAACTGGGCCAGCTAGTTGAGGCCGGGACTGAGATGCTGAGATGCTGGGGAGCCGGCGATCACGGCGAGATTGCCGTAGCAGGGCTTTCAGCCCTAGAAAAAGTCACAGCTCTGGCACAGGCGCTGTGCCCAAACTGGCAAGAGCAAACTGCTGTTAAGAAAAGTCAGGCCAGAACTTGCCTCTTTCGTTCATCCTATGACGAATTCTTGTTGATCTTTTACTGCGTGCTAGGCCCTGTACTGGCATCTGACAATTTCCACGTGAACAAGCCACCCAGGCCTCTGTCCTCACAAAGCTTATGTTCAAATTTGGGAGAAGCAGACAAACATATACTCAAGTAAGACCATTTCTGATAGCGGAAGGTCATGCCTGAGGAACCCTGGCCAGCTTCCTGGGGAATCTAACTCACAGGTGGGATAAAGCTTGAAGAGCCCAGAGCACCTACCAGCTGGTCTAACTCTTTGGTGATGAGAAGACCTTATGATAACATGTTGAGTGAGACGGTGGGAGCAAGAACAAGAGAAGTTACAGATGACGGTAAAACTTCTTGTTGGCTTAAGTCACCAGGGCAATTTTTATGAAAGAATTGTTTAGGTTTGTTTTGTTTTGTTTTGTTTTTTGTGGCCATGCCACGCAGCTTGTGGGATCTTAGTTCCCGGACCAGAGATTGAACCCGGGCCACCGCAGTGAAAGTGCTGAGTCCTAACCACTGGACTGCCACGGAATTCCCAAGAATTGGTATTTTAAGGATACAGCTCTCTCATCTGGAGAGAGCACAGATGCAGACAGGTGAGGTGTGTGCAACAGTGAGTGAGAGAAGGACCATCAACGTGAAATGGCACAAGAAACACCCCTGGGTTACTGCAGGCACTACCCTCCCGTACTGTAAGACAGAAGCAGCCCCTGAGGGGACGCTCCTCCAATCCATTCTCCAAACTTTGGCCAGACCACAGCACACGGCTCCCCACTGTTCTCAGCCTAGTGTCCAAATTCCTCAACAGGATTTACAAGGCTCAGTGGGACCTAGGCTCTGTGACCTCTCCCACCTCATGGCTCTGCTCTCGGGCCCTACACAACCCCTTGCCCTGTGTCTCTCTCCTGCAGGCTTCTCAAATGCTGTTTCCTCTGCTTGCAGCATCCCCCTTTCCAGCCTGTCCCCTACTGCCTGTAACAACCACTCATCCTTTATGTCTCCAAGTAAATGGGTGTCTGCCTACCAAGGATGCTCCTGGCTCCCCAGCTGGGGTTAGAGGGTCTTCATCTGTGCTCCCAAGCTTAGATGGGTGGGAACGGTCTGGAGCGCTCTGATGGCCTGGGGGAACTTTAGACTTGACATAATGGATGCCTTGGACTATGAGTGATACGATGAATATGATACTCTAAGAAAATGAATCTGGCGATATTGTACCCCAAGCTCTAAAAATAATCAGTGCTATCTTAGGCAAAAGTTGAATATACCAAGAGTAGGTGAACGTCTGCCTGCTGGGTATACATTCCTCTTCTCCTTAATTTTCCTACGCTGAATCATCCCTTTCTCTCATTCTCTGTCCACTAGCTTGGAAGGAGCTGATGCCACCCTGACTCCAGGGAAGGGCCACTTAGAGTACCCCATACCCCCCTGTCACAGTGACTAGCTCAGGGGCGGGCATGAGACCCCAGGATGGTTCAGTGGTGCCCATTACTGGACTTCTGCTGGCAATATTAAGAAAAGAAGCTCTCTTTTTCCCAGGGGTTGCTAAGCTGATATGATGTAAGCCTGGAGCATGCTGAGAATGACACCAACCCAGAAGAAAGCAGAGACAAGAACTGGAAAGAAGCACATACAGACAGCTTCGTCTGAACACTGAGACTCAGCCATGGCTTAGCTAGGACAGCCTGTTCAGTGGCAAGAGCCAATCAGTTCCATTTGGGGCTTAAGGCAATTCCAGCTGGGCTTCTGTCACTTAAAACCAAGAATCTTGACCCATACACAAAGGCGATTAGAATTAAGGCAACAACACAACCCAACATCAAGAAAGTTCTAGCAGTTTGTGGACTCGCAGTCCCTAGTGAAGGTGATGCTCCAGTAGCAATCAGGCAATTCCATCAGTCAAGACTTCTGCTTGTCAATGTCACAGCCTTGCCACTAGTCTGGGCAATAAACCACCCATGATGTGTAGCAAATGCTTACTATTTCAATCTGCCTCAACTAAATCACTAACTCCATTCAGCAGACAGAGACCACAGTACACAGCTTCCCATTATTTAGCAAAAGTAAAACCCTGTCTTACAGGAAGATTCCTTTCCAGTTTGAAAGCCGGGAATGTTATGAATAATGTGGTTCAAAAAGGGCTTCCAGCTCTCCGTACTATCTCCTCAATTGTTTTGTAAATCTCAAACTGTTCTTAACAGTAAAGTCTATTTAGAAAAAAAAAAAAGGAAGAGGGTTCCCAGATGCTTTGTGTGCCCCGCTCCTAAAACTGTCAATTCTAAATTTGTTTAAATATCTTCATCTCTCCTCTCTACCCACACTGCCCTAGGTCAGGGCAACAGTGTATTAGGAACCGTCACTTGTCACTGGTGGAGTGACCAATTAGTACTGGCTGCCCAGGACTTTCCCAGTTTTAGCACTGAAAGTCCCACATCCTGGGAAACCCCTTAGACCCAGGCGCCCCACTACGGTTTGTGGCCCTCTGTATCAGAGGAAGCCCAAACCCTGTTCTACCTCCAGCCTTGTGTCCCGTAACTACCAGCCCCACCATGACACTCCACAAACCCCAGGGCCGCCCCACACCCCGCTGCTCCACATGGTGGCTCCTGCTCATCCTTGACAACTCTGCTCTGGTTGCCTCCCCCAGAGAGCTTCCAAGAAGGGTTCCCACAGAGCCCTGAACCTACGGTGACCCCAGCACTTGTCATACCACAGTCACTGGCTCTATGGCTATCTCCCCCACCAGCCGGCGAGCTCCCTCAGGAAATGGGCTGTTCTGTGCCCAAGCATTGGGGTGGGCACTAGCTGTTTATGGCACTCTTTCCCAAGTCACTTTCGGATCTTCTAAGCTCCCCTCCAACACACAAATCGCCAGGTTCTTCAGGCTACAGTATGGATTCAGCTGATCCGCCAGATCCAGGGCAGGTAGCTCTGGTTTCCAAAAAGCACCCAACAGCAGTGTGACCTAGACAATGAACCTGGCAGTTTCCAGGATACTTCAAAGGAACCTGAGAACCTTTGCCATTCCCTGGCTGGGCAGAGGGCGAAGATGGCCATTGGGCAGTGAGACTCGGCCAAGTTGAAAGTCTTCCCAAACTGACTTTTAGGAAATTCTACTCAAAAAGACAGTGTAAAGAGTGCAAACACTTAAGTCAAATCCTGGCTTTGACACTTTTCAGCTGTTGTCACCTTGGGCAAGTGACTGAACCTCTTTGGACCTTAATTTCCAGTCTAAAAAATGGAAACAATAAGATTTCTGACAACTCCTAAGACTTGTGAGGACTAAAGGAAATAACACACAGGAATTCCTTAACAAGGAATGCATTCAATAATTACCGAAATGCATTCGAAAATGCATTCAATAACTACTAAAGTAATTTAAAAGGGCTAGAGTCAGGCAGAGTTAGGTGAGAGCTTGCAGGTACCTGGATGTTGGCAGCAGGCCCAACCTCCTTTAGATATCCCTCCTCCCCTTCTCGGCCTCATCCACCCACTCTCTAAATTCCTGAAATCTCTAAGCCTCTCCCTTTCCCGTCCAGCTGCCCTCCCATTTAAGATTCCTGCTTCCCTACATAGCCCCATGCTTGCCCTAGGCCTCTCTCCTCCCCATGTCCTCTCTCATCACCACCCCCCAAAAACCATTCCTTATTACATAATGATCCCTCCTGCTGCCCACTCTTTGAGACCCACAAACATTTATTAAACACCTGCTCCATGCTAGAAAGGACACAGCTGAGAATTACAGCACCCCTACACCCAGCCAAATGAGAAGCCCCCATCTAACTTCCCTCCCACCAACACTTTCCAGGGGCCCTTGTCTTCCTCCTACTGTTCCCTGCCTGCCCTCGCCATCCTTCTTTCCCATTAGTAATCCTGGGAGCTCCTTCTGGAAATCAGCCAGTTTCTTACCACCAAAGGTTTGCTTACTTCCCCACTCTCTCCCCCCACCCCTCTACACTATATTTTCCTCCCTGAAGTCATTCCCTCTTCAAAGGTCTCTATTTTCCTTCACCTCCACCCCGCGCCCCGGCAAAAAAATCCTAGGCTCTGCCTCTATGCTCTGCACCTCTCCCCGATTCATTAATTTTTTTCATTCTTTAAGTATTTATTGAGCTCCTATGTGTGCGAGGCTCAGAGCTAGACAGCTTTGAGCAAAACAAGCCGTCTCTGCCCTCCTGGAAGTACCAGTTTAGTAGCAAACAGAAAAGCAGTAAAAAGAAAAAACAAAAAACAAAAACACAGGATAATTGCAGATAGTGGAGATTCATCAAATGAATGAAATCAAGAGAAAGATCTAACAGAAAGGAATTGAGGCTGGGGAGGCACTTTAGGTAGGGTGGTCTGGGAAGGCCTTGCCCAGCTGATAAACACAGTTACCATTATTGGCCACCAACTGTATAACAGACACTGGATCGATCTATTCCCACGCACAATATTACTGAATCCTTGCACAATGTTCACCATCCCCATTTGCAGACGAGGAATGAGAAGCTCAGAGAGGTGAAACAATTTGTCCAAGGTTACACAGCCATTAAATGGTAGAATCAGGATTTGAATGCCAGTCTGACTGCAAAGCCACGCTGTGTACTCCTGCTTCCCAGGACCACCTTTGCCACCTGCCTCCCTCGGAGCTCTACTTCTGACGCTTTAGACTCCCCTATAGTTTGTTTTTTAATTATTGTCCTTTATTGAGCACTTGTAGAAGCTTCCAGCTTTACGTACAGTCTCTGACCCTACCCTCAAAACAACCGTAGAAAGCAGGTGCTCTCACTATATCCATTTTACAACTGAGGAAACTGAGGCCTAAATTCATACACTTAAGTTCAAACCCACATCTGTCTGACTCCAGGATCCAGACCTCTGACCCGTAAGCTGTCCAGCCTAAGAAGTACCACCCCGGGGAAGCTTGGTGCCCATCGTCCGGCCCCAGCAAGAACGAAGTCTACATCCGTAAACCGAAATCTCATCCCCTTACTTTACAGATGGGGATACTGAGACTCTGAGAAGCGGAGCGACTTGCCCAAGGTCACACAGAGAGGAGCTACGGGGTCAGGGTTCGAACCCAGGGGCCCTAAGTCCAGAGCCCTAGCGCTTAACCACCGCACAGCCTTTCCCGAGCGCCTCTCTCGGCCCTCCGCCTCCGCTCTCACACTTCCCAGCGCCCCCGGCCAGGGGCTCTGCGCCTCCATGCCCATGTCCAGCCCCGCGGCCTCCCCCTTCTGCCCCCAGTACACTCACTTGAGGTGGTCCAAGGAGTGGATATTGCGGGAAGACTTGCCATGGCCCCCGCCCACCCAGCTCCGCGAGCGGCCAAACATGTCGGCGGCCCCAGCCAGTCGCTTGCCTCACGGTCTCATGCCCAAGCGGCCGAGCGGCCCGGCGCCCGTGGCGGTGGCACAAGCGGAGGAGGCAGCGGCGGAGGTGCTGGAGAGACTGCCAAGCACCTTCCCCCTCCCCGGCCCACAGTCCAGCACTGACATTCAGCCGGAACCGGCCCTTCGACCGCCGCGCTTTACGGCGCCGTCACGAGGAACGCTGGGAAATGCAGTTCGTCCGCGAGGCCCCCGCTGACAAGACTCTGCGA
>NC_041227.1:54882780-55042251 GCF_002837175.3 Physeter macrocephalus | reverse complement strand
GGGTGCTGCTCACATGTAGCCTCCCCTGCCCCAGTGGGTGAGGGCCCACGACTAACTGCACAGACCGGCCAACCGCAGACCAGGCGGGAAAGTGAAAATAAACGCTGGCTGGCATCCGAGTTTCTGTTTCCTGTCACACAAATGCCTTATCGTCCCCTGGGCCATGTGTGCAGTGGGGTCACCTGGGCTGCTTTTGATTTTCTTAAGGAATAACATTTACATAACGAGTGTATGAACTGTATCAAAAAATTGTCAGTGCCCAGCTCGACAATTTTATACATTCGCCACTCAAATCAAAATCAAGGTCATTCCCAGCCTCCCAGAGGGTTTCTTTACACCCTTTCCCACCCACCCCCCAGCAGAGGTAACCACTGCTCTGCCTTCTAGAAATAGCAGCTGGCTGTGCCTGTTCTTGAATTGTGTACAAAGCAAGCAGTCACACGGTATGAGTCTTTCTTTTCTGGTTTCTTTCACCCAGCGTGACGTGGGTGAGGGTCGTGTGTGATGTTGCATGATGGGCAGTCTGCTCCGTTTTATTGCTGAGACGTGTCCTACTGCACGGATATACCTCAGTTTGTTTATCCAATCTCCTGTTGATGGATATTTGGGATGTTTCCAGTTTGGGGCTGTTAGGAACAAAGTTGCTGTGTTTGTGTACAAATCTTTGCGTGGACACAGGCTTTCTTTCCTCTTGGGTAAATACCTAGGAATGGGACTGCTGGGTCATAAGGTTTATGACCATATGTTTAACTTTATAAGAGACTACCAAATGGTTTTCCTCGCTGGCTGCTCAGAGCTGTTTCTAGACCTCAGAGGCCCCGCTCCACATCACAGCAAACCTACAAAACGACCCGTGAGCCACATTAAACATCTTTTTTTTTTTTTTTTTTGGTGTAAAAATAGTTCTTTTCAGGGGCTTTTCTAATTTTGCATTTTTAGATAATTTGGCCCGAGTAACTCATTTGCTCAGTTGGGTCTGCTGGAGTTTCTCAGCAATCACGTTTGGGCAGTCTGACAAGGGAGATAACCGAACACCCAAATTGTTTTTCATTTAGAGTAAGGTGTTTATGAATAATACATTTAGAACCCATGAATGTCCTTCCCTTTCTCAATGGATTTGTGGACTCCTTTGCAACCCTCAAAACCCCACTCAAAGGTCCACACATCCATGAAGGCTTCTGGTTATAGACAATGGCGGCCTCTCCTCCCCAGCCCCACCCCAAGCGCAAAGCCTGACGTGCGACCCTGATGGCACACTCCCTTGGAGGAGAGCACTATCACAGTTAGTGCACTGAGGAGCGTATATCTGGAGTATAGGGAGTGCTTCACGCCTTCCTGGATGCTTGGCCCAGGCTGGATGCCTGGCACATGTTTGTTGATCTGATTTTTCCAGAATTCTCTGTATGTCAGATGCCCTTACCCAGAACTGCAGGGTCCGGTGGCAGAGGAGCTCGTACCACCTTGAACATGTATGTAAAATACTAAGTGCTGGGGGAGCAAAGACCATGTTTTCTTCCGATTCCCTGAGAAGCTGTCTGTGACCCCCAAAGGACTGAGGGGCAGAATCTTTGATGGCCCTGGAAGGAGTGTTCCCTGGGAGAGGGCACTGGTGACTTGTAACCATGGGGAACAAAGGAGGGGACAGAGAGGGTTCATTCAATGAGCATTTAGAACTCACCATCGCCCCTGCACTGGGCCCTGGGGATGTGGCAGGAACAAGACGGACAAGGTCTAGGGGTAGACAATAAGCAAAGAAAGATGACTTTAGATGTGAAAGATGTGATAAAGAGGAGGAGGAGGAGGAACATCAGACAGGGAGGTCAGGGAGGACCTCTCTGAAGAGCCAAAGACCTGTATGATAAGAAGCAGCCAGCCAGGCAAAGCTATGGGCCAGAGTGTTCCAGACTGCAGTGGTCCTAAGGCCGGAACACCTTGCTGTGTTGGAAGGCTAGCCAGGTGGCCCTCGGGATCCCGGGTGTCTGCAGCATGCAGAGTGGCGGAGGTGAAGATGGGTGTGTGCAGGGGAGGGGAGTGGGTTTGTCTCAGGCCAGCTCTGGGGACCCATGGGACTTGGGGCTGAGGGGATTCCAGGCATAGTGACAGCCTGGTGCCTCTAAGTACAACCAGGACAACCCAAGTACACCCAAGTACACCTTTGGGTGGGTGGCAGATTAGACAAGGGACAAGTGACTTGTCCAAGGTCCCTTGGCACCCTGTGCCATGCTCCCTCACTGCACCCCAGCCTGCTGGTACTCTAGCACGTCCTCACTCCCCAGACTCTCTCCCTCCTCAGGGCTGTTCCACTGCCCAGAACACCCTGCCCTGTGCTCCTCCCAGCCAACTCCTACCTGCCCTGTCGGGTCTCAGCTTAAAGATCATTTATCAGAGACGCCACCCAGACTGCACGCCCAACTTAAACTAGGTCCTCCCTTCAATTTCCCTCTTACAAGCTTGACCTTTTCCTTTGTGGCGTTTAACACAACTGGCAATTTATTTTCTGTGTGTATTTGTGTAAGTCTTTGTTTACCGAGGGTCTACCCACCTGAGAGGCCCTGGGAGGCTCATGCTCTCTGCCATCTCACCCCACGGCACAGTGCTGGCCCACGCTTACTACAGGAGGGAAAGGCCTGGATTCTAAGTCCAGCCCCCTCTGAGCCTCTTCCCCCTCTCCAGCTTCCTCTACACAGGGGACCCGAGTCCCCTTCCCCAACCTCTCCCATGTCCCCAAGATGTAAAAGCCCAGGTTATCCCCGACCCCTCTAATTACAATGCCGCCCTGGGAGCCCACCCACCCCAGGGCCTGAAGGGATGACAAAGCCTCCCCGCAGCCCCAGCCGGCCAGAGGAGCAGGTCCCTTGGCCAGAGAGGAGAGGGACCCACCAAGGGAGCCAAGCCCCTGGCCCTCTAGCACTGCCCCTTCCCCGACTCCTCATGGAACACATCTGCACTTGTGGGGTTTTCCCCAGGTTTGCTTATTACTAATTTTAAAAGGAATACACCAAATGCAACATGGAATTCTGATTTAGATCCTCGAACAGAAAGAGGACATTAGTGGAAAAACTTGAAATCTGAATAAAGTCGGTAGCATCTTAATGGTGATGTACCAATGCTGTGTTTCTAGTTTTCACTAATGTACTGTGACAATGTAAGATGTGAGCAATGGGGGAAACTGGGTGAGGTGGTTTATGGGAACTCTCTGTACTAACCTCGCGAGTTTTCTGTAAATCTACAATTATTCAAACAGGAGAGGTTTGGTTTCAAAAAATAAATTAAAGGAAAAAAAAAAGAAAAGCAAGCCACCCATCAGATTGGTACAAAAGGTAAAGCCAGACAATGCCAAACGTCCGTGAGGACTTGGACAAAGAACAGGGGTGTGTGTGTGTGTGTGTGCGTGTGTGTGTGTGTGTGTGTGTGTGAAGTGGGACAAGCCCTCTGCAAAGGCAGGTAGCACCTGGGGTCAAGTTCAAAACGGGTCTATCCCGCAGCCCCACAATCTTCTACTGCAGGGGCTCTCAGAGTGTGGTACTCAGACCAGCAGTATCAGCATGACCTGGAAACTTATTAGAAATGCAGGCCCACTAGAGATGATCATACTAAGTGAAGTAAGTCAGAAAGACTAATACCATATGATATCACTTATATGTGGAATCTAAAATATGACACAAATGAACCTACCTACGAAACAGAAATAGACTCACAGACATAGAGAACAGACTTGTGGCTGCTAAGGGGGAGGGGTGGGGGAGGGAGGATTGGGAGTTTGGGATTAGTAGATGCAAACTATTATATACAGGATGGATAAACAACAAGGTCCTACTGTATAGCACAGGGAACTATATTCTATCCTGTGACAAACCATAATGGAAAAGAATATGAGAAAGGACACATATATATGGATAACTGAATCACTTTGCTGTACAGCAGAAATTAACACAACACTGTAAATCAATTACACTCTAATAAAATAAGTTAAAAAAAAAAAAAAAAAAGAAAGAAAGAAATGCACGTCTGCAGGCTCCAGCCCAGACAAACTGAAAAAAAGGAAAACAAAACCCAAAACAAGTCAAACCCCTGGGCTGGGTGGCAGCAATGGGTGTTTTCACAAGCCCTCCAGGTGACTCCGATGCGTGCTGAAATTTGAGAACTACTAGTCTACCAATGTATTCTAGAGCAATCCTTGAGCATGGTCACAGAGAGCGCTGGAATCAGCCTAAGTGTCCATCACGAGGAAATGAAGACATTAGGGAAAAGGAGGAGTGCAACAGTGCAAATGAGGTTCAGCCCCACTGACCTCTTCCTTGCGTGTCCACAGGGGTGAGTCTCACACACAAAACCCTGCAACAAAGCAAGTCGCGAGACACATGCAAAGGTTTCGGCGCCCAAAAGTGTTCTGATTGGGAACATACACGTATGGATATAAAGATGGGCCCAGGAATGATAAACACCAATGTTCTGGGAGAGAGAGGGAAAGGGAATGAGGTGGGGAGGGAAGAAGTGGAAGGGGGGATTCAGATCGGCCTAAAGCGTTTTAAGTTTTAAGCCAGGGACTGGGGAGAAGATACTTTGCATGCCTGAGAAGCTTCGTTAACATAATTTTAATGAGTACACGCTCTTTAAAAATGATTCATCGAGACCCACACAAAGTTAAAAGTGAGGGCCCCTCATTTCAACCTCACAACTGCTCTGAATATTTGGTGAATATACCTGCAAAATTGGGTCTCTGCATTCTTTAAAAAATAATGAATGTAATATGCTGGAAGAGACAAAACTATGGAGACAGTAAAGAGACCAGTGGTTGCCGGGGTAGGGGAGAGGAGGAAGGGATGAACAGTTGGAGCACAGAGAATTTTTAGGCCCGTGAAACTACTCCGTACGATACCATCACTGGGGACACATGTCATTGTACATCTGTCAAAACCCTAATATAAGCCATAAACTTTATCTAATAATAATGTATCAATATTGGTTCATCAGTTATAACAAATGCACCACAGCAATGCAAGATGTTAATAGTAACAGGGGGAAAGTGCGGAGGGGGCTGCCGGGAGGGGTTGGAGAGGGGGTATGTGAGGACTCCCTGTACTTGCTGCTCAATTATCTGTCAACCTAAAAGCGCTCTTAAAAAAAATAAAAGCAATTCATTTAAAGAAATAAATTAACCCCCAAAATGAATGTTTTCTTTGATGATGGATGTTTTAATGTTTTGTAAAACGCAAAGCAGCTCTCGGTAACACGTGGACCTCACCCTCCAGGTGCGTATTCTCCGAGCAGGTAGCCTTGCAACGGACCTGCTGTAAGTTTCTGGCCAGCCCCTGGTGAGGGGCACTGAGACTGGCTCCAACGCTGGCCAGCAGGGCTGCAACGAACCGTGACCTGGTCTCTGCTCATCCGTGAGAGCGCACGGCTCATCACCGTGGGCCGCACTTTCCAACGCGGGAGCCTCGAGCCCCGCGTGGCAGATGAACACCCGAAACGTGGCTTGTCTGAACTGAGAAGTGCCGTGAGTGCGGAACCTACGCGGGCTTCCCGGACTTGGCACAGCAGAAGAAGGTAAAGCGTGTCATCATTTCTATATTGACGGCAGCCGTCCCTCCTCCCGCCAGCAATGACACAGCCGCCCCTTCCCTCCGCCCCGGCAGCCCTTCTCCACGTGGCTCCCGGGACTCTGTACACTCTCCCAACTCCCTCAGACCCGGCTGTTCCTCAGCTCCCCAGCTTCCTGACACTGGGGGGCCCCAGGCCTAGTGCTTGGGGCTGCCTTTGTCTCCATCTCCACTCACCCCCTTGGTGCTCACAGTGGGCCCCCAGAGATGTCCCCCTCCTAATCCCCGAACCTGTGAACATGTTACCTTACATATGGCAGAAGGATCTTTGCAAGTATGATTAAATTGAGCACCTTGAGATGGGGCGATTGCCCTGGGTTGTCCAGGTGAGACTAATGCAATCACAAGCAACCAGAAAATGGAAAGAAGGAGGGAGGAGGAGAGCCAGAGTCGGAGATGTCTGAGGATGGAGGGAAGAAAACACCGTGAGCCAAAGAACATGGGTGGCCAGAGGCTGAGAGAGGCAAGGGAACGGATTCTCCCCTGGAGCCTCCAGAAAGGACTGCAGCCCTGTGGACACCTTGATTTTAGCCCCATAAGACCAATTTTGGAATTCCGACTTGCAGAACAGTAAGGTAATAAATTTGTGTTGCTTTACGCGGCACGTTTGTAGTATCAATACTATATCACAGCAGCAGTAGGAAACCGAGACAGTGATATGATCCCGTCTCATAAGTTAAATGCTGACAATGCCCAAACGTATCACCTCCAACCCCAACATCAGGCTCAGGTACTGAACTGCCCACTCAGCACCTCCTCTTAGATGTCTGAATTCTGGACCTTTTCCCACAAGCCTTCTCTACTCCTTGCCTCCTACATCTCAGCTGATGGCAACTCCATCCTTCCAGGTGCTCATGCCAAAAGCCTCAGCTTTGAAGAGTCCTTGACTCTTCTTTCTCTCTTGCTCCCTTCATCCAGGCTGCTAGTAAGCCCTGTTGGCTCCATCTACAAAACGGAGCCAGAATCTGACCACTCCTCGCCAAGCCCGCCACTAACACCCTGGTCTGAGCCACGATCGCCTCTCCTCTGCGTGATGGACACAGCCTCCGCGCTGGACCCTCTGCCTCCCCCCCCGTCCTCTACGTCCTTCCCCACACAGCAGCAGCAGGGGGGCCCTTGAGTCAGAGAATGTCATACCTGTGGTCCCCATCTCCTTCAGAGTAAAGGCCAAATCCTTAGCATGGCCGACTAAGCCATCCATCCTGTGCTACTCCCCCCCACCTCTATGACCTTGTCCCCCCCAACCCGTCGCCTCTCTCTGCTGCAGCCACACCGGCCTCCTTACTGTTCCTTGAACACGGCAGATACATTCCCAACCAGAAGCCTTTGCACTGGCTGTTCCCTCTGCCTGAGTATACTTCCCAGATATCCACATCACCGACTCCCTCACTGCCTTCAGGATTTGCTCAAATGTCACCTTATCTACAAGGCCCAGGACTTCCCTGGTGGCGCAGTAGTTAAGAATCCATCTGTCAACACAGGGGACAGGGGTTTGAGCCCTGGTCCGGGAAGATCCCATGTGCCACAGAGCAACTAAGCCCGTGCGCCACAACGACTGAGCCTGTGCTCTAGAGCCCGTGGGCCACAACTACCGAGCCTGCACGCCTAGAGCCTGTGCTCTGCAACAAGAGAAGCCACCGCAATGAGAAGCCCAAGCACTGCAGCGAAGAGTAGCTCGCTGCAACTAGAGATAGCCTGAGTGCAGCAACGAAGACCCAACGCAGCCAAAAATAAATATAAATAAATAAATAAATTTATATTAAAAAAATAATAAACAAAAAACAAGGCCTGCCCTGATCACCCTGAATTGCCACTCACCCCAGCCACCCGCAGCAAGCCCAGCCATCCTCATCCTGCTCTACTTTCTCTGTTTTCCTTTCAACATACTATATGATTATCTATCATACTTATTGCTCTGTTGCCTGCACTAGAATATAAACTCCATGCAGGCAGGGATCTTTGTTTTGTTTATTATGCTTAGAACAGTGCTCAGCACAGAAGGCATTCAATAAATATCAGCTGGGGCTTCCCTGGTGGCGCAGTGGTTGAGTGTCCACCTGCCGATGCAGGGGACGCGGGTTCGTGCCCCGGTCCGGGAAGGTCCCACATGCCGCGGAGCGGCTGGGCCTGTGAGCTATGGCCGCTGAGCCTGCGCGTCCGGAGCCTGTGCTCCGCAATAGGAGAGGCCACAACAGTGAGAGGCCCGCGTACCGCAAAAAAAAAAAAAAAAAAAAAAAAAAAAAAGGAAAAAGAAAGAAAAAAAATCAGTTGAATAAATTTATAGAAGGAAAGGTATCGGGGTAAAGGTTAACAATTCTAAAACCACTATACATGCATACTGGAGTTGAACATAAGAAAATGGACGGTGGATGGTAGGAGCCAGGTCTCCCACTGTTGGGGTAAGAAGTTAACAGCTAAGCAAGGGGAGGAGCCTGGAGGCTAGAATGATCCATGTGGTGGTGGAATAGAGTTAGAGACATCAGGATGAACTTACGTTTAAAAGTGATACAGATGGCTACACATACAAATATTTATAGATTTGTATACATACACAGGTTAGTATATACATTATATTCCCCAGAGAGCCTAGAAGAAACACCCCCCCATAGCAATGAGCACACCTAGCATCCAGACTTTGGTTTCTAACACCATTCTCCAATAAAAGGAACTAGGGCTCCTTGGAGAAATGGTTGATTCTAGGTTTAAAGCAGGAAATACATAAGATGGGCCTGGGGTATCTAACAGGGCCAGAAAGTAAGGAGGTACTCAAAAACTCACAATGGTGGGCCATATCAAAGGGACACAGGGGCCAACTGAAGAGCTCCTACAGGCCAAAGTGGGAACAATTTGAGCAATACAATAAAGTAGTATTGGATTATAACCCACA
The DNA here is from genome assembly GCF_002837175.3 of Physeter macrocephalus. NCBI lineage: Eukaryota > Metazoa > Chordata > Mammalia > Artiodactyla > Physeteridae > Physeter > Physeter macrocephalus. The sequence continues at coordinate 55,033,761 of NC_041227.1, read as the reverse complement.
GTATGAAATATCCATGAGTCTATACTGATGTAAATATATGACTGAATAAATAAATGAGGGAGCACAGGCAAATTTCCAGTGCAGAAGAATTTCAAATAATTTATGTATACACTCTTCCCTCAAGGAGGTGGGGCATAACTTCCCAGCCCTTACATGTGGGATGCACAGTGACTCATCTCCAAATACTGTATTAAATAAAGTAGAGAAACCTGACACACAGTGCCTCAGTCAGGTGATCAAGGTCAACTTCAACCGTTGTAAGTCAGCTCAAGAGCATGTGCTCTTGTTAGGAGGTGAGGAGAATGACCCTTTCCCTCTGTGATCTTCCTCCTCCAAACACATAATCCCCAGTCTAATCATGAGAAAACAGACAAATCCTAATTGACATCCTGCAAAATACCCGACTAGTGCTCCTCAAAACTCTCACAATCATCAAAGACAAGTCTGAGAAACCAGCACAGTCCAGAGGAACCAAAGGAGACATGACGATTAAACGGGATCCTGGAACAGAAAAAGGATATTAAGGAAAAACTAAGGGAATCTGAGTAAGTCATAGACTTTAGTTAATAATAATGCATCAAAATCGGCTTATTAATTGTGACAAACACACTATCCCTAATAAGATGTTAATAATAAGGAAAACTGGATGTGATACCCTGAACTAGATCCTGGAACAAAAATGGACATTAGTGGAAAAATTGGTGAAATCCAAATAGAGTCTGGAGTTGGTTAATAGTAACGTTCCGGCGTTGGTTTCTTAGTTGTGACAAATGTGCCATGGTGATATAAGATGTTAACAAAGGGGGAGACTGGGTGAGAAGTAAATGCGAACTCTCTGTAACTAGCTTTTCAACTTTTCCCCAAAGAAAAGTGTATTAAAGGAAAAAAAAAATAACCTGACAACTAAATGGGATCACGGAACATGGCAGTTGCTCAGGTAACAAGGTAACATGTATTATGAGTTTCCATTATTTTTTTTCACATGATGGAAATAACTCATCCAGTATTCAGCAATGCGATGGCCCTTAGACAGGTAAAAAATTCCAAACAATAAAAAAGTGAATAAAGTAGAAAATGAAACCTTCCATGATTCCACTCCCCACTGCCAAGTCAATATATTATATTCTGGACTTTTCCCTATGCTTAGGTAAACATTTATTTAAAATTTTTTACAAACATGGGGTGACACCCTAGATTTCAGTTTGCTTAGAGGTGATAACACTGTGGACTTCCTTTCGTATCAGGGCACATCACTCTAGTGTTCTTTTTTAATTTTTATTTTATATTGGAGTAGAGTTGAGTAACAATGTTGTGTTAGTTTCAGGTGTACAGCAAAGTGGTTCAGTTATACATATACATGTATCTATTCTTTTTCAAATTCTTTTCCCATTTAGGTTATTACAGAATATTGAGCTGAGTTCCCTGTGCTATACAGTAGGTCCTTGTTGGCTGTCTATTTTAAATATAGCAGTGTGTATATGTCAATCCCAGACTCCCAGTCTATCCCTCCCCCCCTTCCCCTTGGTAACCATAAATTCATTCTCTAAGTCTGTGCGTCTGTTTTGTTTTTTAAATAAATTCATTTGTAGCTTTTTTTTTTTTTTTTTAGATTCCACACATAAGTGGTATCACATGATATTTGTCTTTCTCTGCCTGACTTACTTCACTTAGTATGATAATCTCCAGGTCCATCCATGTTGCTGTAAATGGCATTATTTCATATGTACAATGGAATATTACTCAGCCATTAAAAAGAATGAAATATAGTGTTCTCCTGAACAGCTGCAATATGGATGTAACAATGGACCATTTCCTTAAGGTCAATAGTAAGGTATTGCCAATTTTCTTCCCACAAACAGTGCTCTAGTGGGCACCCTCCTACACACACCTTCATGCCCACATGTGGGAATTCCTGCAGGACAGACCCCTGGCTGCAGAATGGTGGGCGCAGCGGTACATTTAAAACACTGCTGATCGTCCTCTCGTTACCCTGAGAATGAACTGCCTGGCTCTGTCCTTCTCAAAGGCAGAGGGGAGCACGTAGCCCCTACCTCTCCCTTCATCTCTTTGGTGACATGTCCCCTTGATCCAGGCAGCCGCGGGTGGCCATTGTGACCTCACGGATGTGGCTGGGGCGGGGGGTGGGGGGGACACAGGACACACCATGTGATTGACCAACTGGGACCTCAGAGGACAGAATTGGACATCCTTCTGAGATTCAGGCTGTGTTTGAGATGACAGGAGTCTTGGGGATTTCTCAGCAGAGCTAGGCCAGCAGGCAGGGAGCGGGTGTGTGACATTTCAAAAGTCATAATCTGAAACCATGATTTTATATTTGCTAAATGACAATAAAAGAATTTTACCACACAAAGCATCTATTTATTGTTCAGTTCTTCAACAAATATTTGGATTTCTTTTACGTACTGATTACTCAGTGCTAGGATGGCCTCAGTGAACAAAATTAAGTTCCTGATCACACAGAACTTATATTCTCCTTGGAGACAAATAATAAACACAATAAGTATGAGTTAGTAGCAAGTGCTGCATTATTTAGGGTAACAGGTGGCTGCTAGAACCCAAAATCCCAACATTTCTCGTGGCCCCCGCAGTCCTCCGACTCCAGAGCAGGCCATACGTCCCATCCCAGAACTCTGAGGGCCTCCTCTTTCCAGGACGCCTCACCTGTTTCTGTGATGATTTGACTCATACCCGTCTCCTCCACTAAACTGTAAGGCCGAGAACCGCTTCCTCCTCTGCAGCCACAGGGGCCTCCTTTCAGTTCCAAACTTTTTCTTGTCCCCCTGCCGAGTCCTCAAACCTATGGGCCACTCCCGCCAGCCAAGTCTCAGCTCACATGTCCCTTCCGCCGAGCGGAGTCCCTGAGCGACCGCGTGGAACAGAGCCACTCGCTCCCTCCCCAGCTGGGAGACCCACACAGGTCAGATGTTGGCACGGCTGGCTCCTTCTTCTCACTCAGCTCTCAGCTCAAATGTTGCCTCCTCAAGAAGTCCTGTCCCCAGCATCCTAAAGTAAACCTCCAGTCAGCTGCTGTCATATCAACTGATTCTATGCACACTTGTAATAAAATTCAAAGCCTTTTGTTCAGTTCTTTGTTCACTTGAATAATGCCGTCTGTCCCAACTAGAATGTAAGCTTCTTGGGGGCAAGAACTCTGACCTCTCTTGCTCACGCTGTAATCCCACCGCCTAGAAGAGTGCCTGGCACAGAGTAGATGCTCAATAAAAACCTGAGTGAGGGAGGGAGCTGGCCTGGATGTCTCAAATTCCTCATCAGCAAAACAGGGTAAATTCCCATCTCTGTCATCTCATGGGGTTCCTCCGGGATCATGTAGGTTATCCTCAAAAAGTACTTAAGTGTTACAAGATTGGGGGTGATAATTTTAAGTCAGTCTAGACATGAGTCAATAATTGAGAATTTACTGCTGACCTCCTATGTGCCAAGTGCAACATGCTTATAACTTACTGGACTTCAGCTTCAAATTCGTGGTTTTCCCACCTTGTTGTGGGTTGCGGGGTGGGGTCCTGGAAGTTTCTGGCTGCACCCCCTCTGGGTATTAACTATACACTCGCCCCGTTCTCCTACTTAAGAACCACAGCTTTATCCTCAGGGGCAGGGTGCTCTCACAGTAAGGCAAGTGATCAGAAGAAGTTGCTGGGTGGGGGTGTCTGGGAAAGCTCTTTATAGAGTTATAACTCCTTTGCCCCCCGCCCCCTTTCTTCTTCTTCATTTATTCTTGCACAGTGGATATAGCTGAATTTCCAGCAGGGCTAGCCCTTAATGTGCCTTTGTTCAAATTAAGAAAGACTTCCACTGTGAGCAGTCTAATTAGAAAAAGACAGCTCCCATGGGCAGAGGCATGCTTATGGGTGCTGGGCCTGGCCTGCACCATTCAATCCCCTGGCTGAGAGCTTTGAGCAGTACACAAACTGCACAACCGTCCATGGCAGCCCTGATTTTGGACTCCAAGGCAACCTTGAGGATGGAAAGTACTTGCCTAGGGCAGAGGCGAAAGATAAAAGAAGTCTGGGCCCTTGTTAAGCGTGGAGTCCTTATACCAGCCCTGGAAGGCCTTCCTCCTGACTTCCCCCCCGCCTTTTTTTTTTTTTTTAATTATCTCAATAATTTATTTTGAAATAACTTCGAATTAGAGAAAAGTTGCAAGAACCATACAAAGAACTTCCCTTCATCCAGACTGGTCAATTGTTAACATTCTATTCCATTTACTCCACTCCCCCTCCCTTCCTCCCTGCCTCCCTCCCTCTCCCTCTTTCTCTATGTAGATACGCACCCCTTGTTACTGTTCTTTTTCTGAATCACCTGAGAGCAGTTGGCAAACATGATACCCATTATCCCCAAATACTCCAGCGTGTAGATCCCCCAAACAAGACACTCTAATGACCATCCAAATCACCTCTGACTTCTTCAATGAAACAAAACTTCTACGCCAAAGTCACTTATTTTGGTTTCCTGTTATAATTAATGAAATCTAATTCTAACTGCTGCCCTCTTTATCCCTCAGGTTCATGGGGATGTGGGAAAGGTTAGACGAAGCTGAGAGTGGTCTGGTCCTGTCTTGCCCCCCTCCGCCACAGTCTCTGCTCCTCCCCCTGGGCCTCCTTTTGATTCCTTACACCTTTCAAGCCCCTTTCAGCCTCAGAACTCTTTTTTTTTCAATTGAGGTAAAATTCACATGTAAAATCCAGCCTTCTAAAGTGAAAATTCAGTGGCATTGAGTACAATCACAACGTTGGGTTACCATCGCTGCTCTCTGGGTCCCAAACATGTTCATCACCCCAAAAGGAGACCCTGCCCCCACTGAGCAGCCGTTCCCATTCCAGCCGCTTCTAGGCAACCACCCACCCATCCCTGTGTCTCTGGCTCTCCCTCTCTGGACATTTCATGTGAGTGGAATCACACACACGTGCTGCCTCTGAGCTTCGCAACAGCTGTTCCCTCTTCCCAGATGCTTTTCCCACCTCCCGTTCCGACTCATCCTCCTTAGGAGGCTTTCCTAGGGCCTCTCCTGAGGTCAAGCCCCCCACAACACGCATTCTCATAAAAACCTGAAGTTCCTCTCCTCGGCACTTTTCACAATTATAATTACTCTGTGTGGTAATTTCATTCACGTTTCCTGCAGTTAGACTGTAAAGTTTATTAGGCAGGAACACGTCTCCCTTGTTTATCACCGTGTGCTGGGGCCTCGCCAGAATCTGGCATATAGCAGGTGTTCAGTTTTGTTCTGCAAACTGACTGACTGACTAACTGAAGGAGCGAGTGAGTGTCCTTACTGGGAAGTCACCTCGTCTCCCCTCCGCTGATGACCTGGAGGCCCACACGCATCACGGCCCCGCCCTCCTTCAGCGAGGGCCTCCCACATGCCCATATACGGACATGATGCAGGCCTGCTCTGGCCCTGCTCTGTGAGGTCCAGGCCTCTGTGACCTCACAATGACCAGGGCCCTCGCCACGCCTATAAGAGGCCCGCGGGTCAGCCCCTGGCTCACAGCCCACAAAGTTCCACCTGCTCACAGGTTGGCTGGCTCAACCAAGGCGGTATCCCCTGCTCTGGGCATCCAGGCCGAATCCATCCATCACCATGGCCAGAAACAGATGTTGCCGCAGCCAGAGCCGGAGCAGATGCCGCCGCCCGAGACGAAGATGTCGCAGCCCGAGGAGGCGACGCTACCAGAGGCGGAGGAGAGGTGAGGGGGTCCGCTCCGTGGGTGGGGGCCGGGGAGCTGGGGGTTCAGCCCGTGCTGAAGTCTGCTCTCGCCCCCTCGCTCTCCGCAGTGTGCTGCCGCCGCTACACCGTGACGAGGTGTGCAAGGCAGTAAGCGCCCAGTAGCAAGACCACCGCACTCCTGCCTGAAACACTACCAGCCTTCAAGACCCTCTTGCCACATCTCGAACATGCCACCGTTCCGATGAAATGAACAGGAGCCTGCCAGCAAACAATGCCTGTCAATAAACGTTGAAGGAAAAATGCCACTCTCCTCTCTTTGCTTTGAGGGACTCAGCGCGAGGAGGGCTTAGGGACACCGGGAAGAGGGGATGCGAGGGATGGTTGTCGCACGGGATCTTGTTTCAAACTCTTGACTACTCCCAAGTCACAACCCAAATCTGCCTCCCCGGCCACCCCTTTTCAGGCCCCACGGCCGTGCTGGTTTCTGAACGCACGCTCCCCAGCTCTGTGCTCAGTGGCTTTCTGCTGGCAGCCTGAAATGGGCCACAAACTGGCAAATGCTACCAATCAAGAGTGGCTTGCCACCCCTACTCCCCACCCCTGAGAGCCAGTAGACATTTCCCAGCTCAAGCTCGATTCACCAGCCATCACTACATCCCACCAATTCCCCAAGGTGCCAGATGCCGACATTCCCATTTTTTAAAAAGATGCCTCTGTTTGGGTACAGGAGAGTAACCTGTCCAGACAGTGGTTGAGCTAAGCTTTCATTTAATCCTCGGGTACAATATCATCCCTGGCTGAGGAAACAAGGTAACTTGGTCCACTAACCATACACTGAGATATGTGAAGGTGTATATGTGAAGGTGGTTCACAAAACACTTCCATCCCCTGGCCTCAAAGAGAACTGTCAGATCTTTTAACACAAGAGCCTGGGTCACGATCTCATTGCAGAGCAAAGCCCAGGGCATTTCATCAGTGACCAGAACCCTGACCCAGTTGCCTTGACAGGGCCACAGAAACGTTGCGGCCATGACTTCCATTTATAGAGCATCGTGGAGCACAGGTACTGGGCGTTCGCCACTTCCAGGCCCTCGCACCCAACCTGCAAGGCAGGCATTGACGGGCTCGTCTTTGCAGGTGAGGCCACTGAGCTGGGAGATGAACTCGCTTCCACGACCCAACTACTAGATTGGTTCCATAGCCAGTCAGAAGATGCTGGCAGGATGGCTGAACATGGATCCCCGGGCAGGCTTTTACAACTAGATCAAGCTCCAGCCCTGGAGATTCTGACTTAGCAGGGTCTGGGGGTAAGCCCTGGGCATTCGTATTTTGAGCAAGTACCCTGGGGGAGCCTGAGGGCACTAATATAAGAGGCCTCTGTATTAGTTTCCTATCACCATTGTAATAAATTACCACAAACTTCATAGCTTAAAACACAAATTTATTATCTCACATGGGCCTTATGGCGCTAAAAGCAAGGTGCAAGCAGGTTCTGAAGGCTCTTGGGAAGCATAACCTTTCTCCTTGTCTTTCAGCTCCTAGAGGCCTCCAGCTTTCCTGGGCTCGGGGCCCCTCCCTCCGCCTTCAAAGCCAGTGGCGTAGAATCTTCAAATCTCTTCCTGTGACCCTCCTGTCTCCCTCTCCCATCTTATAAGGACCCACGTGATTACACTGAACCCACACTGAATCTTCCATCTCCTTAAGTCACTCACATCCAGAAAGTCCCTTCTGCACGTCAGGTGACAGTCACAGGTTCAGGGCTTAGGGCACGGACATCTTTGGGAGGAGGCATTAATGTGTCTACCACATCCTCCCTGCAGTTGCTATGACTCTGATTCTGGATTTTAATGGGTCATCAAAGCACAGTGAGAGGTGCAGGGGGAGCCAGAGGCGGAGGGAAGAGGACACATTTGGAGGAGGGAAGAGTGTCCCCGGGGCTGGGGAGGGGGCGGAGGGCCAACGGCATGGAGTCTGAAGCCCAGCCTTGCCTCTTATTTGCAGGGACCAAGAGCAAGTCACTTAACCTCTTCGTGCCTCAGTTAATGAGTAAACGTATGGAATTTCCGGAATTTCTGGCATGGAGTAAGCACAAGATAACTCTGTGCACAGATAAGCCCCACCCCCCGACCCCCTGAACGACCCCGGCACAGCTGCAAAGGCACAGCTGCAAAGGCGGTGAGGAAGCTTCCGGAAGGACTACGTGTGGATTCGCACCAGCTGGAGGGGGTGGGGAATGAGGGCTTGGATTTGGACAAGAAGGCTGGCGCTCTTCTTGTGAGAGTCCCCCCGTTACGAAGCACAGGGACACGTTTTACGGGCGGGGCGAGGGGTGGCTGCCGCACTCTGTGCTGCTTTCACAGAAGGGGCCAAGGTGGGGGGACTTATACACTCCTTATACACAAGGCCCCAGAGAGCTGCCGGCAGACCCGACCAACACTGTTAACAGTAAGAGCAGGAGGGCAGGCCTCAGCCTCCTCCCCCCACTCCCAAGGCCAGCTGCAGCCTCAGCCTCAGCCCCAGCCTCCCCGCCCACAAGCACGATGGTCCGAGGCCGCCTGGGGAGTCCGAGCGAAGGTCCCAGTCCGCAGCAGGGCTCCGGGCAGCAGGGCGAAAGCGAACGCCTGCAGCAGGTGCAGGAGCTGAGGCCGGAGGATGTCCCGATCTACGGGAGGACCCACAGAGGCCCTATCGTGACAGACAGGAGCCACAGGCGGGGGGCTTGTGCAGTGCTGGGACCCCACCCTGTCTGAAAGCCCCCCAAGCCCAGCCCCACCCAGATTCCCCTGATGGCCCCGTGACTAGAACTTTTTCCGAAAGGCTGCAGAAGGATCGGGAGGAGGAGAAGATGCATAAGGCAGCTGCAAGGCTCCCTGGGCCCACCAGAAAGAGTCACCTGCCAGGAAGCACCTTGCGAGACCATAGCAAGTCCCCCTCGGATGCCCAAGCCCCGAGTTTGCAAGGAGCCCACAAGATCTTGAGTAAAATGAGCAAAAGTCATCTGCCAGATAAAGCTTGAGATAAGAAACTTGCTGGCCTGTCAGGGTCTCCTTTATGCAAACGACACAAACAAGGGGTCAGGGCAGGGGGCTCATCCCTGAGTACTGTGCTGGTGGGTTACCCTGTGACACTGTGCGTGTCCTCTCATCTGGAGCCATCATGATGCCCAAGGCCACACTACTCCCTTGACCTTTCCACTTCCTTGTCAACTCCCAGCCCATGTGAAGAACGTGAAGGGGTGTTGGACAGCTGGGGAAAGTGTGACTCGTTACGAGATGGGACGCAGGTCTAGCATGCTCCAGCAAGAACAAGGCCAGCATGGGGGGAACGAAAGGCAAAGGGCAGAACTGGGTGAAGCCTTGTGGGTCGTTAGGATTCTGAGATGGGACCCTCATTATCACAACAGGGCCATGGAGGCTCACGGGCAGAATCCATTCCTGCCTCTTCCTAGCTTCTGGGGGCTCCTCGTAATCCCTGGCGCTCCTCTGCTGTGGCCACGTCTCCAGTCTCTGTTTCCTGTGTGAAATCTCTCTGCCTCCCTCTTAGAGGGACGCTGTGGTTGCACTCAGCGTCCACCCAGATAATCCAGGATTATCTCCCTATCATCTCCCCGTCTCACCCGAGGCTGGGGGAGTTGGCAGTCAGCGTGGAGGGGTGCGGGGAGTGGTGGAGAGGGTCCAGAGACCCAGACACAGTCTTCACCACGTGGCCCCCAACCAGCCCTACCGAGACCACACCAGGCAGGGCCGTTAGAACAGAGCCGCACGTGCCTCCTTAATCCCCTTGGAGGCCTTAGTGACCACGAGGCTGGACTAGAGGGGACCAGGCCCAACTCGGAATCCTGGCTCCACCACTGACTAGCTGTGGGACTCTGGGCTGGTTACTCAGCCTCTCTGAGCCTGCTCTCCCTTTGTAAAATGTAACAATCGTACCTACCTCACGGGGGACATCAGTTTCTTTCCTCTCAGCCTACCACAGCCACTGAGAATCTGGGACAATGTCTGTATTATATGTCAGAGAACAGATTCCTAGGGCTCAGAAGGAGACTTAACCCCCTCCCGGGCTGAAATTGTGCTGGATGGGCATGTGTATAGAGGCTGGTGACCCCAAAAGCTGACGAGCCGCTGCCTTTAAAGGGTGATTTTGGAGAACAGGAGAGAGTGAGTAGGGTTTTCTTTAGTTTTATAAAAGTATAGTGCACAAATTTTAAGTATGCAGGTCAAGAAGCTAGACGTTGCCAGTGCCCCCTGGAAGGCTCCCTCGTGGCTACTTTTCATCAGTCAACAGCTCTCTTGGGCTGGATACTTCTGGGATGTGGGGAGGAGTCTGTGTGCTCTCCTGCTTCTGGAAATTCTATCCCCAACTCTCATCCCAGCTAAAAGGGGGACTTTTGCCAGGGCAAACAAGGCCAGATGGAGGAGGCAACACGACAGGGTGAGGCTGCACGGGCGTGGGCCCGGCATTTTGCCTCGGTCCTGCCCCGTATGTGGCAGGGGCTCAGGGGGACAGCTGGTGGCCTAGGTTTGAGTCGGGTGTCGGCTTGGACTCAGTTATCCCAGGGTGGGAGGCTCTGGGGGGCCCCTTTGTGATGTCAGAGCTCTGCTTACCATGGCCCCTCCATACCCCACCAGTGGCCTTTCCTCCCAGTCCAGAGAGGCAGCCAAAGTGGGTGATGGGTTCCCACTGTGCCAAGCTCAGCACGGGCCACAGCCGGGGCCATGAATCCTCCATGAAGAAGCTCGTGGCCTGCGTGAGTCAGGATAACTTCTTGTCTTCGGAGGGGGAGGAGGAGGAGGAGGAGGGAGAGGCAGAGGAGCTCCCGGTGCAGGGCAAGCTGCTGCTGTTGGAGCCTGAGTGGCAGGAGGAAGGCGCCAAAGACGACGACTCTGTGGCCCAGCAGAACCCCAAGCCCAAGCAGATGCAGTCCTGACCCATGACGTGGGCCGGGAAGAGGTGCTAGTCGCTGTTCCAGAAAGAAGAACTTTCAGAAAAGAGTAAATAAAGAGTCTCCAAGGAATCCTCCTCCTCCTGTCTGCCCTCCCCCCGCCGCCACACCCCGACCCTGTGCCCGTGGCACCGCGCGCGTGTGTGCGCGTGCGTGCGTGTGCGTTTGTGTAGGAAGGTTGAAGAGCAGGAGTCACTGACCCCTGTCCCCGAACTCCAGCCAGAAACCTCACAAGGTCCACTCCCCATGACTTCTCAGCCGCCGTCCCATGCTGCAGGGGATGGAGAATGTGGTAGTCTGGGCTAGAAAGTCACCTCAGCCAGTCCTGTCTCCGGGGAAGATGCCTCCCCGAGTCTGAGCAGATGCAGGCTGAGAGAGCCCGATGGGACAGTATCATCTCCCTCTGCAAACCCCCATTTTGCTGCTCTAACAATAAACGATCTTAAAGAGCACGGACTTGGGAGCTCAGCAGACCTGCTTCCAATTTCTTTGCGCTCGCTGTGTGACACTGAGCAAGTCACTGTCTCTGAACCTCAGCCTGCCCTCCCTGCCTAAGGGTGACGTTAATAGCTACCCACAGGTCAGCGGGTCGGGAGAACTGACTGAAACGCTGGGTGGGACCGGGCCTGGCACGCAGTGAGTGTTTCATCAAGACGGGCACTGCTGTTGGAGCCACGGTGGTTCCATCCGACTCGCGGGCCCCGGTTTTGGGGGCTGAGTAGGTTGGAGGGGTCTGAGTCCTTCTCAGCCACTGATTCTTCTGCCATCCCTACACTCAAGGTGACCATCTGTACCCTCATGAGAGGCTCACTTCTGCCTTGTTCAAGGGTTCCAGCTGTGGGGGCAGAGCCAATGCCCTCATTAGAGCAATGGGCAAAGGAAGCCCAGAGAAGGGTCCAGACACAGACCTAAGACCCAGACCCTGGGTCCACTCACTCTGGCCTTCTTCAAGAAGCATCATAATGTGTCTGCTGCCCCTCCTGTCCCTGGCTCCCTTAACCTTTTTCTTTCCAATAGAAGTAACAAATGTGATCTCCACCCTCTTCCCTCAATAGCCCCCAAGCACCAGCCATCTGAGCCCGAGAAGGATCCTGATCAGGGCTGCTGGGAGGGGTGGGGAGGCAGTATTTCCAGGGACGTCTCTATTTCTTTGGGGGCTGGGTGAGGGGTAAGGAGAGGCCTTGGGCTACTCAAAGAGGAGGCCACCACTGACGCCTGCAGATGGCCCAGGGCACCTGAGGCTTGAAGGAGGTAGGTGGCCCTGCTGTCTGTGACCACCCACCCCCGTCCTGACCAAGCAAGTTGGTCAGCAGCTTTGTCCTTTTGTCTAAGGCCTACAGATCCACCCGCCCATTCATCTGCCCAGCAAACATTTGTTGGGCCCCTACTGTATGCCAGGCACCGTGCCAGTCATACCGTATGGGCCCTGGGATCAATAAACACAGTCTCTGTCCCACTACACACTCGAGGCTGGGGGAGTTGGCAGTCAGCGTGGAGGGGTGCGGGGAGTGGTGGAGAGGGTCCAGAGACCCAGACACAGTCTTCACCACGTGGCCCCCAACCAGCCCTACCGAGACCACACCAGGCAGGGCCGTTAGAACAGAGCCGCACGTGCCTCCTTAATCCCCTTGGAGGCCTTAGTGACCACGAGGCTGGACTAGAGGGGACCAGGCCCAACTCGGAATCCTGGCTCCACCACTGACTAGCTGTGGGACTCTGGGCTGGTTACTCAGCCTCTCTGAGCCTGCTCTCCCTTTGTAAAATGTAACAATCGTACCTACCTCGCGGGGGACATCAGTTTCTCAGGGCTGCTGTAACAAATGATCACAAACCTGGTGGCTTAAAACAAAAGAATTGTATCCTTTCACTTCTAGAGGCCAGAAGTCTGAAATCAAGGAGTTCTCTGGGCCACAGTCCCCCGGAGGCCTCAAGGGAGAATCCTCCCTCCCTTGTCGAGCTCACGGTGGCTTGTGGCTGCACAGCTCTAATCTTGGCCTCTGACTTCCCATGGTTTCTTCTCCCTGAGCCTTCTCTTCTGTCTCTTATAAGGACACTTGCCATTAGATTTAGGGCCCACCTGGATAATGCAGGATGCTCTAAATACCCTTACTTACATCTGCAAAGAGGCTTTTTCCAAATATGGTCACACTGACAGGTTTCAGGGGTTAGGATGTGGACACATCTTTTGGAGGGGCCACTGTTCAGCCCACTATGAAGGGTCACTAAAGCCGCCTAGAAGGAGTGGGGCCCGGACCGAGCCCAGGCATGTCAGAAGTGCTCTGTAAACGAGGGTGGTTTTCACCGTGAGTGCTACGACATGTTTATTAAGAAATAAACTACAATAAGAGCAGATGATAGCAAAGTTGTGCACGAGCTATAGAGAGGGGTAAGTAGACATGGGCTGGGGGGCCTGCCAGTGGGAGGGGAGATGGAGGGAGTTTCCTGAGGGGAGGGTCAGGCTGAGAGTGGCCAAGAGCTAAGACCAAGGGCTTCGGCCAAGGCATGGGGAGGGGTGGGTGGCTGTGAAGAGAACACCCGAGACTAGGGAGCTCCCACCGGGCCCCGTGTGCACACACAGGTGGGCTTTCTTCCACAGGCGGTCTGAGCAGGGATGCAGGGCCCTCATTAGCAGGGAAGGGAGCTGAGTCGGCAGGCAGGAATCGAGGGAGGAAAACAGTTTTCAAGGGCCTCCTGTGGCTTGACAGGCATCTCAGGCTCACAAGAATACCAGGAAGGAAGGGATGACATTCCTTTGTCAGATAAGGAAACCAGGCCTTGAAAACCAAAACGAACTACCCGAGATTGGACATCAGAACAAAGTGGGCTTTGAACCTGACTCTAAATCTCCTGGCTTTAAATCTTGCTGGGGAGGTGGGCTTGCCAGGCAGGCCCCAGGACCACCGTCAGTCCATGTGGTTATTCTTATCATCTATCCAGTAAGTCATCCAGTCATTCACCCATCCAATTCATTCATGGATGTATGATAAATGGATGGGATAAACGGATGGATTTGCAAGTCAAAAGCACCTTAATGATTGTCTCAGTTCTATCCATGCCCCATATTCAAATACACACGAGCATCCAGAACCCAACGGAGACAGTTAAGTGACTTTAGGAAGCACTCAGCTATTAAAGGCTCCCTTTCCCATTCCTATCCCTTAGGATGAAAGTACAGCTAAGATGGCACCCCATGGCTTTGTTCCTGTGTCAGTTTCACCCAGGTGAGAAACGCCATCATGCATGGAATGCTAGAAAGAAGAAGTCAAACTTTTTGCAGGAACATGTTACTACAGTGATTTCTATGCAACACTGATTAAAGCTTGTACACTGAATGACTTATCCTTGAGTCGGCATTTTGATTTCATTAAACGTGTCACGTGTTTGGGGGCCTGGTTTGGAAGCGCAAAGCAGGGAAGAGGTTGGGTAGGGAGGAGGGACGTGCCTTGTGGTGGGACCTCATGAAAGAATAAGGAACAAATCCTCACACGGGCACAAATGAATGGGAGGTGGAGACATCAAGAAGACTTTGGAGTAGATGGGCGACACTCTACTTGGGCAGAGCCCTCCTTTGTCCGATATGCTCCCATGTTCGTGCACACACACACACTCACACACGGGATGCCCACGGGCCCACACACTGTTCATGTGATCCACGTGCAGTAGGCAGTCCAGGACCGTGGCAGGAGAGAGGCAGGGAGAGGGGTTAGGTATGTGCGTTTTGCAGTCCAGAGCATCCTGAGTTTGAATCCTGGCTCATCCTGTTTCCCTGCTGAGTGGCCTTGGGCTGGTGATTAACCCCTGAGCCTCACCTGTTTCAACAAACTTTACTAAGGGACCAAGTGTTTTCAGGGGCTGGGCTGGGTTCTGGGAACACAGAGGACACACAAGGCCCTGTCCACAGAAAGAACACAAACGTGTAAGCACAAGATTTGCCGCTCACAGTAAGCAGTATCAAAGGAGCAAGGTCTGGATGTAACGCAGAGCAACTCTGGTGCAGCAGGGGTGGCGACAGAGGTCAAGGAAGGCCCAGTGGAGGAGACCTGAGGGAAGCACATTCCAGGCCAAGGGAACAGCATGTGCAAAGCCCCAAGGAAGGAAAGAGCTTGAGGTGTTCCAAAGACTGGAGTGGCTGGCACAGATGTGCAGGTGGCCGCCAGGGGTGGCAGCACCAGGTGGGGGCCAGGCCACGCAGGATTTGCAGGGCCGTGGGGAGCTTGGACATTTTACTTGGTGTGATAAGTCACGGGAGGGTCTTAATCAGGCAAGAGACAGGGTCTAGTGTCTTTGCTGGGTGGAGACTGAATGGTAGGGGACAGAAGGGACAAGAGGAAGAGCTGTGGGAAGTAATGGCCAGGAGGGAGGGAGCAGGGCCTGGACCAAGGGCGGCACAGGAGACCTTCCTCTTGGAAGGCGGGTCTGAGATCCTGGATTCACGCTTCCTTCCCCCCAAACCTCCTGGTTCCCTGTTTAAAAACAAAAGGCCACATAATGTCATGATAGTCATGGACACCTCAGTGCTAAAGAGTTTGGGAAGTGCTTCTAGAGAGCACGTTTTAAGGGAGGAGGTGGAGACAGAGGGTCAGAGGATAAGGTCAGGGACTTTGAGCCCCACTCACCAAAGGACTTCCCTATTCCCTGGACAGTGTCCTTTTATGATACAATCACTGAAGGCAGGAGCTCTACTGTAGAGACATCAACTCTGTAATAGAGGAAGTGAACTGGGAAGCAGACAGACTGGGTCCCGTGTGTGGTTTATGGCCCCATCTTAACCCCACATTTCCCTGAAACCAACACTCAGAAAAAAGTGGTACAAATACACAGACATCCACTCACATACACAAAGAAACTGCCATTCAAACCCACTCAGACACAGAGCCCAAGGTTCACGTGCGGACTCCCAGATACACACCCCCCCCATACACCCGTGCAGGCTCTCACCTGCCTCCCCTCCCACGCACCGAAACACACCCAAGCAAGCACATGCGGGCACACAGCTACCCTCCCGCAGTCAAACACACGATGACAAGAGGACAAAAATCAAACCACAGATTCATTCTTTCACTTGCTTGGTTTGGGGTGCGGCAGTAGTAGTTTGGGGGCAGGCCTGCTGAAAACCCAAATTCAGGAAACAGAGAGAAATAGATGCTAAATTCAGCCACCTAGAGGTCCTGCACATTCCCCCCGCCCCACCCCGTGTTGGGATGTTGGGGTGAAGTGAGGTCTGAGAAACAGACACAGCCCCGCCTGTGGTGGGACTGCTCGCTCAGCTGCCCGGCACCACTAAGGGGACCCAACAGTCCTGGGGGTGGCGGAGGGAGCAGCCAGGGAAGACGGTGCAGAGCCTGCATTGAGATGCCCATTTGAGGTATGATTCAGGAGGAAAAAGACCTCAAACTCTGTAGATTCAGCTCCCCTATTCCCTCGCTAGGTGACCCTGGGGCTGTCTCTTAACCTCTCTGAGCCTTATCTGCACCTCAGCCTTCGTCAAGAGGTCCAAGGCGCCATGCTGTTCTTGATCACTGCATCCCCTGTACTTAGCACATATTAGGAGCTCAGTAAATATTTGCTGAATAAATGAAAGAACGTGCAGGCATTAAAGCAACAGTGAGGGGCTTCCCTGGTGGCGCAGTGGTTAAGAATCTGCCTGCCAGTGCAGGGGACATGGTTCGAGCCCTGGTCCGGGAAGATCCCACATGCCGCGGAGCAACTAAGCCCTGGCGCCACAACTGCTGAGCCTGCATGTCACAACTACTTAAGCCCATGTGCCTAGAGCCTGTGCTCCACAACAAGGGAAGCCACTGCAATGAGAAGCCCAAGCACCACAACAAAGAGTAACCCCCGCTTGCCACAACTAGAGAAAGCCCGCACGCAGTAACGAAGACCCAACGCAGCCAAAAATAAATAAATAAATAAATAAATAAACTTATTAAAAAAAAAAAAAAAAAGCAACAGTGAGATGCCACTTTTGAACCCAGTGAATGGGCAAAACCAGAAAAGTTTTGATAATAACAAGTACTGGGAGGACCCAGCGAAGCAGATACAGTTGAATGCAGTTGCCAGGGGGTCAAATGCACACGCACATATTGGCAGGCGAATGGGGCAGTGTCTATGAACACTTACAGCGTGCAAAGCATTTCTCTCATGTGTGCCAGGGCCACATGGCTTGCAAGAGCAAAAAACTGCAAACAACCCACAGGATGGCTAAACGAACACGCAGGTTCACTGAGGACTGTCGTGCAGTTCTTAAAAGAATGGGATTGATCTCTATGCTATCTACTCAGATTGCCAGGACATGCTATTGGGTGAAAAGGGCTAGATGGAGAAAGATATACCATTGATGGAGGGGAAAAATTCTACACAAAGCAACACTGTACTTTTATGGGGGAAAATGCAGGTATGTAAGTGCTTAGAAAAAGATCTGGAAGGACGTAGACTAAGCTGGTGCCTGGGGATATGTCTGGGGAGGGGAAATACTTTATTTTCTACTAGGAAATGAAAATCAGGGAGAAAAGGCATGAGCATCAGTGAAGTATCTAATAAGCGCTCAGCAAAGCTCTGGTGACTCTGAAAAGAGATAGCACAGGAATGCTGAATGTAAACTCTGCATCTGCAAACCCGTCCAGGCAAGGTGACCCAGAAGGCTCTCCTCAGTGGGACTCACCACCCCAGGGCAGGGAGAGGCCAAGGCTAGCCACCCACCGCCTTCCCCCAGCCAAGCCTCTGCCTATAAACCAGCAGGGTGGCACCAGGGCCTCTCCCGCTCCCTTGAGCCTCATCTCCTGCCACCTGCCACTCGGGTCCTCAAATTTTGGCCTCCAGGCCCTTGCTGACGCCATGCTCTGCCAGGAGTGCTCTCCCTTCTCCTCCCTGGGCTGAGTCTCACTCACTCTTTAAAATTCGCTTCAAGGGTCACCTCCTCCCAGAGGCTGCTCAGACCTGCCGGCTCAGCCAGGGGCCTCCCTCTTCTCTAGCCAGCAGACACCGGGCTTCCCACATGGCGCGGGCTACCATCAAGTCTCCTGCTGGTCAGTGTGCCCTGAAGCAGCAGGCCTTAAGCGAAAGAACTGGGGCGCGACCAGCCCCTCCAACGGCTTTCCCATGGTGTGGCGGCCGCAGAGCTGAGAAGCCCTCCTGCCCCCGCCCCCAGTTTCCCCAGACTGTGACGGTCAGCCCTCGTGTCTAATTGCACGGCTTCTGCAAATTCTTGTTTCCCCTCTGTGTCAACTGCCAAAGGTAACCACCATTGTTCTTGTCATCAGCTGCTGACACCGACTTTGCCACTCATGGGATGGGGTGGGGTGGGAAGCAGATCGACCTATTAGAATCCTGCCCCAAAAGAGGCTCTGAGCAAGATCCTGGGAGATTTACCGATGAAAAGGCACTGGGCCTGCCAGGCTTGGGCTTTCTGACAGCTCTATCGGCCACTGCATTAAGGGAACTTGCCTGAAGCCACAGGGAGGGTGCGAGGGAGGGTGGTGGGTGGGAGGTGGTGGGGAGCTGGGACCAGGACCTGGTGTGCCACAACCAGGGCTCTCAGAAATCCTCCTTCCCGCCCCTCCTTTTCTTGAGTTACTAACACAGTACCAGCAACTGCTTTCTGAAAGCCGGTTAATACTGGATACTTCACATAATCTCTGACCTAATCTCTCCTTTTTCACCTGTTACACGGGGATAACAGGCCTGCTGGAATGTTCCCACCAAGTCTCCCCAGGACCTTGGAAGACCAACCACCAGCTCAGGCCATCACTCCTCCTCTGCCGGACGAGAGCCTTCTCCTTGGGCTCGAGCGTTCCCTCCCCTCCATGGAAACACACCACCTTTCCTGCCGTCGGGACCAGCGGGGACTAGGTTCTACCCCATGTAATGCAGCAACCTCTCTGCACAGAGGCCAAGCCCCAGGTCTCTCCAAAACACTTTCACCAAGTTCCATCAGCTCCCCGAGTAGCGCTTTTCTCATCTAGCACTTTTCTCATCTGGTAAATGGCGACATAATTTCTACCTCACAGAACCATGGGAGAGAGTAAATAAGACAACATACCAAGACACTGTCACCTGGCCCACAGCAGGCTCAGCAAATGGTGACTCCTCTTCCAGGGAGTGAGGGGTGACCCCAGAACTCAGGTCTTGGACTCCTCAAGCAGTGTTCTCTACTACAAAGCATGAATGTCCTGGCCTTCCCTTAGGACTGTCTTTGTACCCATTTCGGGGGCTAGTGTGGTAACATCTGGGGAGGGGGAGGTCAGGGACAGTTGTGAGGTATGTCCCAAGGCCCCCACTGTAGGTCTCTGTGGCTAATACCCCAGCTGTCCATAGTTTCAGCAGCCAGAGGGTTTTTTCCACACTCAATCCTGTAGTGTCTCCTGGGCCTGAAGGAATGTCTCCTGCAGTCAGGGTGAAAGCCAAACTCCTCCCACGTTCCAACAAAGCCCTGCCCCATCAACTGGACCCCTGTCAACCTCTATAACTCACCCCTGCACTCACCCTCTGGCTCTCTATACCCGAGTCTACACATGTCTCCTTTCTGATCCTCAACTATGCCAATCACTCCCACCACAGGGCGTTTGCACTGGCTGTTCTTGCTACCTGGAATCCTCATCACCCCACTTTTAGAAAGGCCTCAACTCCAGCCTCCAAGAGGCTTTCCCTGACTGCCTTATCTCACGCCTGCCCCCACTCCACAAACACCTTGTTGTTCCCCTTTTCCCTCTTTATTTTCCCATAGCACTTACCATGATCTGAAATGATCATGTGAATTCACTGTCTCCCCTATGTCTGCTTGAAGACCCCTGAGTTCCCAGTGCCTGGCAGACAGTAGGCACTCAATGAATACCTACTGAATACATACTGAAAGAGTGAAATAAATGTCATTACCCCTATCTTGCAGATGAGGAAATCGAGCCACAGAGAAGCTAAGAAGCTGGCTCCAGGCCATGTGTTCATTAAGTGACAGATTGAAACCAGAATCCATGCTCTAAGCCAGCAGTCCCCAACCTTTTTGGCACCAGGGACCGGTTTCATGGAAGACAATTTTTCCACAGACGGTGGTGGGGGTGGTGACGGATCAGGCAGTAATGCGAGCGATGGCGGGCAGCAGATGAAGCCAGGAAGCTTCGCTCGCTTGCCCGCCGCTCACCTCCTGCTGTGCAGCCCAGTTCCTAACAGGCTGTCAGTGGCCCGGGGGTTGGGGACCCCTGCTCTAAGCCCCACAGCTTGAGGCTCCCCAGAGGCACAGACTCCCCTGGGAATCATGGCTGTAAAGAAAGGTTGATGAGCACTGGGGCAGAGGGCAGTTTCAAGATTACACGACTTGACCAGGGGCTGCTTTTCCCAGCAGGACTTTGCCAAAGCTAGAAAGAGAAACTGAAAAACTGAGCTCTGAGGGCCAAGATCTTGACTCCCCCCAGCTGCTGGCTGGGCCCTTCACTTCTGGGGCAGCCAGGGCTGCTGAGGGTGGCGGGGCGGGGAGGAGAACCAGCCAACAGGTCTGGCTGTGACCCAGCAAGCTGTGGACATAGGGCTGACCCAACTGCCCTGTGACAAGAAGTCACTTGTGCTAAGCACTTTCTCTGTACCTGGTCCTTTGCTTTGGGCTTTGCTTCCATGCTGCTCTGTGAGGCACAAAACCTCCAAAGCTCATTTTGCAGCTGGGGCAAATGAGGCCCAGAGAGGGCAAGTTGCTTGCCTATGGTCTCCACAGCTGTGGAGTCTGAGCTCCTCAGGGCCGTGGCCTAGCTTCCTGCGAGTCTCCCGCCAGTCTTCCAGGCAGAACAGCCCAGGAGAAAAATGTTTGTCAATCAGTGTATTTCTTTTTCCCTTTTGCATCTGGATTCGGTTTCGTTTTGAACTCAGGACTTCAGAAAATGAAACCAAAGCTGTAGTAACTGTCACCTTTGGTGGTGAGGAGAGCCCATGTGTACTCGGCAACTTGTGCCTGCCTCACTCACTATGGCTTGCACAACCAGGATCTGCTCAGGGTAGAGGATGAGGCCCACTGTCCAGGCAAGGAAACCAAGACTCAGAATGGCCCAAAGCCACAAAGTGGGAGACAGAGGCTTGGCTGGCAAGACCTGGGGCCTCCACAGGCTTATAAAGAGGAAAGTCGGCAGAACAGTCCTCACTCCTCCCCAAGCAGGCTCAGGTTGCAAATGAATCTGATTTCTTTGGCATCTACTGTTTTTCCAGAAGACAGACTGGGATTTGAGATCACCAGTAATCTGGTTAGGGTGGGGGGGGTGGCAGGAGGAGGTGGGGAGGGAGTTTACAGCACAGTAGACAAGTGCTAAAGCTTTGGGGTCTGACACCCTGGGTATGAAGCTCCTCCCTGCCCCTTCTGAGTTGTGTGCCCCTGGGCAAGTGACTCCCCCCCCTCAGTTTCCCTATCTGTAAAATGGGCAGATTGGATTGTTGTGTCAATCCAATGGTCTAAGGACTGTAAAGCATTTATTACCCAGTCAGTTTAGGTCAATACACCACAGGTATCAGCAAATGAAATGAAGGAGGGGGGTCCAGGGGGCTGGGTGGGCATGTGGCAGCCAGTAGGGGGCTGAGAGGAGGAGGCACCAGTGCCCGGGAAAAAGAGGTGGCTCTCCCAAGTAGCCATCCGGTCTGTCAATGGGGGGTGGGGGGGCATATGGGCCATCAGCTATTTATAAATCTCCCTCTGCCCAGAGGCCTGCCAAGGATACATGCTGGCAGGAAGACAAGTCATGCAGGAGCCAGCCCAGCCTGGCCGCCTTCTCTGAGCCTGGACCACCCGCCTCCAGCTCAAGTGAGAAGGAGGTGCTATGCCTCCCCACGGCCAGCACCCAGAGGCCTGGTTTACCTCCTTCTACTCCACCCATGCCTTCTATGGCCTGCTTTCCTTGGGCAAGAACTTCTGAAATGAAGCCACGTGTCTGCAGGCTCCATTTTGCTGTCACAGCCACTGACAGCCGCTGATAAACAATAGCAGCAACAGCAAACACCTACTGAATGCTTATTATACACTAGGGACTGGTCTAAGCATTTGACCCATAATCACTCATTTAATCCCCACGCTATGAGGGAGATATTATTACCTCTTTCATAGAGGAAGAAACCAGGCAAGGGAGTTAACTACATGTTCAAGGTCACAAGGACAGAGAGTTGCAAAACTGGAATTGGAAACCAGATAGATTGGGTCCAAAGTCCAATACTTTATATTGTCACCTACCACAGGGCAGCACCCCCGCAGGTGCTCCAGAATGACCACAGCACACGTATGGCTCTGCACCTTCTCACTCCCTTGCACACAAGTGCATAAGCGTGCTCTCTCTCTAACACACACACACACACCTTCTCACTCCCTTGCACACAAGTGCATAAGCGTGCTCTCTAACACACACACACACACACACACACACCAAGGCAACCACATCAATGACCAACACCAGCTGCTGCCAACACGAATTAATGGAGACAATGGGGTCCTAAGCAAGGCTGGTTCTGGGCCACCCCTTTGTGTTTACGAGGAAACACGGGGGTCCTGGGATCTACCTAGGGCCAGGGAAGGAAATCACCAGGGAGGCGGGCAGGAGGACCTGGCTCCAGCCAGAGCTCCGAGCAGAGGAGCTACCTGGGCTGCAGCCTGAGAGCTGCCTGTAGAGGGCAGTGTGTGCCAGCGAGAGGCCAGTCCCTGCCAAGCCTGGCGTCTTCCCCGGTACCCCTCCCAGACTGTGAGACAGGCTACCCACCAGCCCCCAAGCTCATTTGTTCTTTCTTTCATTAAAAAAAACATGTACCAGCCAGGCACCTTCTCCGTGCCTTTCCACGACAGAGAGGATCACACACAAATGTACAAATCGTAGCTGATACCCCATCATTCCAAGGCGGAGGTGTGAGTGTGGGGGGGGGAATCTGTAAGGTAGAAGTCGGGGGAGAGAAGGGGCTGGCCAAGAAAACTCAAAGTAGGTTTTTGGAATTTTCACATCTGAAAACGAACTCTCTTTTCACTGGGCTCCCAAGTGCATTTAGGAGTGTCCAGATGCGCCTTCCTCTCCCCAAAATAAAAGCGAGGAGGGCGTGCCTCGTTTGGAGCTCCCCCTCTGCCAACCACTGGGCCTCAGTTTCTCCAGCTGTCGTGCAGTAGGGAGGGCTGGCCAAGGCCGCCGGTAACTTGCCGGGCCTCACCCGGTTTCCGAGGAACTGTGCTCGCAGCCGAGGCAGCCCTCCTGCACCGCCAAAGGGTTCCTCCGAAGCCTGTGGTCAGGCCGCCGCTTCCTCAGAAACCCACGCCAAGACCAGGGACAGCGACAGGCAGGGAGGAGTGCGTAGGCGGCCACCTAGAGGCTCCGAGACTACGTGGGCAGGGCAGTGGAGGGAGCAGTCCCGAGGGGTCCGAGGTGGGACCCCAGGGTCGGGTGGAGGTGTCTGGCTCCGGAGTAGAGGGTACAGCTCTACCAGAGATGGGCGCTGAGACACCTGGAGGGGAAGAGGGGTGTGTCACGGTTAGTCCAGAGTATCCTAAAGGGCTTGCCTGCAGAAATCTGCGACCGAAGGTACGTGGGGGCAAAGTAGGGCCGCCAGTTCCGAAGGGGGCGTCTGAGAAGTGCCCAGGAGGTTCAGAGGTGCTGCTAGAGACCTTGACAGGGGGGGTCCTAGGACAGATGCAAGCCTAGGTCAGGGCGGGGGGCTTCCCCAGGTAGGGTTCCCTGATTTGCAGAAAAGGTCGAGCCGGCCTAGCCACCGCGGCGCGCAGAAAAAGAAACCGAAAGTGGCGCGGAAGGGCGGGCCTGTAAGGGGGTGGGGTCTGTAGCGGGAGGAGCCTTCTACCGACCACGCCCCCAAGCCCGTTTAAAAGACTGGTGCAGGGGCGGGCGCGTAGCAGACAGAGCTGCGGCCGTGGCAGCTGCACGGCTCCGGGCCCTGGAGCATGCGCGAGAGCCGCCCCGGAGACCCCAGCCGCCCCGCTTGCGGCGCCCCGCGCCCCGCCGCCAGGTGAGCGGGGCACTGGGCTAGGAAGCGAGAGGGAGAGGGGAGGAAAGCACAGGATAGCCGGGTGTCTGGCGGCCTCGGGGGCTGCGTGGTGGGGTCGCGGCCGCCACGCTCCTGGCCCTCTCTGGCCCCACCCTGGCAGACCCCGCGCGTGGGACGCCCGCAGCGCAGCTTTTCTCCTGCCTTTGCCCAATTCGCCCGGACAAGGCGCCAATTCCCGGCCTGGCCAGGAGGCGGCGGTCGCGGGGCGGTGAGCCGAGGGCCGGTGGCCGGAATCGGGGCAGGCTTCTCCCCTGCACCTCTCCACGCCCCCTTCTTGTACCCAAACTCGGAGCGACTCGGGGGCTGCACTCCGCTCCACCGAGCACCCACCCGCCTTGAAGTGCCCCGCGAGCGGGGAAGCCCATTTTCTACATGAGCCCACTGAGGCTCAAAGGGCCGCGCGGACTTGGTCTTGAGCCCTCGGCCCTTTAGGAGCGGCTCACCCCAGAGCCCCACCCCTCCCAAGTTGCCTCGCGGGCCCTCACCTGCCCAGCCCCACCCAGACTCCCTGCTCACAGCCTGTCTCCCCCATCAGCGCACCCCCGGACGCTATGGCCCACCCCTCCGGCCGGCCCCGCGTGTAGGATGGTAGCACACAACCAGGTGGCAGCCGACAATGCAATCTCCACGGCAGCAGAGCCCCGACGGCGGCCAGAGCCTTCCTCCTCCTCCTCCTCTTCTTCCTCCTCCTCGCCCGCGGTCCCGGCGCGTCCGCGGCCCTGCCCGGCTGCTCCGGCTTCGACCCCGGGCGACACGCACTTCCGCACGTTCCGCTCGCACGCCGAGTACCGGCGCATCACCCGGGCCAGCGCGCTCCTGGACGCCTGCGGCTTCTACTGGGGACCCCTGAGCGTGCACGGGGCGCACGAGCGGCTGCGCGCAGAGCCCGTGGGCACCTTTCTGGTGCGCGACAGCCGCCAGCGGAACTGCTTCTTCGCCCTCAGCGTGAAGATGGCCTCGGGCCCCACGAGCATCCGCGTGCACTTCCAGGCCGGCCGCTTCCACCTGGACGGCAGCCGCGAGAGCTTCGACTGCCTCTTCGAGCTGCTGGAACACTACGTGGCGGCGCCGCCCCGCATGCTGGGGGCCCCGCTGCGCCAGCGCCGCGTGCGGCCACTTCAGGAGCTGTGCCGCCAGCGCATTGTGGCCACCGTGGGCCGCGAGAACCTGGCGCGCATCCCCCTCAACCCCGTCCTCCGGGACTACTTGAGCTCCTTCCCCTTCCAGATCTGACCGGCCGCGCACGCAGCATTAACTGGGGCACCTTATTATTTTCTATTATTATTATTTCCCTGGAACCACGTGTGTGCCCTCCCCGCCTGGGTTGGAGGGAGAGGGTGTAGGGGGCGAGGCGCCTACTGCCCTGGGTTGGAGACAAGGCCACAGACCCCTCCCCACCTCTTGTGGGGGTGCCCCCTCCCGGTGCTCCCTCTGGGTCCCCCTGGTTGTCATAGCAGCTTAACTTAATTGTATCTGGGGCCAGGACCTGAACTCGTACCTCCTACCTCTTCATGTTTACATATACCCAGTATCTTTGCACAAACCAGGGGTTGGGGGAGGGTCTCTGGCTTTATTTTTCTGCTGTGCAGAATCCTATTTTATATTTTTTACCACCAGTTTAGGTAATAAACTTTATTATGAAAGTTTTTTTTTTTTAAGAAAAAAGGTTTCTAGAGCGTGTGCTTTGGGCAAAGGTTTTCCATGGTTCTGAGTGGGTCCAGGTTCCTAAGACTGACCCGTGTGGCCGAAGATGGTGTGTGGCCCGTGTTCTGTGGCTGGGAACCCTGCATGGCTCCACCCTCAGCTCTTAGGGGTAGACGAACCGTTGGTCTAGTTTTGGTATTGTGTGTAAAATGGCAGCTCATGTTTGAGCACTTACTGTGTGCCAGGCCCTGTTCTGTGCTTTACATGCTTAAATTTACTTAATCTATAAAGACAACCCTATGAAGCAAGGCTCTTATCCCCATTTTACAGAAGAGAAAACTGAGGTGGGGTAAATTTGCCTGTGGCCATTCTTGTGTCAGAGAAGATACTGGGGCCTTTTTTGGCTGTCCTCCCAGAAATCTGAATGGATGACAGAGAGGAAACGTCTTTCATTCTATGACCACAGCTTTTTCCAGGAAGAGGGTGGGGGTGGGGGCTTGTTGAGTTTTTGGAAGGAGGCATGGCACATTCTGAAACTCAGCATATAGGAAGGCATATTTCAGATGGGATGGGGATACAGGGTTGGATCTGAACTTCCTTCTTCCCGCCCTGTTCTGTCGTGTGTACTTTTTGGTGAACACACAACTTGGAGCCAGAAAGACGCTGTGTGGTCTGTGGTGTCAGAAGGGCCCTGCTGGCAGCTTTGGGCAATTCCCTTTACCTCTCGGGGCCTCAGCGACTACCTCTAAAATGGGCTTGCTGGAAGAGGTGCTTTGCTGTAACCCTCAGCAGCAGGCACTGATGCAAAGGGGATGGAGGAGGTGATGTTTTCTGGAGCTTGGGCCGGCCAGCATCACCAGAGAGTGCCCAGGAAACGGGTTTTATGGCTACTCCTTGTATCTGTGGCCGGTCTGCTGACCACTCAGGGCTGTGTTGCTGCACCCAGTGAATCGAGTCATTTTCAGGTTTAGGGTTAGACGGCTTTACAGACACATTTTTAGAAGTCAGAATGGCCCTCTGCAGCCTTGGACATGCTTATAATAGAGTGTCCTAATATTTAATAATACCTTTCAGACTTGAAAGTGCAGCATAAAACTAACTTGATAGTTGGAGAGCTGGAGCAGCCCAGGCTTGTCTTTGGGATTAAATAGGTTCCAGACCTCAAGGTTAAGAATGACCAGGAGAGATTTAGTATCTCAGAGAGCTTTGACAATATCATCCTTTAATGAGGTGGGGTGGGAGGAAAGGAGGTGATGTCTGTGTGCCTCCAAGGAATCACTGCTTTTTCTTCTTTGAACCATCTCCCTACCCTTTGTTCTCTACTGTGTGGATCAACTCCTGTCCTTCTTCTGACTTTCCTGTCTCCTACCCAGCTTGGGCAGTGCCGGGAGAAACCCAAGAAAGCAGTGCTTGCGCATACGGCAAACACTTAATGAGCGCTTACTGTATGCTGGGCCCTGTGCTACCTTGTTTAAGCCGCACAGCCAGCCTGTGAGCAACCTCTCCCCCATTTTACAGATGGGAAAACTGAGGCTCAGAGAGGCAAAGTAGGGCATACAGCAAGTGGTGGAGCCAGATTTTCAAACTTAGTACTGCTTCAGAGGCTGGGTACCACTAGGCAACACAGCCTCCCACAAGGGCCTAATGGTTGCAGTAATAATAACAGTAGCAACTGCTAACATTTATATATAGCGTCACTGGGCAGGTACCATTCCGAGCACCTAGTTACCTATGTTAAGCATTCAACCTTCACCTGAGCCTTAGGATTTAGGTACTATTAACATCCCCATTTTGCAGACAATGAAACAGGTCCTCATCTAAAGAGGGACGAATTGCAGTTAGTTTACAATATTTCCAGGGTTTTTTCCTCCTTTCAAAAACTTAAATATCACATCTTCATTATACAAACTCATACACAAACCCATTCCCCTTAGCAAAACAGCTAAGACTAAAGCTCCTCTAATCACACTTCCCAGAGCAGGCCCCTTCTCTTTGTGAGTCATTTTTTTAAAAGCTATACCGGACTTCCCTGGTGGTGCAGTGGTTAAGAATCCTCCTGCCAATGCAAGGGACACGGGTTCAAGCCCTGGTCCAGGAAGACTCCACATGCCACAGAGCAACTAAGCCCACACGCCACAACTACTGAGCCTGCGCTCTAGAGCCTGCAAGCCACAACTACTGAGCCCGCATGCCACAACTACTGAAGCCCGTGCGCCTAGAGCCCGTGCTCCCCAACAAGAGAAGCCACCACAATGAGAAGCCCGCACACTGCAACGAAGAGTAGCCCCCACTCGCCGCAACTAGAGAAAGCCCGCGTGCAGCAACGAAGACCCAACACAGCCAAAAAAGAAAAAAAAAAAAGCTATATTAACACACATACTGTGACCTAAAGTGACCTAGAAGCCCCCCAGGAGCTGCACTCCAGGCCCTGAGTGACAGATCTCCGGCATACACCAGTGCAGACACACTGCAGAACAGGAGGGCGGGGAGGGGGGCAGTGCACGCTGTGTGGCTTCCCCGTGGTGCAGTTTCTCTCAAACCTCAGCTTCATGATTCAGCAGCGCTGATGTCAATTTACAAGAATAAAAAGTGAGAGGAGGGTTGGTGTGTGTGTGGAACTGGGCTGGGGGCCCAGGAGCGGCTGAGCTGGGCAGTGGAGGGCAAACAGGATGGAAAAGGGGCAGCTCTTTAGAACAGTGGGGACTGCGTGCCGGTGTGGGAACAACCTCTGACCTGCATCAAAGCCATTCCAGAGCTGGCGATGCTGCTCCCCGTTTTAGAGATGAGGAAACGGGGGCTCAGAGAAGTATAGTCACTTACTCAGGGTCACACAGCTCAACAGTGATAGCCAAGACTTGCACCAGGTCCACCCCACTCTCAAGGCAATTGGTGTCCTCAAGAGTGGAGAAAGCAAGAGGGAGGAACCCTGTGAAGATGCATATTCCCAGGCCTCACCTCAGCCTGCCGGATCCTCCCAACTTTATGAGTGGAACTGTTAACTGTCCCCCAGTCAGGAAGTGGAGAGCTGAGCCTCTTCCTGAGGTGATGCACATAAGGCATTTAGCCCAGAGCCTGGCAGTATGTCTCTGAATGATGTGGTATTCAATAAATGATAATGAGGTTCATATAACAAAGATTCACTGAACACCAACTACGTTCCAGGCATTACTCTAAGCCCAAAGGATACAGGAATGGACAAAATTGAGGGAGTCCAGTCCCTGCTCTCGTGGAGTTCACATTCAGGGCCTCAGACAGTAACTAAATATGAAACTAAAGGCACGAGAACAAACCAAGGAGTGACAGTACTCAGATGGAAACTCAACAAGGTGGTTGGACAGTGGGTGGGGCTATTTTAGAAAGAAAGGTCAGGAAGGCTCCTCTAAGGTGACACTGAAATTGTGCCTGGAATGACAGGTCAGCGCCAGCCTGGGAGGCAGGCGTTCTGGGCAGAAGGAACAGCAAGTGCAAAGCCATCAGCTGGGAACAAGTTCAGCCCATCCCAGTCGCTGGCTGAGCTGGAGGCGAGATGATGGAGTGAAGGCCAGCGGCAGGAGATGAGGGGGAATGGGTGGACAGTGGGCAGAGCCACTAGGGAGGAGAGTGTGGATTTGAAGTGTGATGGGGAGCCTGGGCATGACCTGATCTAACCTGTGCTGTGACCAGATCCTCTGACTCCTAGGTAGAGGTGCACCAAGGCAGGGAGGCTTGGGGAGAAGGTCTTAGGCTTCTTGCCTTGTTATGTGTGTATTTGGGGATTGGGGTGGGGGGTGTCATTCTTGGTCAGACCCCTCAACCCCTCAGCTTAAGCCAGTCAGGCCACAAAGAGGCAGGGACAGCCACAGGACCTACCTGGTCCAATGCTGAGACCAAGTATGGGCCAGGCCTGGTGTGGCCAGCCCTGGGGCCGGCATCAGTCAGAAACCCCATTTATTATCAGACCCCAAGCCTAGGTCTGAACAAAGCCCCAGGGCATAGCCCCCCAGACTCCAGTGAGGGGCTTCTTGGAGCAGTGCTCACCTGTGCAGGGTGGAGCTGGCCTCAACTTTGGGGAAGGACACACAGGACCTGAAAGTAGATGGATTGGGCCTGACACAGGGTGGGTGCGGCCACCTGGAGGCTTGCTTTGCATCCCCCTCACCTGGGGCTACTACCATCATCCAGAGACTCCCCAGGGCGAGGCTTCTAGGAAATAACATGCGCCTGGCCTGATTCTAGGGGGTCTCAAGGTCCCTTACAGAGAGGAGTGCAGTCTTCAACAAAGCAAATTCACAGAGGGACAATAGTGCCCAAGGTGGGTGCTCAACTGCCCCTCCCACCTAGTCCTGGCCCTCAGACAGCCTACAGAGGAAACAGGTTCCACGATCTGCACGGGTTGTTTGGCCCCAATACAACCCCCTACCCTCCCTCCCACCCCCCAAAACCACACACTCCACGTGAGGTCGGGCATCTCCAAGACCCAGGCCTCCAGTGGCTCCCCGCCGCGCTCAGGAGAAGGCCCACTTCCCACGAGGACCCATGAGGCGGCAGGGTGTCCCTGCCCACGCGTCTGGCCTCAGCACTCACCTCACTTCTTCCCGCTACCGGACCTTTGCACATGCTGTTCCTGCGCCTCCAGCAGTTTCAAGGTGAAGGGCTCATACAAGTACAAGCGCCTTAGCCCAGGGGCTCCGGACGGAGCTCCCAGGCCGCCACGTGCCCGCGCGCTGATGACGTCACCACGCCGCCCTCACCTGCAGCTGCCACGGATCCCACCGGACGCGAGCTCGTGTCTGTCGGAGGCGGGCCTCGGCAATGCTCGGCTCTGTTCGGGCCGCGCTCGGCTCCCCAAGGCCTCTCCGAGCCGCCGCGGGATACCTGGCCCCCCTGGCCTCCGCGTGGTCCTAACGCCGCCCTGTGCGTGCTGCCCACTTGGAAGACCCCACGCCCCCCCAACCCCCACCCCGCCACCCGCCCAGAGAGGACGGTCGGGTCAAGGCCGTAATAGCGGGCCCTCCCCGCCCCCTCTAGTCTTAAGAAACCAAAAAGTGCTTCCACCGCATCCCAGTCCGCACCGAACCCTGCTGCCCCAACTCACACAGCCCTCAGATCCCGAACCCCATTTGCCTCACCCGGAAATGAGATTAATCACTGTACCCACCTCATGGACGAAATTAAGTAAGAAGGTGCCTGTAAGGCGCTTAACACTTGATAGGTATCCAATAATTGGGACTGGCCTCTCTGCTTCTTGATTCTTGCATTGCTGCTATTTTAAAATAATGCCAATTACTGAGCACCTAATGGGTGCTAATACTTCACCTAGGTTGCATCCTAGGAGATGGGCTCAGAAAGGTGAAGGAATTGCCCCCCTAATGTGTAAATGGCGAAGCCAGAGTTTGACTCCAGGCGCTTGATGCCCAAGGTCATCATCTTACCCACTACAATGCTCAAGGGTTCATGGGTTAATGTGTTTCTGACACTTAGGACCACCCTGGAAGATGTTCAGAGCCATAGAACCAGCCAGGGCTCAGAGCACCTCACTCGCCTGCCCTTTTCCCCAGCACAGGCTGGGAAGCCAGGCGAGACAGTGGGCTGGTAACTTACCTGCAAGGCTGCATCAGAATTCAGCCTAGGAGAATGGCCAGGGCTGCTTGATCAGAAGGGACCCTGGGGGAGTGGCTCTGGAGCAGCCCTGGTAGCTGGTGGGGGGGCCATGAATGCAAATGAGGATGGGCAAGAACAGAGCCAGGAGGGTGACGTTCAGGGCTGGCCCCACCTGGGGACCTGCAGGGGCCTGTGTGATGACATACTCCCTTCTGTACCTCTCACACCTGGGTGCAGCCGGGAGGGGTATCCAGAGGCAGGATGGAGAGGAGGGGGCAAGGCCTGGGTAAGTCCACCTTGGAGGGTCCCTCCCCACCAACATTTCAGTGTGGGAGGCAGCACAGAGGAGCAGGAAGAGCTGGGACCCAGGCCCTGGGTTTGAGTCCTGACTGTTAACAGTGTGACTGTAGTGGCCTTATCTATAAAACAAGAATTAGACTCAATTAGACCGACTCTGCCTTGCTTCAGAAGGGTCATGAGGATCAAATGATTTACTATAAGTGGAAATAAAATGGATCACCACCCAAATATAGGAAGTGTAATAATTATTACTATCTTGCATCACACGGGCTGCACAGATGTATTTGAATCAGCACAGCCATGAAGCCAGACAGACCTGGTTCCATTCCCAACTTGCCATTTGCTACGAACAGCAGTGGCTACCAGCTCGTCCATGTCAAATGCTCACTAGACAGTAGGCATTGGTCTATGTATTGATAATTCATGCATTGTATCTCATTTAACCCTCACAAGAACCATATGAAACAGGTACTATTATGGTTATTATACTCATTTTGCAGATGAGGAAACTGAGGCACAGAGAGGCTAAATAAAGTGCCCAGGGTCACACAGCAGCTAGGTGGCAGAACATAGAGGGTTCCAACACAGGCAGCCCGATTTTACAGCCATTCCCTCATTTTAAGCTTTAAACTGAGGTTTCCAAACCGTCAGACGCTGGAGATACACGTTTATGATTTTTGCCAGTTCTATTCAAGTTCCAGCTGTGATGTTATTCAATTATATTCTCCAAATCAAGTAACTTGGTTTCCTTAAGTAAGTTTTATTCAAAGGGAAACAGAATTACTATACACGGAAAGCCAGAATCACCTGCCACAAAGAGGTAACCCTTAAAAAAATGCAGTGAAATACAAACAATGTTAGTAAGTTCCAGCTAGAGCTTGGTGTCTTGCTCTGCTCTGAGAGAAGGTCTGCTTTGTGTTTGGTTGAGAGGGAGGGAGGGAGGGAGAGAGAGAGAGAGACAGGGAGGCACGTGTCAAGTGTCAGAAAGGTGTTTAACACATAGTAGCAGCCATATGAGACTGTCTCCTTGCCTTAAGGGGAAAATCTGAAATCTCTGTTTCACGGCAGCTCAATGCTTTATCAAAATGTCCCTGGGTCCCACCAAAAACCATCATCCAGGGACCCTTCAGGGCACCCATCCCCTACCTGGAAACACTGCCCAACGTGGCTGCCAGCTGTGTGTCGTGGGCACTGACTCTGAGCCTCAGTTTCCTCACCTGTGAAATGGGGTAAGCATCTGGATCTCACAGGGTACGGGGGATTAAAAGGAAGTGATTATAAGCACAGAGTACGTGCTCAATAAGAGGCATGATATTGGCAGGGCAGGGTGGGCCCTATATCGGGGGCCCTGCCCCCCCCAACACCGTCTCCAGTTTGGGACACTGAAAATGAAAGCCCAGTGTGGCCAGCCTGGGGCTCTTCTGTGCTGTTTATCTGATCTTTTGCCAAGTCCCCTCTGTACTAACCTGGTGACAGGAAGGGCCACAGTTTCTGGAAGGTGGGTCAAAGTGAAACTACCTCAGGTCCAGGCAGGAGGGGTCCTGGCGGGCTCCCCCAGCCAAGTGGGCAGGGCGTGGGAGTGGGGCAAGGAATGCAGGCTTGAGCCTTAAAGTGGCCTCCCCTTCACTGGATTGGAGATGGGGAAACTGAGGACCAGAGATGTGGGCTTAGGCCCCTTTGCAGGCACTACAGGCAGTTGGGTGTGATCATCTAAATTACCAATTTGATCACCTCACACCCCTGGTCACATACACCCCTTCACTCCCACTGCAAATGAGCTGTTGGCTCCCTTTTATCTAGCCCTTTCTAAAGAGGTACCATTATTGTCTCATTTCACAGACAAGGCAACCTAGCCCAGGAGAGGTTGAGTTCCTTGTCTATGATCTCACAGCTGATAAAAGTAGTAGAAGCAGTATTTGAACCAAGCTAGATGACCCCAGAGCATTCTAGCAGCTCCCAACTGCTAGATACTAAAATATGACCACTTTCCCATGGGATCTGAGGGCCTTCACTGCCTGGTCCCACCGTACATGTCTAGTCCCTCACCGTTCCCTTCACATTCCTCATCTGCTTCCATCATCCCCAATTTCTCATCATTCCTTTGGCCTTTTGAGCAACCCAGGGAAAGTCTTTAATGTTTCTCATGCTTGCTCGTCACTTGGCAAACTCCTAGTCAACCTTCAAAGCCCAGCTCAGCCAACTCCTCCCCCAGGAAAAAAAGGGCAAGTGAGTCAGAGAAAGGGGGGAAGAAAGAGATGGAGACAGGCAGAGAGAGGGAGTAAGAGGCAGAGATGGGGAGGCAGGGAGCGGGGAGAGGAGAGGAGGGGAGAGAAGAGGAAAGATGAGAAGGGAAAATAGGAAGAAAAGAGAAAATAGAGAGAGGGCCTAGGAATGAGAGAAAGGACTTGTGGATGGATGGGTGAGTAAATGAATGAGTGCATGAATGAATGAATAAATGAATGAGTGGGTGAAGGAATAAATAATCCAAATCATGTACAAAATAAAGGGCAAGTGAATAAAGAGGAAGTATTGGCGGCCAGGCCAGGTGGCAGGCTGTTACCCCCAGCGGCCCCTGCTCCTACCCTCATGGCTGTGGATGGGGCCAGGCAGGACCTCTCTGGGCTCCAGGCCTGGTCCATGTCCTGAAGTGGTGGCTGTGTCCTTGACATTTGACAAAGCCTTGCCTGCAACACCCTCCCCTCCCAACCAAGAACCTTGGGCACCTACTCTGCTCCAGCCCCAGAAAACTGAAAGTAAAAGCCATCCTGAGCTTTGCCCAGCCTTCGTGTCCCTCAGTAGTTTCTTAGAAATCAGCTGCCTGGGCTACCAGCTGCAGCCTGGACTTCCTCCCTCACCCAAGGGCCCCCTCCCCTGCTGGGTGGCATGCTCCCAGAAGAGATGGGACCAAAGGCCTGTGCTGGAGTTGGGGGGACCCCTCCAGAAAGCTTGGGAGTCATGCATTCATCCCACAAATGTTTATTCATGCTTCCTGTGTGCCAGGTACAAGGGAACAGATGAATCTGAGCCATTCAGAGAGTTAGGAGAAAAAGGATTTACATAGGGTCTCCGTATCACCTGATCCAGGCCCCAGGTGGCTGGAGGGTTGTTGGGGGGGCACCAAGAAAAGAATAGCTAATTAGCTTAAGATTCATGGGGAGGAGGGTGGGAGGTGTGGAGTCAGGTGAGGCTCCAATTCATCTGGGCAGCCAAGGAGGGGAAGGGCATCTCAGGCAGAGGGAACAGCATATGCAAAGTGACCTATGTTTTCTCCCATAATCTGTATAACTGCCACGGAAGTAGGCATGTTTCTCTGGCTTTTGCAGGCGAAGAAACTAAGGCTCAGAGAAGTGTGGTGATTTATTTGCCCAAGACCTCACGGCTAGAGTGGAGATCCGAATGCAGCCCATGTGCCTAGCCTCTCTTAACTGAGCCCCAAGTAGCATCCCAGATCCTTACCATGGCTGTCTCACTGGAGCATGCCCTCTGCCCCAGGCCCTGGACTCCTGCACACCTCACTTAAATCCTCAGCACCACTC
This sequence comes from Physeter macrocephalus, assembly GCF_002837175.3. Taxonomy (NCBI): domain Eukaryota; kingdom Metazoa; phylum Chordata; class Mammalia; order Artiodactyla; family Physeteridae; genus Physeter; species Physeter macrocephalus. The sequence goes on along the minus strand of NC_041227.1, from coordinate 54,999,062 downwards.
TGTAGAGAGACATGGTTAGGAGAAAAAATAAGGCTCAGAGAGGTAAAGTGACTTGCCTAGGTCACACAGCCTGCTGGGGCAGAGCAGGGATTCACATCCAGGTTTGTGGGATTCCAAAGTGCCCCCTCCTTCCTCTACATGAGGCATCTGGGCCCTCACAGAACACAGACCTGACCTGACAGTCTCTTTCACCACATTCGAAAGAGGTGGAGGGGACAGCAAGTACAAAGTCTCAGTGGCTGGAGAGCAGCATCCACATAGGGTGTATTGCGAGCTAGAGCTTTGCTCTCAGGGAACTGCCCCACATCATTCTGTAAGGTCCTGAAGGGGCTGTCGGTCACAGTGCTCTGGCCACAGGTGGATGTGGACCAGACCCGGCCAGAGTTCCCCATGCCCCAGTTCAGGGAAGGCACGTGACCTAAGCTTGACCAGTCAGAGACCCTCCTGGGACTTTTTTGCTGGAACAGGAACTCATTCCTCTAAACTGAGGCCTGCTGGCAGCCATTGTGCCCACTGGGTCAAAAGAGTGGAAGAGAAGGAGCACAAGACAGAGCCCTGATGCATTGTGGGAGCCCCTACATCCAGCCATGCCTGAAATCCACCTCTGGACTTAACTGTTACACACGTTTCCTTTTTTGCTTATGTTTGTCTGAGTTATGTTTCTGTCATTTGCAACCCAAAGAGTCCTGGGTAATCAGAGTTTGAAGAGCAGCAAGGGGTCAGGTTTGGCTAGAACAAAGGGTAGGCGAGTGAAATGGAACCACTCATCGTGAGAAGAGGCCAAACAACTCTCTGACTGAAAGAAGCGAGACTAGTTTTGCCAGGAGCTGGGGCCCACAATGCTCCCCTCTCTCGCTGGTATCTGCCCTCAAAGAAAGCTGGAATGCAGACACTTTAACACTTCCTGATTCATGGTTGCTCTTAATAACTTCTTTTTGTGCTGGAAAAAAAATTCCACATTAAAAAAATTTTCCTTCCCTTTTTTTAAAAAACAGACTTTATTTTTAGAATAGTTTTAGATTCACATCAAAATTGAGTGGAAAGCACAGAGTTTCCATATCCTTACTGCCCCCCCCCGGCCTCCTCCCACCACTATCAACATCCCTCATCAGTTCACATTATGTTTTTTTTGTTTTATAAATTTATTTATTATTTTATTTATTTATTTTTGGCTGCGTTGGGTCTTCGTTGCTGTGTGCGGGCTTTCTCTAGTTGCAGCGAGCGGGGGCTACTCTTCGCTGCAGTGTGTGGGCTTCTCATTGCGGCGGCTTCTCTTGTTGCGGAGCACGGGATCTAGGCACATGGGCTTCAGTAGTTGTGGCTCGCGGGCTTAGTTGCTCTGTGGCATGTGGGATCTTCCCGGACCAGGGCTCGAACCCGTGTCCCCTGCGTTGGCAGGTGGATTCTCAACCACTGCGCCACCAGGGAAGCCCCCACATTATGTTTTAATCTCCACATTTATTTTAAATTTGTAAAAGCATCTACCAATAATGTTAGTATGAAATACATTCTATATTTTCCTGATTTCCACAGATACATATATTTTTTCTTTTTTTAAAAAAAAAGACACCATTCTTTATGACTCATATGGTAACCCACTTTTTCCACTGAGCATTTCGTGAGCAGCCTTCCAGGTCATTGGTTGAGAAGGTAGGGATGATGGTACCCGTTTCATCAGTAAGGAAGCCAAGGTCCAGCGGGAGCCGGGAAGGGACACCTGTTGACCTTGTGAGGCACATTTCATTGGATGCTCTCAACTGTCCACTGAGGTTTTGTTTCTTCTTCAGGGATGGGAAAACTGCTGTGCAGAGAGGGAAAGTCACTCTTGTTGGGGGAAGGGGAGCCCCCAAATCCCTGGGCGGGGTGAGGGTGAGGGGCTGCTGGTCAACAGGGCTACACCAGCAGGGGCTCTAGGCGCTCTGTCCTGAGGGGAGGGAGGCTGGTCCTCTGAGGAGCCCTCTGATGTGTCCCTGAGGGACAGCCTTGCTTCACGCCTGCCTCAGCCATGCTGCTACTAAACTTTCCAGGATGCGTCTGGTGCAGAAAAGATTTGTGCCTCTGGCTAATTCTCATACTCAGGCTGGTACTGAGTACCTATCGTACACCGGACACCGCTGGGGGCGCCACACACACGGTCTCAGTTAGTCCTTCTTACCACCCTGCAGCGTAGGACTGTTAGCATCCCCATTTCTCAGATGAGGAAACTGAGGCCCAGAGAAGTGAAATGACTTGCCAAAGGCCACATAGCTAATATGTGGTAAAACCAAAATTGGACCTCAGTGAGGTCTGAATCCAGACAGAAGCATCAACATCCTGGTCGGGTCTCTGACTTTGTAAATTGTTAACCACACACACACACACGTGCACACACACCCGTGCACACACACCCCAACTGGCCAAGAGGTCTTGAGTGGTGTGGCACAGAGCTCTGGCCGCAGCTACATCCTTCCTTCCATCTTCCCAGTTTCCTTCATGAGAATCCAGACAACCTGCTTATTGCAAAGACGGTGAACCCCCTGGGCAACAGAGTCAGGATCCCAAACGAGCCCCGCATTAAGACATTGAGTGGACACCAGGGTGACATTTAAGACATTGATATAAAGTCCTACCCTGGGATTAGAAAAAGCAATCACCCCAATACTGGTGGACTTCTGTCCCTAATACCACGGTTGAATGTAAGCTCAAGACGACCTGTGAGCCAGCTGCAGTGTGCACAAGTTGGCAGTAGGCCCTTCCCAGCAAGGATGCTTGGGATGACAAGTGACACGTAGTGACAGTGACAGTGTTGGCTCAGGCACCTGTGTACACAAATGTTGAGCCCTCGCCTCATGCCTGCACAGGGCTCACACTCAGGAATCGGGATGACATCAAGCGTCGGTGACAATGAAGAATGCTTACACCCCTCCTGGGCACACGCTGCATGATCAATAAACATGGATTTGACAAGGGGAGGATGGGGGAGAGAATGGGTAACATTTAGCGTCAGTAATATCATTGGTGTTATGTCATTAGATAGGAGACATCAAGTATTATCATTTGAAATAAGGGCTATTCTTGATTTAGCACTAATTACGTACAGGCATGGTGCTAAGCACTTCACATTATCTCGTTTAATTCTTGAAACAGTCTTGTGGTGGATCGTGTTAAGCTGAATCACATGAAATTGCTGCTTTTGTAGGTCAAAAACACAAGAGTATTGGCAATACGGTTCAACCTCACAGCATCTTCATTTCTACAGACTGAGTAAACCCCACTGGCAGGGCCCGGAGGCGCCTGCCTGCTCGGAGGACTCTGGTTTTGTCCTTGGTTCCTCCTCTTCACCCCTCCTCTCATTCTGGCAACGCGTGCCCCCACCCCCCCTCCCTGTTGCGGCCAGGTCTATATTTACAGCCTGGGTTTCTGTGAAGTGGGGACTCGAGGAAGTGACTTATTCCAGAGTCATCACAGCCACCCAGAGATAATGACATCCAAGAACCTTCAGTTTGACTGTCCCCCTCTCCCCCGCCAATATGGGACTTCCCCCCCGCCCCCTCTGGATTTCCAAGGCTCAAACCAGCCAGACAGAAACAGAAATTGTATGTCTGCCTACCAAGTGTCCCCTGTCTGGTGGGCAGATGAAATGGAGCAGAATATCTGTGTCCATTTTCCTACCAGTAACACCAAGGAAAATCTGTGCCCAACCTGGTTGTCACCTGCCCCCGTCAGGGGCAGAGAGGAGAGAGGGTGGGTTTCTGGACATCCGGGGTCCCAGCCTGGTCCAGCTCAGCCCGAGCATCCCAGAGGTCATTGGAAGGACCTTCTGGACCAGCCCTGCCCCGCCACTCCTGGGGCTGGTGCTGACCTGACAGCCAAACCATATGGGTGCTGGGCCCGGAGGGGTGGAGTATTTCCAGGTAGTCAGACTGAGATAGAGAGTGGCAGCTGTGGGGACAGCGGAGGAGGAAGGGAGCAGCCTGGTCCCCTCCGTGCACAGCCCGCCCGCCAGGCACAGCCGGTCTTCGGGGAAGTCGCGGAGTCGGAGTTCCAGGAAGCGATAATGCTTGTTGAAACCTCTTTCTTGTGGCCTGGTCTCGTCACATGGCTTGGTGGGGACCAACGTCAAGCAGGGCCACAGGTCTGGGCCAGCTTGCACCCTGGCAGCTGCTGCCACCCTGTGCTCTTCCCCAGAGGCTGAAGGGGGAGGAGGGGTTGGGCAGGAAGGCAGGCATGTGTGGCTCCTACCTCCACACACCTGTCCCAGGCTGAAAGCAAACGACCCCTGGGCCAAAGGGTTTCGTGAAAGCGTGTAGTAGGTGCTGAGGAGATAGAAATTCTTTGTTCTTTTCCCATGAATCCAGGGAACGTGTTTTTCTTCATTCCAGAGCAGGGCTCTCCACCTCAGCACGACTGACTTTTCTGTTGTGGGGATGGTCCTTTGTATTGCAGGTGTTTAGCAGCATCCCTGGCCTCTGCCCACTAGACACCAGTAGTACCCACACCCACTCCCCAGTGGTGACAACAAAAATGTCTCCAGACATAGCCAACTGCTCCCTGAGGGACAAAACCCTGATCCAGATTCAGCGCCTGGCACATAGTAGGGGCTCAGAAATTAGGAGGTCCTCATCCCTGATGGCAGAGCATGTCTGGTTCATTTTTTTAAAAAATATTTATTTATTTATTTGGTTGCGCTGGGTCTTAGTTGTGGCAGGTGGGCTCTTTAGTTGCAGCTTGCAGGCTCCTTAATTGTGGCTCGCTGGCTCCTTAGGCGTGGCACACGGGCTCCTTAGTTGTGGCGTGTGAACTCTTAGTTGCAGCATTCATGTGGGATCTAGTTCCCTGACCAGGGATCGTACCCGGGCCCCCTAAATTGGGAGCATGGAGTCTTAACCACTGCGCCACCAGGGAAGTCCCTGGTTCATTTTTATACCCCGACAACTGGCATCATGGAGGTGCAAAGGGATAATTTGGGAGGCTGTGAGCCCTCCAATCTCCATCAGCCACTAATAAACATACCATCTAAATAAAAACTGTGCCGAGGGCCTTGAACTTGAGGACAGGAGGCTGAATTGAGGGTGGGGTCAGGCCTGACACGAGGGGTAAAGGGAAAGGCCATGTACCCATCAGTGAGATGCCCTTTTTCCCCATCCCCCTGTATGGTCGCTGGAAGCTGGCAGCCCTGCTTTCCCCCAGGCAGGAGATTGGGGGATGCTCTTTGGAGAAACTGACATGCCTAGGAGAGGACACTTCAGATGCTGACTCTGGGATTCTACTGTGACAGCCGGATCCTGCCCAGTCGCCTGGATAAGACTCACCTGTCCACATGCCCTGCCCACAGGCAGGGAGCTTCTGATGATCTGTTTTCAGTTTCCTGCTCTTCAATATGAACTCACAGCCAAGGATCACTGGACACTGGAGGCAGGCTTGTACAATGAAAGACAGAGATCAAAATCAGCAGAAGAAAAGAACTCCTGGAAAACAGGGCCAATGCAGGGAGGAGGAAAAATCAAGACAACAAAAGCCCCCATAGAAATAAGAGATGTTGCATCTATAAAACAAGAACAAGAGGCTGCGTAAAGGAGCATTCAGTGACCAAGAAAGAACTAGAGAGGTGAGAACAGAAAGAAAAACTTCAGTATTAGCATTGCAAGAGGAGATTGGAAAATCTCCCAGAAAGACAAAGAGATTGAAAATACGACATAAAAGTTAAAGAAATGAGGGGATCATCCCACAAGATACAACATCTGACTCATAGGTGTTAAAGAGAGAACAGAGAAAATGGAGGGAAAAAATTGTCTGAAACTGAAGGACTTGAGCTTCCACATTGGAAAAGCTTATCAATAACTGCATTAGTTTTCTATTTCCATGTACAAATCACCCCAGCTCTTGGCGCTATGGTAGGAAAAATTCTAAGATAGTCCTCATCGTTTCCCGCCACCCTGTCTAATCCCCAGGACATGTATATAATGGATTTTGCTCCTGTGATTAGCTTATAGTATAAGGTTGGTTTTACAAAAGCCCTTCAAAACAGGAGCATTTTCTCTGGCTGGTGCCAGAAGAGGAAGTCAGAGATTTGAAGCACAGGAAAGATGTGATGCAGTGTAGCTGGAGTGGAGGAGGAGGGGCCACGTGTGGATGAAATGTGGGTCACCTCTAGAGTTAAGAGCAGCCCTCGGCTGATACTCAGCAAGGAAACGGGGACCTCAGACCTACAACGACAGGAACTGAATTTTGCCAAAAATCAAGAATGAGCTTGGAAGCAAATTTTTTCCCTGGAGCCTCCAGATGGGAACTGTAACCCCAGCTGACCCCTTGATTTTGGCCCAGTAAGACCCTGAGCAGCAAACTGCAACATGCTGTGCCAAACTTCTGACCTGAGAAAACTGTGAGATAATAAATTTGTGGTTTTTGAAGCCACTAAGTTTGTGATAGTTTGTTATACAGAAAAGAAAGAAAGAGAGAGGGAGAGAGAAAGAAAGAAAGGAAGGAAGGAAGGAAAGAAGGAAGGGAAGGAAGGAAGGAAGGAAAGGAAGGAAGGAAGGAAGGAAGGAAGGAAGAAAGAAAGAAAGAAAGAAAGAAAGAAAGAAAGAAAGAGAAAGAAAGAAAAAGAAAAAAAGGGAAAACCCATAGACCTGCTTAAAGGAACAGGTATTTATCTCACACTGCACTGTTTCTGTGGGTCAGGAATCAGGGAGAGATTCAGCTGGATGGTTGTGGCACAGGGTCTCCCATGAGGTTGCAGTCAAGGTGTCAGCTGGGGCTGGAGGACCCGCTTCAATGGGGGCTCACTCACACAGCTCTAGGCAGGAGGCCTCAGTTCCTCACTGCAAAGGCCTCTCTGTGGGGCTGCTTGAGTGCCCTCACAACATGGAAGCTGGCTTCCCCCAGAGCAAGTGAGCCAAGAGGGGGTAACATAGAAGCCACATGCCTTTTATGACCTGGCTTTGAGAGTCACATTATTATTATCATTGTCATCAACCTAGATCTATTCCTTCCTAGCCAAGTGACCCAGGGAAGTTTCCTTAACCATTTTGAGCCTCAGTTTCCCCATCTGTGAAATGGGGAGATACTCTCCACCAGAAGGATAAGAAGAGAGCTGAGATGAAATAAAATAATACCCCTTGAAGGACCCAGCATGCAACTGTTGGGTCTGAGGAATCTTATTTTGTCTCCATCTCCCACTCTTCTATCCAAGTCCAAATCATCCCTGGGATCTTAGGCCCAAGCAAGAGAGGCTGAGACCCAGGGCTCAGGGAAGGTTTGGGGCCTGAATTGATCATGGAACAGTCTCCACTCTGACCCCTGAGCTGTGAGGGACACTGTCCTCTCTGGAGCTGGTCCAGCCCCTTGGGGCTCCCTCCTGTCATCTGCTTGCTGCTCAGAAAGGTCTTTGTCCCCTTGGGTGGCCCCTGGTGACTCTTGATTCTGCTCCAAGCCTCCATGGCTCTGCCTGTCACACGCCACCATTAGAGGACACACAAGATTTTGCACAGGTGCCAACAGGAACAGTACTGTTGGAGTCCCGCCCTGTATCAGGCTCCATCTGACAGATTCAGGAGCAGAGACAGGAATGAGGATGAGAGTGATCTGAGATAGGTGCTGGGAGTGAGTCCTGGCCCTGAAGTTCAAGGCCTGGGTTCTGCCAGCTCCGAGTTAAGAGTCCTGCCACGGCTCCTTCTGTTGTGTGACCAGAGCACGTTTTCTTCCCTGAGCTCATGTATCCCAGCTAGAAAATAAGAGTAACACTGGCATTTACCTCTTAGGGGCATGCATTTGTTCATTCACTCAACAAATATGTATTGAGCACCTACTATGTGCCAGGCATTCTCCCTGGCTCTGGGTTCTCAGCAGTGACAAAAACAGACCAAGTTCCCTGCCCTCCAGGACTTTACAGTCTAGCAGGTGGAGAGACAGACCATAAAAGCACACTAAGGAGTATGTCAGAGGGAGATAAGTGCTCTGGAGTAAAATAAAGCAGGTGGGGGCTAGGAGATTCCAGGGATGGGTTGCTAGTCTATTTGGATGGTCAGGGAAGCCTCTCTGAGAAGCAGAAAACTAAAAGAGGTAAGTCAGCTACCCATTTGGATGTGGAAAGAGCATTCTAGGCAGAAGCAAGAGCAGGTGCAAAAGCCCTGAGGCAGCATGTTCAAGGAAAGGGGTAAGTGTAGCTGGCACAGCATGAGTGAGGGGGTGAAGAGTAGATGAGGTCAGAGAGGTGGGGGGTGGTATCTGATCAGGTAGGGACTTGTGGATTCTTGAAAGGGTTTTGGCTTTTACTCAGAGTGAGATGGGAGCATAGAAGGGTTCTGAGCCTAGGAGCTGCTAGGAGGATTCAATGAGACATGTATGTAAAGCACTCAGTAGTGTGCCTGGCACATAGTAGGGGCTCCATAATTGCTGGCTATTATTATTACTGTTGTTATTATTGTTTAGGTACTAGGAAGCAAATTGGAAACTATAAAAAGCTATAGGGATGCAAATCTTCATTGCCTGACAGAAGTTCTAAGATGTTTTCAAATGCTATCATTAAGCATTAACCATGCAAAAGGTGGGTTTCATGTTAGATTTCTTCTGGAAGAGCAACCTAAGGCTCAGAGAGGTTAGGAGACTTGCCTGACTGCACAGTGAAAAAGGGCAGAGCCCAACTCACCAGAACCCAGGTCTTCTGAATCCAGCTGATGCCCGCTGGTTCGGCCGTTGCGGCTGAGGGTCCTCGGTGCAGTGGGCAGGTGGTGGTCCCTGCGCAAAACACAAGGCAGAAGCTTGGGGGCTGCATTTGGGACCGTCCAGCATCATCAAAGGGAAAAGCCTAGAGCCTCCAGCTCTGACCTGGCCCATCAGGCAGAGCGAGTTCCCAGAGACCAAAAGAGTCCCCAGGGCATCATTGAGGATGCCTTTGGTCCAAGGAACAGGAAGCCTGATGTAAAGTGGCTTAAAGAAGCTGGAAATGTAATATCTTGTTCAACAGGAAGTCCAGAGGTAGGGTAGGTTTCTGGACTGGTGGATTCAGCAGCCCCACCAGGCCTCCGCAGACCCAGGTTCCTTCATTTCTCTGCTCTGGCATCTCGGCCTTGGTTTCACCTGAGGCTGGTCCTTGGATGGCAGATGCAAATACAGGCGTCACATCCAGAAGGAAAATAGAAGCCATCTCTCTCCAGGGCTCCCCCTTAGGAGCAAGGAAACCTTTCCCAGAAAACCCTAGCAGGCTTTCCTCCTGTCTCATTGCCCAGAATTGGGTTACCTGCCCGTTGTTGAAGCAATCACTGACCAGGGACTAGAACTTCCTTAACTGATATGGAATGAGTGTTGGAGAGTGGGTCAAATTGAGCTTTTAAAATAAAGCCCCAATCTTCCCTCCCTCCCTGTATCCATGCCTTTGACAATATGACTTTGCTGCTCCTCTCATTAAGAAATCTATGTCTCTATCCTAGAACCTGGGCTGCTTTAGCCAACAGGAAGTGATGAAGGTGATGAAAGAATGTCCTGCTTCCTAGCCTGGGCCTCAAGATGCCTTCTGGCTTCTACTTGTTCTCTTGGGATTCTGCATCCACCATGAGAACGAGCCCAAGCTGGCCTGCTGGATGATGAGAGGCCACACAGGGCAGAGAAGAACCATCCTAGCTGAGGACACTCAAGACCAGCTAGCCCCAGCTGACCCACCAGCTGACTATGGATGCAAGAGTGTACCAGCCAAGATCAGCTGAGCCCTGCCCAGACCAGAAGAACCACCCAGCCAACCCACAGACTATGAGCAACAGCAAATGCTGATCATTTTAAACCACTCATTCTGTGGGGGTGGGGGGTGGGGTTATGCAGCAATAGATAACTGATACAGGGAACTGACCACCTTATGCAGTTAACTACTCACTGGAGGCTAGTCCTTTTAGAGATGCAGGAAATGTCATTCATTGATTGACTACATCTTCCTGCCCACTCTGAGGCAGGCAACTCAAAGACTGGTAAGGCCTGGCCCCTACCTCAGGAAGTCCCCAGTCTGGATGGGAAATGAATTTGTCAACTGAAGCTTATAGACGTCCCATGGTTCCCCACTGCCTGGGGAGCAGGATTTGACAGGCCATGTGACCTTTTCCTGCAGGCCAGCCTCATTCCTTCCCCCTACCCCCACCCCCGACCTCGCCTGTCCCCAAGCCCCACACCCTCTGCCCCTGGACCTTTGCACACACTGATTTCTCCCTCTGGACTGCTCTGGCCCACCTTCTATGATCTATGAACACTACTCTCCTTTGTGACTCAGCTCAGGTGTCCCATCTCCCAGGAGCCTTCCCAGAACCACTTCCCACCCAAGTCAAGAGTCCCCTTGGGGCTCCCACAGTCCCCTGGGCTCCCTCTAGCTCTGCCTTCATCACTCTGCGTTGTGACTCTTTGTCCTTCAGTCCAGCTGCCTCACTTCACAGAGATGGAAACTGAGGTCCAGAAAGGAGAAATGGCTCCCCCAAGGCGGAGCCAAGCTAAGCCCCACCCAGGGCTGTCTTGGCTGCCCCACCTGCAGTTTTGCTGCTTTCATTTCCTCAAGTCCCATGGGGGGCGGGACATGGCAGTCAGGGGGCTGGGGGGACTACCTGTGCTCCTACCATGTGCCAGGTCCTGTGCTAGGGTGAGATTCCTGGGAAGTTCTCCTGGCAGCCTCCATCCTCCCAACGGCGCTGCAAGGTAGGCATAGCATAAGCAGCATCCCCCTCTCCAGGTGGGGACAGGGGGCTCAGAGGGAAGAGGCTTCCCAAGGTCACACGGCCAGGAAGGGACAGAGCAGGGACTTGAACCCAGACCTCACCACACTCTGCATCTGGCCTCTAGGGCTTTCAGGTTGAGCTGAGGCCACTCATGGTGGGAGGGGGGTATGGAGAGAAGGCTGGGGCGGGCAGGGGGGAGCAGGGGATGTCGGGGAACCACCGAGGCAGGAAGAGGCAGAGCAGAAAGTGAAAGGGGCTCGAGGCCGAGAATAGTTGCGGGTGACAGAAGCAGGGGACTACAGATGCTGCCAGAAAGAGAAACCAGGCTGGGCCCCAGGGAGGGGGTGGCGCCCACTCCCCAGCCCCCACCTGGCTGGCAGGCCTGGGTGGATGCCCCAAAAGGTGGGAAAGGAATTGGGGGTAAAGGGGCTGTCTGGGGGAGGAGAGGATTTCATAGCTGGCTTTACGCAGACCTCCACCTATTTCAATGAGCTTGGAGGTTTTGGGGACCAATAAAACCCATCAAGACAAAACAGCCTGTGAACCGCCAGCCTTTGCTGCAAAGAGAAACCAGCTTATCAATGTCTCCACCATCGGCTACCACTGTCTCCAGCGGCAGTTCAGTGCAGTGGTTAAGCACCTGGGTTCAATCCTAGCTCTGCCACTGGCTGGCTGTGTGACCTTGGGCAAGTCACTTCACCTCTCTGGGCCTCTGCTGACATCGCCTACCTCTTGGGGGTGTCCTGAGGATTAGTTGAGTGGATATGTGTAAAGCACACGGAACAGGTCAGAGAAAGTGCTCAACAAACATCTCAGCTTGTATTCTCCACCATCTACATCTATAGTTAACAACACACACACACACACACACACACACACAGAGTCTCTCCAGAATGTAAATGGTGCAATAGCAGGGATTTGGTTTTGTTCACCACTGTGTCTCCAGTGCCTGGAGCAGTGCCTGGCATACAGCAGGTGCTCAAAAAATGTGTGTGGAAAGAAGGAAGGAGGGAGGTATTTCCAGGGGTGGGGCTTCCATTCTGTTTCGCTGTATTTTATCTTTTATCATGTCGCCATGCACCACTTGGATTGAAAAAAAAATATTTTCAGGGAGATCCAAGAGGGGAGGTGGCTTGCAAGCTGTGATGGCTTTCAGCTCAAGATGGCTCCCTCCCTGCTGGGAGCCCCAGGGACTAGATTCTCCAGGGCCCAGCAGGGGTGGCAGCCGTGGGGCCAGCAGGCAGTGAGAGAGGCAACAGGAAACTCATCAGGACAGGCTGTTCCCAGCCTACCGAGAACCATAGGCGAGAGGACGCGCTGTTCAGGGCTGAGATCTGCATGTCCCCCCCTGCCGCCCCCCACTACCCCCGCCCCAGGGGAAGTGTCACCAGTGTCCAGGGTGGGGATCTCTGCCCTGGCCTGGGGTTCTTGTGGCTCCTCTGATCTCTACGAGGAACTCGGGGCAGCTTGCTTTCCAGGAACCCTTCTTGCAACAATGGGTGATGGCTCACAGCCAAGGTCTGGGAGGCTGTGTGACCCTGGACGAAGCACTCAACTCTCTGGGCCTTTGCTTCCTCACCTGCCGAATGGAGAAAATAGGGCACCACATTCAGGAGCATGGTGAGGACCAAGAGTGAAGTTCAATTGTTTTGCTTTACCATCAGTTAAATTACTTTATCAAAAATTGTAATAAATACACATAAGAGTCATCATTTTAAAGTGTGCAGTTTAGTGGCACTTAGTACATTCCCAAAGCTATACAACCATCACCTCCATTTAGTTCCAGGACATTTTCATCAGCCCCAAATAAAACCCCGTACCCATTAGCATTCATTCAACACACACCCCTGCTCCCAGCCCCTGGCAACCACTAACCGACTTTCCTCCTCTGTGGATTTGCCTGTTCTGGACGTTTCATACGAACAGAATCATACAGTATGTGGCCTTTTGTGTCTGGCTTCTTTCACTTAGCTTGATGATTCCCAGGTTCATCCATGTTGTAGCAGGTGTCCGTACTTCTTTCCTATAATTCCTAGAATCCATCAGTTATTTTTAAAAAATGATTTTCAAAAGTGTTTATTGGGGTAAAACACACAATCATAGTGTGTGCTCATACAAAGTGTCCAACTTGATATGTTTTGACATAGGTGGATGCCTGTGGAACTACCACCTGGCTTAAGATACAGGACATTTCTGGTACCCAGGAAGGTTCCCTCAGACCACCCTGACCCTCCTCCCCGCAGAGGTAGTCACTGGTTCTGGTTTCTGTCACCGTTGATGAATTTTGCCTTCAGATAAGTGGAATTATACGGTGTGTGAGGTTTTACATCGGACTTCTTTCACTCAACACTGTGTCCGTGACCTCCATCCACGCTGTTACATAAGGTGGGAGTTTGTTCTTTTTCTTCACCAAGCAGTATTCCGTCCAATGGCTGCATCACACTGCTTATCCATTGTCCTGCTGGGGGAATACGTGGGTTGTCTCCAGGGACATTCCCTGAGCGACGCTGCTGCTGTGAACATCTGTGCATCTGCCTGTTGGGGAGGGCTCCTGGGGTCTCGGGGTTAACCCCCAGGAGTGGGATTGCTAGGGCCCGGGGGCTGTGCAGGTTGCCAGTTTTCTGGGGGTGGTGGTTAGTGACTTCCATTCCCCGCCCCGTGGGCCTGAGAGTGCCTGGGGGTCTGCATCCCCTGCAGCACTCGGTGTGGTCAGCCTTGCTGATTTTAGTCCTTCGGTTAGGGGTTGTCATCACTCCTTTAGATTAAATAAATACAATGATGAGAGAAAACGACAGGATAAAATTCTGCACGTATACTGAAGCAAATAGACAACTGTTTCCAGAGTTAGATTTGAAACTGAGGCATTGGCAATAACTGCAGTTAACGCCTTCCCTGGTTCCCACACCCCGGGCCTCGGGCCCAGCACTTTCTAAGTAGCAACCCCTGGAATCCTCTCAACCATCCTATGAGGCCCGGGTATTATCCCCATCTCACTGATGTGCAAACTGAAGCACAGGAGGGGTTATGTGGGCCACCGAGGTTACACAGTCAGCAAGAGGCAGCTTAGTCTCAAGTCGAAGAACCCCAGTCCCCAGGCCCCCCAAATCTGCCCTGAGACTAGGGCATGGCACGTGTGGTTTGAGGGTTTCTCAAAGAGCTCCTCTGGAGCTTGATTTCAGAAGGATGGAGTGCCCCACCCTCACCTCACAGCCCCACTCACACCCTCCACATGGCCCCACACACCACACACACTCACACACACACCCTGGCACAAGTACATTCACACCCACCCACACACCACACACATACACATCTGACACCACACACTCCACACACTCACAAAAGACACACACACTATACACTCTTACACAAACGCCACACACCATACATGCTCACACACTCGTACACACACACACGGATACCCTCACACACACCACACACCCTGACACATACGCACCATCACACATGTCACATACCCATACACACCACATATACCCTCATGTGCGCGTGCGCGCGCGCGCACACACACACACACACACACACACACACACACACACACACACAGGCTTTAGAGAGCAGAGCCTTGTCTGGGACATCTGCATACAAAAGGCGGGTGGCAGGTGACAGGACATTGCTGCAAAGCAAAGCTGACCCCCCTTCCCAGACCCTCCTGTCCTCAAATCTGACCTGGGTCCTCTGGGAACAATCCGCTGGGGCACCACAGGCAACTTCCTGACAGCCCCTCAGGCCTGCAGGGCTCACTGACCTCAGGCCAGGCTCTGGGCCAGGAGATTTCCCTGGGTTGCTTCTCTTGACCCTCACGTGAGTCTGTGAGGTGGGATGTTATGCCCCTTTTCAGATCAGGAAGCCACCTGGGCGGCTGTCTCCTGCCCGGGGCGGCATTTAGAGACAGGTGCCAGGCATTGGCGGCTTGCTCTCGGAGCCATTCGTGCTCACCTCTGTGTGGCGAGAACTGACTCGCCCAGGCTGCCTTGGCCGTGGTTTCAGCTGGGTTCCGCCAGCAGGAGACTGGAGGGTGGAGGAGGGGAGAAGCAGGGGAGCCCTCCCTCTGCATCAGGTGGCATCCTTGGCAGCAGTGGGGACTTCTCTGTGGCACCAGCTCCTGTGGGAAAGTCCTTCCCCTGAGCAGTTCCACGGCCATTCCTCCGCCCACGGGTGGCCCGGCTCCTGGGCTCTGGAAAACCATCTCCCCGTCTCCCTCCCCACCTTGCGAGGGCTCAGGGGGCCGTCCTTCTGGTGCTCATCATACCCTGATTTGCCCCATCATTCAGGTAACCATTTTCGTTTGCTAGAAACACCCGGTGTGGTTTCTGTTTTCCTGACATATGTCAGGGCAGGGATTTAAACCCAGAACACCTGACTCCTGAGACAGCAGGTTTCACCATCAGGCAGCACTGCTTCTTAGTGGAGCCTTTCTTGGAAGTGGGTCTCCTGTGTAAGCTGCTCTCACCTCCCAGTGGTCTGAGCTGAGCTGCAATACCACCCACCACCAGTAGGGGAGAAATCACCCAGGGATGGGGTCTCCCACCTACTCCCCAGCAGAGTGCTTAGACAGAATCCCACCTTTAGAGAGCTTTCTTCCCACTAAAGGAAGTAATATCTTCATTTGTTTGTTAATCAAAGGGGTTACTAACTGCTAGAAAGAACCTCTGACCCGTCAAGATTCTCAATGAACAGAATTCCTGGCAATAATAGAGAGCTTACACAGTCTTCCCTGACTAAACCACATTGGCAGAGAGAATAAACACACAATTTCCATGGAGTTATTGCCAAAAATAGCTCCCAAAGGTCCAAGGGCTGGAACTTCTAATCTAACCCAGTGTGTTCTTCAGGTCTAGAAATTCCATATGGTTAAGGCTGCAAGTTTGGTACAGTGACTTGCTTCTCTCCTTCAGCAGACAGCCCTGTGACCACATAAGAGGGTGGCTCTGGAGTCAGAAAGACCCAGGTTAGCATCTCAGCTCTTTGAGTCATCTGCTGTGAGGTTTTAGGCAAGTTGCCAAACCTCTCTGAGCTTCAGTCTCCCGATTTGTAAAATGAGGATGATAATACCTGCGCTGAAGGATTGTTATTAGGAAGATGAAACGAGCTAAGGTGTGTGTTAAGTGCTTGGCACAAATAAAAAATGCCCATACCCTTTATTCCAGTTTTCTATGGTTCATTTCTGCTCCATGAAGTCTAAGGCCTCAGCTGGGGGTGACTCAATGTCTGGAGGCTTCTTCTTCACTCTCACGAGTGGCATCTTTGCTGGCGTGACTCAAAGGCCGGGTATCACTGGGACTGTTGATTCATGTGCCAATATGTGTCCTCTTCATGTATCTTGGGCCTTCTTATAGCTTGGCAGCCTCACATGGTGGTTCAGGGCTCCAAGAGCAAGTGTTCCAGCAAACAAGGTGGGAACTGCATGGCCTTTTATGACCCAGCCTCGGATGTCACATAGCATCGCTTCTGCAATACTCTCTTGGTTAAATGCATCAAAAGCCCACTCTGATTTAGGGGAGGAGCTATGGACCCCATCTCTCGATCCAAGAAATATCAGAAATTTTATGACTACATTTTCAAAGCACCACAACCTTTGACTTAGCCATTCCATCCCTGAGTATTACTTCTCCAGATATACTGGAAATAATTCCTGTACAAAGACAGTCATTGCAGCCCTGACTGTAACAGCAAAAAATCAGGAACAACCGCAACAGAGACCTCAGTACAGGACTGGGTAAATATTGGGAAAAGCTCGTTCGGGAAAAAAGCTCATTCGGGAAAACCCAAATAAATAAATCACGGGGCAATAAATCATGGGGTACCCACGTGCAATACCATGCATTTAAAAAGGTGAGGTCACTCTATGTGTATTGATATGGAACTATTCTGAAGATCACTGCTCAGTGAAAAAAAGGAAGGTGCAGGACAATATGTGTGGTAGGCAGCCTCCAGGTGAACCACAATAATTCTTGCCTCCTACTATTCATGCCCTTGTGTGGTCCTCTCCCACATTAACCAGGGCTGACCTGTGTAAATAACAGGATATGGCAGAAATGTGTGTCTTTCGAGCCTAGGTCATAAAAGAGAATTCAGCTTCCACCTTGTCCCCTTTGGACCACTCGCCCTGGGGGAAGCCAGCTGCCATGTCGTGAGGACACTCAAGTATCCGTGTGGTGGGAACTGAGGCCTCCTGCCAACAGCCTCATGAGTGATCCATCTTGGAAGTGGGTCCTTCAGTCCCCATCGAGCCCTCAGATAATTACAGCCCCGGCCGACAACTTGACTGCAACCTCATGTGAGACTCTGAGCCAGAACTTCCCAGCTGAGTTGCTCCCAAATTCCTGACCCTCAGAAACTGTGAGGTAATAAAGATTTATTGATATTTTAAGCTGCTAAATATGGGAGTAACTTGTTATGCAGCAATAGATAACTAATACAGTATGTACAGTATACTAGGATTGGGGTGAATGCATTAACTATCTCACCAATGAAACTTAAGAAACTTGCATCAGAGAGGGTGGCTGAGGGACAGAGGGGTGGCGATGGGACTTGTCCTTTTGGCATTTTGAACCATCTTTTCAAAAAGATCACCTGAATGGCAAATAAGTAAATAAAAACGTAGGCAGCCCTCAGAGAGTAGCAGCTATGATTATTCATTCCATGGATATTTCTCAAGCTGCCAGAAGGCCCCCTTGAGTATGCGTGGCTGAATCTACAACATGGGTTTGTTTATGAAGAATACAAAGGCCGGGGATTGAGAGTCACATAGGAGTCCCACCAGGTACTAGCTGTGTGCCTTGGGGTAGGTTGCTTAACCTCTTTGAGCCTCAGTGTCCTTATCTTAAAAATGGGGATCATCAGTACAACGACAGGGGCCTAATGTTCAGCCAAAGACCAGGCATGGGGTAAACACTTAATAGATTTGGTTGTTATTGATAATAAGCTTCCAGGATCCTGACCTGGGCCAGGAGACTGGAGACCCCACTGAGTCCCTTGCCCCCAGCTCTGGAGGCAGGCTAGGGTAGGTGGCCTACAGGGGACTGCCGAGCTAGCCTTCCAGGGTAGGAGCTGGGTGAGAGGGTTATGAAGGACAGGAGGGACCAGAGGGAGAGAGAAACCCCACTCCAGGATCACCTGCCCACCCAGACCCCCATCCTCCCTGTGCATGCTCTGGCCTTGCCCCAGGACTCACAGCTGTGAGCGGCAGGGCAGAGGCCCACCAACCACAAGGCATCACTTGGAGGAGTGGGAGGGTCTAGGGGTGCAGGGAGGGGTTGAGGGGTCCTGAGGTCAGGGTGCCCTGGGCTTCAGTCCATCCAGAGCTGGGCTCTCTCCCTGTCCTGTGCTGGGAAGGGCGTTTGGATGACTGGTACCCACATGCCACATGACTCTACAGGGTGCCGGCGCAGGGGGCGGGGAGGGGCCCTGGGGAATTCCTACATGGGAAACCGGAGCATCAGCTTGGTCTAGCAGAAAGGTGTCAGGAAGCTGGCTGAGGCTCTGTGTCACCGTGTGAGCCTGGTGAGTCCTGAGGCCCAGCCACCCCACCTGCTGATGGGTACGTCCTCTGGGCCCAGTGGCGTCTGTGGGCTGCCTGGGATCAAGGCAGAGATGGGAGGAGGGGTCCCCATATCCAACCTGGTCTGAGGATGACAGGGAGGATGAGTCCCTTTGGGGCAAGCGCCTGGGAGGCACTGCTTGCCCTGGCCCCGGGGAGGGGGAGGGTGGGGGCCCGACTGGGTTGCTTTGTTCATGACTCATGCTTTCTGGGACCAGCCCTGTCCCCTGGGAGGCACTTTCCAGGAAGGCTCCCTTTGGCCCCCTCTGCCCTGTGCAGATGTCCAGGGCTCATCTGTGCCCACCCATCCAGGCCAGGAAAAGGCTCGTCAGCCCTCCGCTGGGAGGGGAGCCTCACTGGGTTGGGGCCTTTTTTTTTCTGGATGGTGAACTGCCCAGTGCACTTCTGGCAACGTGACCAATATAGCAACTTGTCCACAAGGAAACCTGCACCCCTGCCCTGCCTCCAGCCGGGGCTCCCAGTCCAGTGTGCCCTGTCTCGGGACGGCCGCCCTCGTAGCCTGGACTCGACGTCTCCCCTCCTCTCAGCCCCCAGATCTGATCAGCGACTGTCCTCAGTGTGGGTTCCCTGGAAGGAGACCCGAGGTGAGGGTCCAGCTGTGTTCTCAGGAAAGACATGGGTGGGGGGAAGCTCGGCAAGGGGGCGGACCCCGCGGGGGCCTCACGCTGGAGCAGTGAGGGCCACCCCGCGGGGGACCTGCTCAGGCCAGCGAAGTGGAGACTTTTTACCTCCACGTCCCGTGACTGGCAGGGGCAAACCCCTTGCGGGAGTGGATGCCCAGGCTGTTCGGCTCTCTTGGGTGCAGGCAAAGCTGGTGCTGGCAGTGAATGGTGGTCTGACAGAAAAGCAGGTGCTGACTGCTGCAGAGGAAGTTCCTTGAGAGGAGGCAGGAGGCGGTGAAGGGCTGGGGGACGTGGACGGAGCACCCACAGCGCCTGCGGCCGCTGCTAAATACTCCTGATTTTACTCCTGTTTCTGGAAAATGTTTGCTTCTCTCCATCCCCAGTTACCTTCATGTCTCATGGGGATGCCCAGGGGCCTCCTGACGGGAGTCGCGGCTTCTCTCCGGCCCCGCTGTCCACACAGAGCTGGTGGATAACTCCCTCCTCTCAGGCGGCCCCCAGCCCTTGGAGGTTGCAAACTCAGCTGCCTCTAGGTGCAGGGAAGTGACATAAATGAATGAACCAAGAGTGGCCTGTACGAGCTCACCGCCCTCCCCAGATACCCTGTTTGATGGAGACCAAGGATGAGAAATGCACCTCATGTCTAAGAAGACAATAAAACAAGTGCCATGATAGATCAGGGGGTGGAGCCATGGGGAGCAGAGGGCCCAGGCTGCCCAAGGGGGGAGACCCTGCTTGACTTCAACTAACCGGTCCCACAGGGCAGAGGGACCAGCATGTGTGAAGGAGGCAGGGGGGTCACAAGGATTGAGAGATGCAGACAGGGAAGGCAGGTGGGGTAGGAGCATGGAGAGGGGTGGGCGGGGAGCCCCATGCAGGGGTCCTCCGCCTGGCCTTGCAGGCCCAGGCCTGGACCTCGTCCTGACAGCAGGCAAAGCAGGATGGCAAGTGGAACAGTGGAAGAGTGGGATCCAGGAGACCAGGCTGTTGCCACGAGCAGTCCAGGTGAGAGAGGGGGTGTCTGGACCAGGGTGGTGGCCACAGGGATGTACACACATGGCCAGGAGCCCTTGCTGAAGGGCTGGGTGTGGGATGGGGAATAGCTACCGCTAAATCTCGGGTAGGAGGCTTAGAGTCAAGACCGCCCATCCCAGAATGTCCCTTCCCATTGCTTCCAGGAACCCCCAGGGTGCTCAGGCAAGGAGGACTCCTGGTGGGTCGGAGAGGCGTTCCAGAGTCCCAAAGCTCCCTGGGGTGGGTGGGAGGGAGTCAGGTTTGGTCCAGTCTGAGGTCAGGCATGTCCCACACAGGTTCTGCAGTGCAGCAGGCGGGGAAGAGGAAGAGGTAAAAGGTCCAGAAAGCCCTTCAATATCCAAGAAGGGATGGAGTCCCGAACAGCTCCCAGTGTCCACATCCAGGCCCTACCCTGGGTTTGCTCATTCCCCTGCAAGGCGGTGCAAGGTGGGGAGGGGTCCCCCATTGTCCAGGTAAGGCTCAGAGAAAGGGGGGGCATGCCCAAGGCCACCCCGGTCTAGCTTCCCCCGAGCAGCAGAGTGAGTTTTCTAAAACAAAGATCTGATCAGCACACCTCCCGTTAAAGCAGTCATTTGGTCCCCACTGCCTGCAAGATAGCATCCACGCTTCCTCTTGTCCTGGCATTCGGGGCTGTCTTGGATCTGATCCCTGCCATCTCCTACCTCATCCTCCACCTTGAACCCCACATTCCAAATCCAGATGAGCCGTCACCCCTAACACTCCCTATACGTCCCTGAAGCCTGACCTTGACCCTGGTCAGCTGCTCCTGCACGCGAATGCACTTCCTGTCCTTCCAGAAACACTGACTCCTCCTTCAAGATGACTCCAGTGGTGCCCTGCCCCCCCAGGGGCCTCCACGGTTCTTAGTGACAAACAACAGAATCCAACCGTGGCTCATTTAAACAGAAGAAGAACATACTGAACAGATATTGGGGTGCTCACCGAATGCCTAGGAGGGCAGGCAGCCCACATGAAGAAGGCGGCAGAAGGTAAGAGACAAGACCCCAACTCCAATGCTGCCACAGAGCCAGACTGGCGATGCCCACATTCCTTCACAGCTGCCCCCAGGAACTCCATGTTGCCCAGGTTCCCTCCAGAAAGACTTTCCAGATCCTTCCTTTGCATGGCCAGCTCCTAGTGCTAACTCCAGAGCAGGTGCCTCTGATTGGCTGAATCCAGGTCACATGATCACAGCAAGGGATGATGGGAAAGTGGGTGTGGCCTATTTGTGCTCCTCCAATGGGAGGCGGCTCTGTCCTGCCCCAAGGCCCATGGTAGGCAGGACAGCAGAGATTCCTAATGTGGGAAGGGGGAGTGGAGGGTGGAGGGCTCTAAGGTGACCAAAGTTTCAGTGTCTTCCCAACCCCCAGCATTCTGGCAAAGGCACAGTGCAATATCCTGTCACTCCTTCCTTGACACCTCCCTCCACCTCCCCCCATGTCTAATCCTTCATCAAACCTGTAGGCTGTCTCCCTGCCTTCTCTATGCCAGCTTCTCAAGGAGACCCCAGGTCAGGGGAGGAGACGGGAGCTAAAGGGACCATGACAGCCCAGCGTGACACATGCGGTGATGGAGGGACATGCAGGGTCAGGGGAGCCCAGAGGAGGCACCTGGTCCTGCTGGGGGTATCTGGGAAGGCTACCTGGAGGTGGCAATGCTGTCTTAAAGGATGTGTAGGAGTTAGAGAAGCAATGGTGGAGGAAATGCCATCCCAGGAAGAGACGACAGATTGAGCAAAGCTACGGAGGCTCAAGAGGGACCTCGGAGGAGTTCTGGAAGCCCCCGGGGTATGCATGAAGCAGGGGTGCTGAGAGATGAGGCCACACAGAGTGGAGGGGCCTGATGATGGGCCATCTGTGGGGCCCAGCTTTGAACGAGGACTTGATGCCAGGGTGGAGGAGTGAAATGGTCAGATGTGAGCTTGAGAAGGACCCCTTAGACAGCCTGACTGGTGTAGGGTCGGGGGGCAGCCAGGGGTATGGCAAGAATCCCGGCTAGCCAGGTTTGGGCTGGCCCACTAGGCTGGTGAGGCAGCAGAAACCAGATGACGGATTCGGAGGCCCAGTAGGCTTCTGGTGGCAACCAGGGGTTTGCCACGGTGCTGGGATGTGTCCAGGTGAGTGGGAGGGGAAGAGACCTGGGCAAGTTCCCAGACCACCCTGGGAACAGTTTCCTCATTTGTAAATAGAGGGGATTGGCTGTGGCCGTCTCTGGGACAGGAACCAACAGCCAATGAGGCCACCTCTGCTTCCTGCTCCCCCCCTTCCCACGAGCTGAGGACACAGTGATGAGATGTGGAAGCTGCCACCTGGCTTTCCCGGAAGGCTGGGCCAGGTGGGTTGGCCACGTGATTAATCCGCCCAGGTCTGAGCTGAAGATGCTTTCCCAGCAGGGCAGCAGCCCAGCACACAGCTCTGGCTCCTGCATCAAGAGCTGCACCAGCAGAGAAAGGGATCTTGGCCATTTACACCCTCCCCCTCCCGTGGGGGCCCCACTGGGCCCAGGTTTCTCGGGACAATCAATGCCATCATTCTGGGAAGCCTGCTCCAGGAGAGGCCCTGATTACCCCCCATTTGCATAGCCACAGTAACAGGAAACAGGACTCACATTGCCTCATCAGCAGGGGCTGGGCCCTGGCAAAGCCAGCTCAGGGCTCAGCTGGGATGACCTAGCCTGGGCTGCCCACCCCAGCTCCCTGCTCCCCAGACAGCTGACAGAAGCCCCAGCTGAGTGCCCTGTCCAGCAGTCAGACAAGTGGCCAGACACGTGGCCGGATAGGCACACCTGGATGTCAGACATACAGACTCCAAGCAGGCCAGCTGTGCCGTCTACAGTGACAGCTGGGTGCTCCTCTGGGGTCAAAATGCACCATGCTATTGCTGAGCCACTCTGTTTCCCAGAAGTGATGGGTAGACTTTCTTCCAGCAGGAAGTACACCTGCCTGCTACCCGACCCCCTCCACATCCCTTCCCAATTCCCCCAGCTCCTTTCCCAAAAGCAAACTGGGCTTTGAGCTGGAAGCTGATTTCTCATATGCCCCTCAGCAGGCGCTGGACGGGGCTCAGTGACTCACGTACTGAGCCAGACTCAGAAGCCAGGAGTTCAGGGACCATGCCAGGGCTTATCCTCATCGGAGCCAGGTAGCCTTGGAGCCCTGGATGGCCCCCACCCCAGGGCCTTAATCTCCCCATCTGTACGATGGGGATATACGTCCCTACCTCTCATGGTTGGCAAAGAGGAGAACTGAGGGAGGGCACCACAGACACGTGAGTTACTGCAAGTCTAGAGCTCACATCTGCCCTAGGCTGCTAAGCTTTGGGCCTCTTTATGGCAGCTATTGAACGAGAAACCAGATTCTAACATTTTCTGAAGATGTAGCATGGCGAAGGAAGGTTAACCCCCTCTGAGACACCCTGCAGACACAGCCCGACCCAGGTTTGGATCCTGGTTCTGCCACTTGCTGGCTGTGTGACCCAGGGAGAGTTACTTAGTTTCCTTGAGGCTCGGCTTCTGCATCTATAAAATGGGAATAAACAGTGGTACCTGCCCCTTAGGATGGTGGTGAGAACTGCATGAGATGAGGCATGAAAAGGGCCTGGTGGGAGGAGAAGTGCAATTCCAGGTGGCCATGAGCCCACCAAGCTCCACTCTGTAGAAGCCCCCATGGGAGGGGCTGAGATTACAGAAATGAACCCTACATGGCTGCGTCCATGGCTCTCAGAGAGGTCAGGGTTGAGGGGAGGAGGCTGGAAGCACCAAGTCTCATATGAGGAATCCAGAGAAGGGCTAAGTGGGGATATCCAGGGAGGCTTCCTGGAGGAGGGGATAGCTGAGCTGGCCTCAAAGACTGACAGGTTTGACAATGAGGATGGAAGAGGAGATAGCCCAGGCAGAGGAGTCAGCCCGGGCACCAATGTGCCTCCCCCAAGCCCCTCCCACCCTACCCACAGGGCCCCTGAGCCTGCCCACCTGGACACTGCCACTCTCTCCCTTGCTCTGGGGTCCCCAGATACCCATTAAAGGGGATGTCCCCTTTCCCAAGACATGGGAGCTCTTGTCACAGATGAGGCAGAACAGCTTGGTGGCACCATGCCTGGTGGGCTGGGCCCCATCCTTCCCCATGGGACCCCTCTCTCCCTCCTTCAGGGTCACTGCTGCCAGCATTGTAACATACAACTGTTTTCTGCTTGTTTTTCTATGCAAACACTTTCTAAATGAACGAAAACAAGAGTTGTAGTTTTCAAACTCTTGCAACTTTCTTTTTCCTTTAATGAAAGACCACGGGCATTTTCTCAGAGGAAACAAATTTTCCAAATCATCATTTTAATGTGGAGAGTCCATGGTATGGACAGACTGTAATGAACTGAACCAGGTCTGTAATTTCAGCAAACATTTCTGGAGGCAGCTGAGGTGTGTGGGCCAAAAGAACAAGGGCCCAGAACCCTTTGGTTCTGTGTTTTGATCCTGGCTCCACCTCCCAGAGCTGTGCGACTCTGGACAAGTTACTCAGCCTCTCTGGTTGTTCTTGGCTTCTTGAAAGATGGGGAAAGAGCAGCCTCTGCTTATGCCTTATGGTGGGACTTCTGGAGACCCTGTGTAGGGGGTACTTAAGCACAGTGCCCTGTAGACAGAGGATGCCCCATCCATGGGGTAAGGGGTGTTGGTGTTGTTGTTGGTGGTGGTACCTGAGCCAGGCCTGAGTTCACGATCTGGGGGGTGAAGGGTTCCCTTGTGACCACATTTCGAAGCAGAAGGAGAAACTGCTTCAGGGTTGTTTCCTCCCCTCCCCACCTCCTTTCACAGAAAGCATCTGCATCTCCTCGAGGTTGGCCAGACTCCAATTCCCAGAACCATCTGGGGCTGGTTGGCCCACAGGCCAATTACATGGGTGCCCCTCTGCCCAGAGGGTCACCGAGTTCTAGAAAGGCCTCCCCACCCTCCCTGCCCACAGAGGAAACCGGACTCAAGTCTGCCTGAAGCACCATCATCACCAACCCCTTCCTTTGGGTTGGCATTCCCCTCTGCCTTGGTCCCCTTTTCTTAGGCAAATTAATGCCCCAGGGAGGCTCCGTAGACTGCTTCAGTGAGGGTCACCCCTGGGGTGGGGGACAGCGGGGTGGAGGCACAAGCACCCCACTCCCCAAGGGGCCCCAGAGGAAGGGCCAGAAAGCCCCAGCCTAAGACTCCAATTGCTCAAATCCCCAGCACCAAATTCCCCTGCGGGGATCGCCAGGGGCGGCCTTCCGTCCCAAGTCAACACCCAGGCCTTCTTATTCCTGCCCCTCCTCCCCAAGTGCTCCCGAGGATCTCCCCCCTCCCATCCCCCTCTCCAGGCTGCTAGGCCACCCTGAGCCTCAGTTTTCTGCGAAATGGGGCTATCGAGACCACAAGATGAAGGACACCCGGGACTGTCGTTTCTACGGTTGAAAATCAGTGGCCCGTCGGCTGTGCCGTGGGGCTCCATCATTTCCATCCCCCTGCCCCACCCCCCACCCCCGTAGGTAAGAGAACTGGATGAAGAAATGAGCGGCAGCCCTTGGCCCTGTGCCTGGCTCCATAAACCCTTCATTGCCATTACTATTATTTCTTGTGGTGGGCAGGGCTGACTGAAAGGTGTGACCTCAGCACCCAGAGGCTCATCCCAGAGCAGAGCGGGGGAAGGCGGACAACGTGGTCCCACCCCAGGGACCTCCAAGCTCTGCAGCCATGGGAGGGGGTCCCCTACTCCAGGGAGGGGCCAGCCCCTGACTTGCTGGGCCACTCTTTGCTGAGTCTGGATTTTCACCCCTCCCCCCCCTCAAAAGCCCTGATTCAGTGTCTGCCTGGCCTGGGGCTGGGGGCGTGGGGGTTAGTTGAGTTGCAGGCCTGGAGGTCTGGCCTGCAGGAAAGGTGACTCAGGGGGATCCCGCTAAGGCCCTTGGCATGTTACCACGGGGGAGTGATTAAGTGGGGTGTCACGGGTGTTTGCCCTGCGCCGTGGGGAGCCATCATCAGACCTCTGGCCCGGTTCTGACTCAGGGAGGGCATCTCCTCCCCTCCCCGGGGCTAAGATCCCCTCTCGGCAGGCAGGTACTGAACTTTTCATTCATTGATTCATTTCTCTCATCTGTCCATTCATGGCATCAGATCGATCAGGGTGGCTTATTTGCGTGACTCATCTTCATTAATTAGTAATAAGCCCAGCCATCCTTCTGTGGGCCTGGCCTCCCAGCAGCTGCCCGGCCAAGTGCGTCATCTTTTACAATCCTCCCAGGGCCCCGGAAGAGGGCTGTTATTACCCCCATCACACAGAGGGGAAAACTGAGGCACATGAAAACTCAGCACCATTGTGTGGAGTCAGATTTGAATCCAGGCCTGCCACCGTCTCTAGAAAAAAATGTCACTGTCCCTCTCAAGCCGTGCCTCCGCCACTGGGTTGGGGACCCCTCCTCTGTTCTCCTGTACCAGCCCCAGGGCACCCCACACAGCTCGAGTCGTCTGCCTCGCTCTGGGACTGTGAGGGTAGGGACCTGGTTGACCCCTTGGGTTTCTGCTCTGATCACGGGCATCTTCACACTCAGCTCTTGGAGATTCACAAGCTCCCCCATCCTGCATTCAGTCCCTGCGGGAGGCCCGCAGCTGCCTCCAGTTCTCTGAGGACTTCTAGAGGCTTCAGTGCCCGTGGTCTCCCCACTGCACACTGCACCTGGGCTCTCTCTGTCTTCACTTCGTGTACCCAGGGGAGACACTCAGCTCCTCCCGCACCCTGGAATTCCTCAACACGAACCCCAGGCTCCCACGAGGCGCTGGTAAGCGTGGTTTCCCAGGTTTGGGAGTGTAGACAGGCAGGGGGTTTGGGGCAGGGGATGGCAGAGCTGCTGACTGCTCGGGGTAAAGACCGCCCAGGTGAGGCTCCTCCCGCCAGGTGGGATTCCTCTGGTGGTTTCTAAGGTTCGCTGTGAGCTCATCTTCAGTGGGATCTCGAGCCTGCTTGTGCCTTTGTGGGCGGGAGTCCCACCTGCCTCAGGATGGGAGGCTTCCCCAGAGGCCTGTTGAGGCTGCTCTGGCTGATGCTGCAGGGGGCTCGCCAGCGGGAGACAGGTTTTCACAGGATGCTTTGGTCTGAGACTGTAGTGACCCAGGGCAGCATCAGTCCAGATCCCAGACCCACCTGCCCCACTCCCACCCTCCCAGTCTCAGACTTTGACGTTCTCACCAGATGCTTCAGCCCCCTTGTCTTCGGCTGCATCCCTGGGTGGGTGGGCAGAGTGCAGCCCCCTTTCTTGGAAGGGCGGCCTCACAGGTTCCTGCATCATGCTGGTTCTCCATCCCCGGCCCCCTCCAGGCTCCGTTCCAAGGTCCCGTCTGCCGGCCCCAGGTGCGTAGGAAGTTCCAGCATCCACCTTAGGTCGTGTCCAGCCTACCGTGAATTCCCTCTTTATTGCTGGCCCCTGGGATTTGATTTTCTTTCTTCTCAGCCTATCAATATGTATTTTAAAATTTGTTCTATTTATTACATTTTATCCCCCTGAAAACTCCACCGGGGCGTCCCATGGGCTCATGATGAAGTCCAGGCTCCTTGAAGCAGCCCCGCCAGCCTACACATGATTTCATTTAATTTGCACAATCCCAGGAAGAAAGTATTACTGTCTCCGTGAATCAGATGAGAAAACTGAGGCACAGGGAGGGGAGAAGGAGGCCTGCCTGGTGCAGGGGTGGAGGGGGAAGGGGACCTCGGAGTCGGAGCCTCCTGCTTTTCCCACCTCCTGGGTGCCAACGGGAGGGCGGATTCACAGGAGCCCTGCCCGAGGCGCCCTGACTGCTCCCTCCCTCCCCTGGAAGGGAACACGTGACAGGGCCCGCCTGGCCACGGGCACCCGGTGCCAGCAGGTAAATGCTGGGTGAGGCCCTTCCTTCTAGGAACAGGTTGCCTGAAGGTTTCCTTCAAAGGTGTCCTGCCCATCATGGCTATCCCCACGCTGAGCCATTCTGTGCCGGGGCTGTACGAGCAGAGAGCACTGGCCATCCTCGTTTTGCTGGTGACCATTCGCTCGGTCAGGGGGTGAGAGCCTGGGCTGAAGCTGGACGTGTGGCTGAGTGAGACCTCACCCTGGCTGCGTTCCGCTACTTGTTTCTCGGCAGACCCAGGCCGAGACCTGAGCTAGGTGGACACACAAACCCTTTGAGCCTCTAGCTGGATTCCAGAATTCTTAGGACCTGGGCGCGTGGGAACTTCTGGAGTTTCTGCAGCCCCTTCACAGGTTGAGGACACCGGGGTGGGCACAGTCTCAGGCCCTCCCTCAGCTTGTGTGTGTGTGTCACAGCCACGTCAACCTAGACGTGGGAGATCATAGTACCCACCTCACAAGGTTATTGAGAGGATTAAATGAGATGGAGCGTAACAATATGCTTAGCACAGGGCCTGATACAGAGGTGACGCTTTGTAAAGGCTAGTGAAGACGATAACGAGGATGAGGATGAGGATTTTGACGAAGAAGATGAGGATGAAGAAGATGGTGATGAAGATTATAATGAAGACAATGATGAAGAGGATGCTGAGGATGAGGATGAAGGTGATGAGGGTGATGAGGATGAAGATGAAGAAGGTGAGGATGAGGATAAAGAAGAAGATAATAAAGATGAGAATGAAGAAGAAGAAGATGCTGAGGATAAAGGTGGTGAAGGTGAAGATAAAGATGACGAGGATGATGATACAAGTTTGTGGAGTAACGCAGGGCAGGAAAGTGTGGGTTCAACCTTTGGAACATGCTTCCACGCATGTTTCTCACGATTACCTTCTCACAATTTAGACGCATCCAAGGTGGATCTGTGAGCCTGGAGGGTCCCAGACCCTTGGCTGGGCCCTGTGGTGGGCTGTTTATGGGGCTGCCTCCCCAGAGGCTGGGCGCTCCCTAAGGGCAGAGGTGGTCCCTTGCAGCTCCCTGCCCAGCCTGGGACAATCCTGCCCGGAGGCACCTTCTGGCAGCCACTCCCTGGAGTCAGAAGCCAGGGTAACCAGTTCATTCACCATCCACGGCACGTCAAGGAGAAAGGGTCATGGTGTGGGTGCCGCTGGGGGCCACCCACTTGCCACCCCTCCTCTCGGCAAACTGCAAATTTGCCTACTGGTACTTTGGGAAGAAGGTGTCTGAACTTCCATCTTCCAGGAGGGGAAACTGAGGCTCAGAGATGGGAAGTTGCTTGCTCTTAGTCACAAAGAAAGTTGGTTGTGGAGTCAGGGGTGGAGCCTGGGTCTGTCTGGTCCTAAGGTCTATGGGTGTGGGTATGCACGTGCACGTGTGTGTACATGTGCACATTTACACGTGAGCATGTGTACACATAGTCCTAGGGGCAAAGCTACAGGGCCTCGTCAGATTGGTGAGCTGGATTTTTGGCAACTGTCTCCATTCTTACCCTGATCCAGAATTTTCTCCAAGCAGCAGTCTGGGTGACCCTGTTGAAACCTAGGTCATGACATCGTCCTCCTCTCCTCACAGTCCTCCCAGGGCTCCCCATCTGCCTCACAGAAAAGTCCAAGGGCCTCCAGTGGCCTCCCAGGAACCCCAGTCCATCCCATTATCCCTACTCATCTCAGGTCTCACCCTCCTTGAGTCCTCCCCAGCCACACCAGCGCTCACAGTTCCTCTAATGTGCCCCAGGGCCTTTGCACTGGCTGTTCCCTCTGGCTGGGATATTCTAACCCCAGATGTCTGTCCCTCCCTCACTTCCTTCCATCTTTGTTCACATGTCCTTTCTCAGCACAACCTTCCCTGATCTCCCTGATTAAGTTGCAGCAGCCCCTTTCTTCTTCTCACCAGCTGGCCTAAGACCCCTACCTCAGCTCTATTTGTATCTTCTCATGCACTCAGTACTTTCTAGTCACTACGGAATTTCTGTACTTATTTTCTTTATTGCTGGCCTCCCCGTCCTGGGAGGTCTGCTCCAGGGGCACGGAGTTCTGTCTGACTTGTTCACTCCTGCCTCTCCAGTGTCTGGTACACAGTAGGTGCTCAATCAATGTTTGTTGAATAAATGTTCAAACGATGGGGGAAGTGAAACCTTTCCTCCTTGCCCACCGGGGCCTCCCAGGGAGGGGCCACAGGGAGGTGGGGCTTTGGGTCACCTCTTCTCAGTGACAGATGCCACCAAGGCCAGGCAGAGGGTGCAGTTTCCAAGGTATTTGGCAGTGGCTGCCCCAAAAGGGCTGTTCCTGCCCAGATGGATTGGCAGGAAAGCCAAGTCAATAAAGTGCAGGAGATAAGCAGGTTCAAGAGAAGATGCGGAGATAGGGCAGGATCCAAGCAGTTCCTGTGAATTCGCTGGAGTTGGCGAGGGGCCCCTCGCATGTGGGGTGGTGGTTCCTGGCTTTGCTCTCTGAGAGGCGAGAGACGTGACTGGAAGCCTAACAGACTCCGGCTTGAGGCTCCACCACTCCTGAGCTGGATGACCTTGGGTCTCGGGTTCCTCATTTGTAAAATGGGGATAATAATTGTGCCGGTCGGGTAGGGTTGTTGAGGTACATGAGATCAGGCATGTACCTCACTTAGCTGGGCTTGGCCTGAAGGAAGTGTCCGTTAAGCAGGAGTTGTTGCTATTCGAGCCCCTGCAATACCACTTAGCAGCTGTGCAACCTTGGGTAAATCACTTGGCCTCTCTGGGCTGGGTCTCAATTCCTCCTCTGTAAAACAGCATAATGCTGACCTCATAGGCTGTTGGGGGAGCTTCTTGGCATCTTACAGTGGCTCAAAATGTGCTGGCTAGTTGGGGCCAGGAAGCTGGGTGGGTGGGGGACTCATCTGCCTGATGCCTGGGAATATCAGACCAAAGTCAACCACAGCTGGGATGGACTCGGGGCAAGTGGAGGGAAGGGAGCGACTGGCCTCGAAAAGTGGAGGATGGAGAGGAGAAATCCCAGGAGGCTTTGCAGAGGAGGTGAGCTTTGAGCTGGGCTGTAAGAATGGGGAGGATTTAAAAATTGGCAACACTCAGGCAGAGGAAGCTGTGGTGAAATGGCACATGGCTGGTGGGAGTGTCGATGGGCCGACCTTTTCTGAAAGCCACTTGGCAGTTTACAGCCAGAGCCTTAAAGTGATTTATGTTTCTATGACCTATGCTCAGAACCTCTTCTAGGGATTGATAATATAAAACATGGACAAAGGTTTATGTGTAAAGGTGTTCATTGCAGGGTAATTTAAAATAATGAAAGTAGAAGCAACTTTAAGGTCCACCCCTGGGTAACAGCTAACCCGAGGGACACATCCCCCCACATTTTATACTCTTTGGAAATGGAGCTTCCAGAAACAAGGGAAATGCTGACGCCAGGGGGCTAAGTGTCAAAAGCAGGACATGAAATCACACCCACTGTAGTATGTCAATTGCTAAAATGCATAGAAAAAAGACTGGAAGGAAATCTGCCAGCATGCCAACAGGGGCTGTCCCTTCATGGCGGGATTGTGGAAAATACTATTTTTCTATGCTTTGCCAAATTGTCACCAGTGTTCTGTAATCCTTTGGCCATCAGTGGAAGCAACAGAGTAAAAGAGAAGCAAATACATCAAAGAAGAAGGAGTGGAGAGAGGAGGTGACAGCTGGCTGTTTGGGGGACACTGAGCTCTCTCCCTTGTGGCCAGTCCAACAAACCTGTCGGTCTTACCTCCTAAATATGTCTCGGGCCACCCACTTCCCTAGTGACCCCTCCGCACTGCGATGGGCCTCTCCTGACCGTCCTTCACCTGCAGGCCCAGCGATCTCTTGCAACACGCATCAGATTACATCAGTTTTTGGCTTTAAAACCCCCACTGCATCCACTGCTCTCAGCACCGAGGCTAAGGCTCCTGGAACAGCTTCAGGGGCCTCGAGTGGCCGCCCAGGCAGGTGCCTTGGGCCGAGGCTCACGTCAGGATGCCCTCCTGCCTTTCTTTCCATCTTATTCACCATCATCTATCTATGCGGAGCCCATCCCGGCACAGAAGCCGCTGCAAATCAGGGGCCTCAGCACGGATACGCAGATTGAATGAACTAGGGAGGTGGTTTCAGGTGGCAGTGACATTCAGGTGTTGAGCCTGGTGTGTCCAGGTGGGCACCTGCTACTGTTCTGGGGGGAAACCAGGCTGGGTTGGATGGCTGTGGCCCAGGAGGTGGACTGGCGGGGCCAGAGGAGGCTGAGCTGGGGGGTGTGGAGCGGAGGTTCTGGCGGGGGGTTTGCAGGGAGGCCTTGCACGGCCCCATCTGCACTCTAGTAAGTTCCCAGGAAGCCCCGCCTGTTCCCGGTTTGGTAATTCAAGCCTATCTTCCTTTGGAGAAAAGCACTTCAGATGAGGGTTTTTTTCCCACTGCCCTTAAGGGCCGTGAGGAGGCAGGACAGCAGGGGGAGGGGTTTCCAGCCGGCGGCCGGCTGGGAAGTGTTCATCCTGTGCGGGATGCAAGGTCACTCGCGGGCAGGACGCTGCCCGCCCGCCCTCACCTGCCTTTCCACTTTCTAGGTACCGTCAGAGGCGGCTCGGCCAGGCCTGCCGGGCACCTCCCCCAGGGCAGAGCCCCAGGGGAACACTGGGCCACTTCCAGTTGGAGGGCACACGTGGCCTGGGGGCTCCTCAGCCTGCCTTACAGACAAAGAACTGGAGCCTAGGAGAGGCAGTGACCGGCCCAAGGCCACCAAACAGGCCACGGGCCATTCTCGGGAAGGGGGTTGTGGAAGCTGCCACTGAGGGTCTCACACCAAGAGCCCGGGGCCCCCAGGCCACCTGCCCTGAGTCAAGCGCTAAGCCTGCGAGGCTCTCCCCATCCGAGCCACCCACGGGGCAGCCTGTTCCCGTCCCTGCTTTGCAGACAGGAAACCCAAGCACGCAGGGGTGACCTGGCTCCAGACTCTGCCTCCTTAAGGGAGGCCGGCATTTCCCTAAGAGCTGGGAGGCCCTCCGTGCTGCGCTGTGCAAGGGTCTCCCGCCGGATACCATCTCGGCTCTCACTGACCAGATCTGGGGTGGCACGTGGTTCGAGACGGTGGACAAGTGTTCCAGATGATTCCGACAGCCATTCACGTCCCAGAACTGCTGCTTGCCTCCTTCCTGTAAATAGCCTGGGAGGCTCCGCCTGGCAGCCTGAGGGCTGCACTCCAGGGCCCTGCTGGGCCTGTTTCCTCACCTGTGGGAAGGCAGGGCTGTGCTGCAGGAGAGCGCTTGCCCGCCTCCTCACTCCCGCTCCCCTGACCTGTCGCCCCTCCCCCCACCAACCCCGAGGCCTGGCCCTCAGCTGACCCAGGGAGGCTCTGAGGCGCTCTGAACTGGACGGAGCCCTGGGCGGGAGGGAGCTGAACCCCCAACAGCTGCTGTCCCTGGTTCTACCCGTCCTGAGGCCGGTCTTGCACCTTCTCCCTGGGCATCCTTCCAGCGAGTGCCTTTTTCTAGACCAAAGTCGTCATGACACGAGTGTCCACGTGCCCGCGAGGCTGCAGGCCAGTCCCGGCCCAGCGCCGGGCACCCAGCAGGCCCCCAGTGCAGAGCGGGGTCCAACCTCAGCCGCAGGCCTCATGGGCAGACTTCAGAAGGACCTACTGGGGCTGAACCCGGGCCCGGTGGGGAAGGGAGCCCTGCTGGCGACCAGTGTGAGGCTGGACATGGAGCAGCGGCCCACACTTTCCACCGACATCACCTCAACCCTCGGCACGAGTGGGGTGCCCCATTCATGCCTTGCACTCAACTCGGGTTTTACCTCAAGGCCCAGAAGGTCCGGCTGTTTCTGGGCCAGGCTTGAGCTGGAGAGTCAGAAGTTTCTGGAAGAACCCGTGATCCCATCTCCAGGGATTTCCAGAGCTCATGCTGGTGCACATCGGTGTGCTCGGGAAAGCTGCCCGCCTCGCACGACTTCACCTGACTGTCTTTGGTGGGGAGCCCTTCTCACTTCCCCTGGCGCGGCAGCCACATCGCACAGGATCCCCGCGCCCTGGTGCGCGGGGCCGAGCTCCACCTGCGAGACAGGGCTGTAAGGAGCCCGCTCTCCGGCACGGAACCTGAGGCTCGATGGAGCCCGACAGCTGAGGGATGGAGACACGGAGCAGGCTCACGGCACCTGCCTGGGGCTGGGGCCCTTTCTGAAGGGAGCACCTGAGGCGTTCTCCCAGCCCTGGGTAGAAGCGCCGCCACCTCCCTTTTAGGAAGTGGGGATCCCGGGCCAGGGTGGGGGCAGGGAGGGCCCAGCTGCTGCCCCTCGCCAAGCAGCTGCAGACGGCTGAGAACCTTCCCCTTGGCCTGGCCGTGGCCTTCCCGCCACAGAGCCATGGAGCAGCAGCCACATTCTTGGTAACTTTTTCTCTTTTATTGCCAAGTTCAGATTTACAAGGAAGTTCCAGTTTTCATTTCCACCCTCGTGTTCAGTACCCGCGAAACATGAGTCATGCTGGCGAGAGCAGGTACTTCCCTGGAACAGTCCCGTAGCCCAGAAGCATGAGGTTTCCCAGCCCTGCTCCTTCTTGGGACAAGAATTATTTACATATTTTCAACTCAGAGGAACTTAAGGAACCCTTACAGTTTATGCCCAATGTCATCATGATTACATTAAATATTTCTTATTTATTGCATCTAGAAAAGAAGATGAGAACTGGTTCACCCTGTGCCTTTTTGAACAGTGCATCGAGACCTTAGAGAAATCTTGGTGTATGCCTGTAAAGAGGTGCGTTTCCTCACTCACCCCCGGGTCGCAGTGCAGGTGCTTGGGTGGGAGCTGCCTTCTGCAGAGAGCAGCAAGCAGGGCAGGCTTGATGGGGGAAGGGCAGCACAGAGGGCCTGCTGGTGGCAGGAGGACAATCCCTCCCACCCGCCCCCCGGGGGGTGGGGGGCACGTACATGTCTGACTTTGAGAGGCGCCCTCGCTGGCTCAAGTTCCAAACTGGAAAGGACATGTGCTTCTCCCCAGCAACTTTCAAAGCTGACGTTTGGGGGTTCATGTGGCCAGCCCCGCCCCTGACTTGGCAAACCCAAGTGGGCCCGATGTGGACTTGGGGAGGGTCTCTGCAGGGACATGGAGATGGCGGGCTGGATGGGCCTGCTGAGGCCGATCCCAGAGATCCGAGTCTGGTACTCGCGTGTCACAGGCCATGGCCCCTGCCCCAGGCTCACCAAGGATTCCTGGCTCTACCTCTCTGCCCCAGAGTCCCAGCACCTGCTGTCTGGACGGGCCCCTCTGGAGGTGCCCCCACTGTTAGATTTTCTGGGGGCTCCTGAAGACATAGCTGTGCCACTGCTGCCAAGACGGTGGAGACCTGGCTGCCAGCCGGCTGTGGGCTGCCCACAACCAACCCCTCGAGCCCACCCGGGGAGAGGCCTGCCCTTGGGCCAGACGTGGGGCAGAAGCTTGGCCTGATCGCACCTGCTATTCAAGAGCCCATGGAGGCTGGGCTGCGTTCAGCTCTCCTGCCTGGGTGATACTGCTGTGGGTCCTCCTGGGCATGCTGTCCCCCGGCCAAGACTTTCCTCCTGTAGAGCTTGAAGCCACCTGGAGCCACTGGATTTCAGACGGCAGGCTGGTGGTCCCAGGGCAGGGTCCACATGCCTCGGCTTGTTCCTCACGATAATGCCACCGGCCGGGAGGTCACTGGCCTTCTCTCATTTCTGCTGCTCCAGAATCGTTTCAAAACCGGCAGTGAGTGGCCCTGGGGCTAGCCTGCCCCTGTATCCTGGCAGGAGAACCAGTGGGGCCCCTGTCCCTGACAACATGGATTTTCTCCCTCTTTCCATTGTCCTTTCCAGGGGGCTCTCCTGAAGGTCATGGCTTGTCCCTCCTTGCTGGGGCCCCTGGCATTTCTGCCTAAATGGCTGCCTTTCTGAGCTGGGTCTTTCCCCTGTTGGTGCTGGCTGGGCTCACCTGCCTGGAGGGCTTCTTAAGGCTGGAGAGATCTGTCCCGTAGGCGCCACTCCCCTTCCTCAGGGGACCAGTGTGTTTCCTTCAGGAGGCTGAAGTCTGGCCCGGGCAGGCCCTGCCTGACAGCAGATTGGGGGAGGTACTGGGGACCGGGTCCTCTAAGAGGTAAGCGTGTGGAGCATTTCCTGAGGCCACCTGGTAACCCGGACCGGCCAACACTGACACCACGGGTGCTGGCACTCCTGTGGGACACGCGGAGGCAAGTTTTGGAAGGTCTGAGCATCAACCAGAGAGGTGAGGGTCGCTTGGCCTTGCCTGGCTGAGTAGAAAGAACATCTTGGGAGCTTTATCGGATAGAGCAGAGACCTGGCCTGCACACACCCAGCCCAAATGGAGAAGGAACTGGGGGTTTCCATTTTAAAAACGAGCTTGCATCTTTACAGCAGCAGCTGAGAGGAACAAACCCCGAGCTCCTAGGACGGCCCTGTGAGCTCGGACGTCACGCCCTTGCAGCTGGGCGGGGGCTGGCCCTCGGGATGTCCCTGCATGCGGGCACCCACACCACTGAGCAGCGGGCGACGGACTCGTGGGACGGTTTCCATGGCCTTTTCTTTCCATCACGGCCACGGGGGCTGCAGTGTCTGCAGTCCCAAATCATTCTTTCTTAGACAAACAGAGAGATGGCGACAACCGAAGGTGATGCCGGAAAACCGTCCTGTTTGGCTTCAGTCCGGAGAGACGAGGAATGGTCCTGAGCGGGGAGCTGACCGCACTATCCCCTTCATGGAAAGATCTTCTGGGTGACGCAAGGTCCCTGGGCTGCCACGGCAGAGAAACTTTCGGCCCTCCCAGCTCTGTGTGTACCTGAGAATACGAGTCTCTCCCTTATTTTTGCTTAAAAAATACTCTAACCTTTCCAGGAAGGGACTTTTATCATTCCACAGGCTTGCAGAGTTAGTGAGTAATAAAGAAATGAGAATCCCTTAAGACAATGGAGAAAGCCAGACTGAGAACTCTAAACCCCAAACGCTGGGAAGTTCAAGGCAAAATGAAAATGAAATCTCAACAGTAATATTACACTTCTAACATGACATCAAACCTTAGGGTGGAGGATTTTTTTTTTTGAACTTTTTAAATAGATGTTTTCATCTGCTGCCAGAAGCAGAATATCCAAAGGAGATGTTTATCGAAGTTTGCTTTTCTACAAATTTCTACACAAAGTGACCACGTCTGCTTCTTCTGTGCTCACTGGGGACGGGGGCAGAGGACCTTTGAGACTGGGGAGGGGCTGGCTGATGAAGGAAGTGTTGTCGGTGGGTCCTGCTGCCCTGGGGCCGTGGGCTCTGACACCAGCCCAATCTCCTCTGCCTCAGTCATCTGGGTTCGCTGGGGTGTCGCCACTGGTCCCAGCCTGCTCTCAAAGAGGTGTGAAGTAAAAGGGGAATTCAAACGGAGCAAAGGACTGCAAGGATGGTTCGAGGCGGTTACCGGGGCCGAGGAGAACTTTGGATGCTCCCGAGATGTCTGTTGTGTCAGCTGCTCCGGGTCCCTGCCAGCGGGGCCGCACGCATGAAGGGAGGTCAACTCAGTGCTCGGCGGGGCCCGCTGGCTCTGGCTGCGCAGCCCCCTCGCCCGGGGTCCCTGTACCTGCTGTGGCTGGTGTGGGTGGCGGGGGGATGCCGGTGAGGGTGCGGAGGCTATGGGGGTCGACGGGCGGGATGAGGGTCAGGGACTCCACGCTCAGCGTGTCGGCAGTGTCCTCGCAGAGCAGGGAGATGGTGGGCTGCTGGGCGGGGATGAGGCTGGGGCACAGGTTGACTGTCTCCACGTCTGCGCTCCTCGCCAGGCTCTTGCTGGGCCTGGCCTCTGCTTCTGTTTCACTGACGATCACCAACTGGTCAGGAAGGTTAGGCTGAAGCTGTTCCACAGTCATGGGGTCATCTGGGGGGAGGCGGGGGGCGGGAGAAAAAACAAAGGTATGCTCAGCTCTGAGATGCTCTGCTCACGTTGGCACCCTCTGTTCCCGTCCTGAACAAAGGCCCAGGGAGGTCTGGTTGGGAGTTGATGTGCTGGGGGAAGAGCCTGTCTCCACTTCCTCCTTCTGGGGGCACAGAAGCTGGCAAATCCAGCCCTACCTAGGCCTGGGGGAAATCTGTCAGGGCCCATGGTTACTCTGACTTGTGATGCAAGGGACACATTAGGGGCTTGTGCAGAATCAATGAGTGGGTTCCAGAAGCCCAGTTCCTGGTGCCAGGAAACAGCCCAGACAGGCTCTGTGTGTGAACCACCTGCCTGATGATAAATATGCGTTTAGGGAGAGAACAGGCTTGGGTGTGCTTATCACCTCAGGCCATTCCCAGAGTCTATATTTGGTAACATTTCCCCAAGAGGGAACTCACTGCAGTATTTAAAAAAAAAAAAAAAAAAAAAAAAGGAATTCTATACAATTTTTCAGCTTTGCAAAGCTAAAACAAAACCTCAGACTGTGGTTTTGTTGCCTGCTCCTCCTCTAAGTGCTGAGTTAGCACCCAGAAAGGGGCTGTGATCGCTCGGGCCATTCTTATCCCGAGGGTCTCCCCCAGGGGCCACGGAGAGAAACCACGTCACGAGGAAGGAGCGGCCTGATGCAGTTATTTTAGGAGCAGCAATTTCTTTTTTTGGTGCTTTTCAAAAATCCATGATTAGATTACAGACAAGTGGCCTATTTGCTTTCCAAAGACGAGCTGGCTTGGACAGAGATACCAGCTGCCACTGGGGTTCCTCATGGGAAACATCTTCCAGGACTTCATGTGCCAGTGATTTGAAAACATGGGTACGAAGGCCGTGGGCATCTCGCTTGGAAAGAAAATCTCCTCTGTTACAGATCTTGGGGCCAACAAGGCGCTGAG
Source organism: Physeter macrocephalus (assembly GCF_002837175.3). Lineage (NCBI taxonomy): Eukaryota > Metazoa > Chordata > Mammalia > Artiodactyla > Physeteridae > Physeter > Physeter macrocephalus. Next base: position 54,960,433 of record NC_041227.1, on the reverse strand, counting down.
GACATTGTGTGGACAATGAATCTGAAAGCACTCCGGGCCCTGGGATGATGGCAGACATTTTTTGGTTCAATGTGATTTCACTTAAGTTAGTTGTATTTTTTTTTTTTTTCTTAAGTAAGCCAAAACAAAACAGAACCGCAAATTGAACACAGAGCAAAAGAATGGAAAAACCAAGAGCAAAATAAAACCAAAGGGCATACAGAATGGGATGAAGGAGAGGAAGAGGATCCCCAGCGTGGAGAGGAAGGTCAAGCAACAGATCAAGTCTCCCAAAGGACATGTCGTAGCTTCCTACAGGACTCCCGGGCACGGTGAACTCGGAAAGGCCCCAGGTCACTTCACAAGGCCTTTTTTCTTCTTTTCGTTCTTTCGTTCTTTTTTTTTTTTTTAAAAAAGAGAAATAAGGCCCAGAGAAAACCACTACATGGGGCTTTGGGTCTGTCCTCGCTCTGAGAGGGTGGCAGTGGGACATGGGTGAGCACTAGTGGAAAAAATGATTTGAGGTGTGATCTCAGCCCACAAATGCTGAGTAAACACCCCACACACTTTCTGTTTTCTCTGAATTTCAATGAATTTGCTCCACTCAGTACGCCTTGTGGTGACGGGCTGGTTTCAAGGCCTGGGCTCAGGTTGTGGACCCATCGCAATCTGAACGTGGGCCTCTGAGCACAGGCTCACCTTGCTTCAAACAAGCGTGTCCAGGAACTTACGTACATAAGGACCCATGTGTCAGCTGAGCTGCTGACGAGGCAGTTTAGAAATGACTGATTCTCCAAGGGCACTTTTGTGCCATCTGGAGACAGAGCTTCAGAGCATTTCTTTCACGTTTTCTCCAGACTTCTCTATGAGAATTCCCTCTTTGCTCGGGTCTGCATTTGCACGCAGATACTCAAAAGGGCCGACAAACCTCTTTCGCTGATCCCTAACGGGGTTTCTGGTGATAAGAATGATCAAGTGTGTGGGAAAGTTGCTATCAAATATATTAGAAAACAAATAAACCAGCAAACGATGCCACACACACAAAACTGGTTCCTTCTTTAGGAAAAGAACCAACAACTTTATTAAAAGGGTTGGTTTTTCCCCTGAAAAACAGACTCTTCCTATTTTTTTTTAATAGGAAAAATAACCTCCTCTTACCCATCACCTACAACACTGTTCTTTCTACCTACCTACCTATCTATCTATCTATCTACCGACCTACCTATTTAAAAAAATTTTTTTATTTTTGGCTGTGTTGGGTCATCATTACTGTGCGCGGGCTTTCTCTAGTTGTGGCGCGTGGGGGCTACGCTTCGTTGCAGTGTGCAGGCTTCTCATTACGGTGTCTTCTCCTGTTGCGGAGCATGGGCTCTAGGCGTGCGGGCTTCAGTAGTTGTGGTACACGGGCTTAGCTGCTCCGCGGCATGTGGGATCTTCCCGGACCAGGGCTCAAACCCGTGTCCCCTGCATTGGCAGGCGGATTCTTAACCACTGCGCCACCACGGAAGCCCCCTACCTATCTATTTTTAAACCAAGAACTGCTTCCTGAATGTTAGCTACAAATTCATGCATTCAAGAGGAGGAAAAAAAAAAAAGTCTGCCAAGTTTTCACGGGGGGAGAATTACCTAGCGAGGACACAGTTTATGGTCAGTTTATGGTCAACCCGCAACGGTCACCGCTGACCCTCTGGCCTCGCTCACCTGATGGTGTTTCCGAGCTCTGAGGGCACAGGTTGGGGCCTGACCCAGGAAACGAGTGCAGGCTGGAGCGGGACAGCCCGATGTCCAGGTTCCCGTGAGGGATGCTCGGCCTCCCCATGGTGCTGCCTCAAGTTGACACCAAGGCAGCGGGTCCCCTAAGTCCCTGGACAGCACCCTCGGAAGCTGATCTGTGGCTCTAGGGCAGGGGCTCAGCTGACCCCTGGCGAGTGAGTGACAGTTTCCAATAAAAATGAGGATTGGATGTACTCGGGCCGGGGTAGGTGGGACTGAGAGATATGGGGAAGAAAAGGACAGTGCAGCACAGCAAGTTGGAGGGCAAAGCTCAGAGGAAGCAGCTTTTAAACGCAAGAGAAGGCAAAGGCTCCTGCCTGGCAAGTGCAGCTGCCCAGCGGGAGGGCACAGGTGGGAAACCCTACGAGAAGCATCGCGGGAGGGTGGCAGTGACCACGGCCCACCCGCGGCCATTATTTGGAGCTCTAAACGCAAGAAGGGGAGATGATGGAGTCACATCCGCCAGCGCGCTTACAAGTGAAATGACTTGGCCTCTGGCTGGAACGTGATGGAATCTACCACTTAGCTTCGAGCAAGGCTGGGGGATAAAGGGAAAAGGAAAAGAAAAAAAGCAACTAGTTGACTTCTTTGTGGCTTTTTGCAAATTCTACTGCCCAACCCTTGTGGCCTAAACTGGGGGGGGGGGCCCTGCGGGGATGGGGCTGGAGAACCCCCCAGCTCAGGGCCTGCCCTGAGCCTGGTGCGGAGGACAGCGTTTCCAGGCTGCCCGGGGCTGCCTCGGAGGAGCTGACACAGGGGTGAAGGGCCGGGGGTTCGGTCCTCAGGCGGGATGAGGCCAGAAAGGGACTGGAGCTGAGGAAACGGCTTGGGTCGGTGGCCCGGGCTCCCCGTGCCCTCGCCTGGCGTCCTGGGAGCCTGCTGGTGTGGAAATGCAGCGTGCAGGGGCGTCGCGGGCCGAGGAGGCCACCGGAGGAGACCTGCCTGCAGTGACCGTGCCAGAGGTGCCGTGACAGCTGCCGATCGAAGCACTAAACCCAGTGGCCGCCGTGACTGTCGGCCTCCGACAGGCTGAACACTCGCCGGCGTCCTTTCCTGCCACTCCTGACTAGAGGGAAACACAGCGACAGATCATAGAAAGCCTTTAACAACGGGACGGAGAAGGCAACACGGAGAGGGGACACAGAGCAGCGACGGACGCGAAGCATCGACGAGAGCGTGAGGCAGGGGGGCCTGACCCAGAGGGTGCTGGTGACGCTGCCCCCATGCAGGTAGGACACCCCCCATTCCGCCCCCCACGATGAGGCGGTGTTGGGACAGCTAAGAACCAGATCATCCGCTTGTGGGACTCAAAGACGGGTAAAGACGGTGGAGGTCAGTCCTGTCGGGAAGGAAATTCTCAGGGTCGTCGGCAACACTTGGTCTCGGTGAGCACCCTCGGGGGCGGAGGAACAGAACTGCCTGTCGGTGAAGATGAAAACCCTGCATCCCTGGGCCAGTCTGAGGAGGGAAGGGTGTGTGGTTGGGGGATCGGAGCCAAAGCAGTTAGGGAAACAAGTAGATTTCTGACCCCAACTGATGAGGCCGAGGGTTCTCAGTGGCAGCCACCGAAGCCACCAGCGCGGCTCTGGGAGAGCCTCCCGTGACCCCCCTCCCTAGTCAGCCCCTCCCCAGCCACGAGGTGACACTCTCCCGGACACACTCTGCTGATCCACACCTTTGAAACCAAGACTGAACCACAGCGGCAAGATCTGAGGGCAGACGCCAAGTGGCTGCAACAAAAATGTTAGGAGCATATACATATGTATGTATAACTGATTCACTTTGTTGTAAAGCGGAAACTAACACACCCGTGTAAAGCAATTACACTCCAATAAAGATGTAAAAATAAATAAATAAATAAATAAATTTTTTGAATGGTGAAAAAAAAAAAAAAAGGTAGGAGCATCTCCCTGGGGAGGAACCGCCTCCTCTGAGACACAATCGGGAGGGATTACAGCAGAGCTTAAGGTGAGTACCACGGAGCACAACAAGGCAGACGGACTGAACTGTAGGCTGCAAAATGGTTAAAATGGCACGTGTGATGTTACGTGTATTTCACCGCAATAAAAAAAAATTAACGTCATGGATAAAGCTGGGGAGAAAAGAGAACACGTTTGGCTTGGGGTTTTGTCCTTAAAAAGTCCCACCTGACCACGGTGCCCGGGTTCAGTAACACGCAGGTCGGCCCTGCGCTGTCTGGTGCTCAGTTGGCCCCAATGGGATGGTGCTCTGGGGTGAAGGTCGTACTTGCAGACAGTCGTCTCAGGGAGCAGGTGAGGATGGGGGAGGGAGGGCCCGTGTCAGGCTCCCAGCACGGGGCCACCAGGAACCAAGCTCTTCCTTCTTTCTATAAACCCTTAGGGGAGAGTCAGAGTGGCCCCATTTCAGAACTCCCTGGGTCTGAAAATGGAGGCTGGAAAGAGCAGCCTGGCCTTCAGTCTGACTTCATTTTTTAACAAACGATTTTCTGTCATCCTCCTCAAAGTTTCACCCAGAACACCTGTGAAACGCAACAGATTGGAGATTGGAGGCAGAGTGGCTGTTTGAGGAACTTGGTGTAGGTCACAGAGCTCTTAGCTGAGGAGACGGCTTTCTTACTAGAATCCCACGCTGTGTGTGTGGTGGGGGGGGGGGGGGAGGCGCGCGCGCGTGTACAGGCATAACCCAGAAGATGTTTCTAAAGTATTCTTACTGATCCTACATTTGGTTCTAAAATTGGGTCTATTTTCTCCTTCCCGCCATATGTTTTCTGCAATTTCAGCTTCTCAAAACCATAAAATGTTTAAGGAAAAAAAAAAAATGCCGATTCCAACCCCGTAATTTTCTCGCTGGGGAAAAAGCCGAGGTCCACGAGGCTGGCTATGCCAGATGAGCAGGCAAGAGGTTCCTGGACTTTGCCACAGCGTGGGGCGCCCAGCTCTCCCCGGAAAGACTAGAGGATTTCAGGGCACTGTCTTTAAAGGACAGTGGGAACAGGTGGGCTCATACATCAGGTGCTAAAACCAGACAGTAAACCCCTGTTGGGCACAGCTTTAACAGGTAAATAATCGACAATGAAAATAAAATCCCCTTTGCCCCCAACTCTTTCTGGTTGGTTCCTTTGGTTACCAGAGAATTCAGTTTTGACCTTTCTGTCAGTCGGGGGTGTCTCTTGGCCCCGATTTGAGGGCCTGTACTTGCTGAGAAGCCACTCACAAGTGTCCACCATGTGCCTTTGGTGTGTGAAGGAGACTCAGAGGCAGCGCAGAGGGTGTCTCTGGGCGACTGGCAAAGTGGTGGCGCCTCTGAGCGGGGTCCCTTCCCCCTTCTGGTGATGGTCCCTCTGTCTGCACTGGGTCTGCAGCTGCCGCTTGGGCCTCGGCCCTGATGGGCACAGGGGCTGTTTCTCAAACACAGACCGCCCCCTGGGTCTGTATGTGGAAGAGTGGAATTGATAGGTAGATCCCAGAAAGATAGGGAAAAGGAATCAACTTGTCCCCAGGCAGTTTCCGGGCTGGGCCGTGGTGGATTGTGTGACACCCAAAGGCCACCTTCTTCAGGGAGCCCTGGCCCAGTCACCCCCTCATCCTCGGGCTTTCACCTCCAGTGACACCTCCTCTGGGAGTCTCTGGCCCTGCCCACGGCCTCCAGTTCACAGCTTATAACTGGACACTTATCTGTGTGGTCCTCTGATAGACTCGGCCTCCCCTGCCAGCCTGTGCCTTCCATGCTTTGCTACCCTCTGTGCCCAGGACATGTGCATAGTAGGGGGTGATGTGGGGTACCAAGGCTGAGGTAGTAAGAGGCAGAGAGAAGAGCCTCTTAGGTGGGGTGTCAGGGCTGGCAGGTGGAGGGCCACGCTCAGAGGGACCCTTCTGAGATCAAGCCTGGTGTCCACAAGGCCCGAGGCGCTCAGACTGAAGGCCCCATGGGAAGCTGAGGAAATCCGTATTAGGGATAAGCGTGGGCCTCTTTCAACCCCAGGCAGGGAACGCTAAGGTCCCCTGGGCTGGACAGAGGGCGGAGGTGGAAAACACATCCGAGCATCAGAACAGTTTCACACCCTCATCTGGGGGTGAACCCATCTGGGCTGGCAGAGGCGGCCGTCTGGGGTCCATTTTGCTGCTGACTTGGGGACCACTGGGCTTCCCCGCCCCACCCTCCCCCCCCCGGAGCTGCATAGCCCTGCTTTCGCCGGCTGGGGCTGCACAGCGACCTGGGCCTCTGTGAATGGGCTGAGGCTCTTCATCTGGCTCTAGAGCAACCGTCGCGTGGGGAGGAGAGATGCGCGCCCTTCACAGGCGGCCCCCAACCGCGATCGGAACCCGAGGCCCAGGTCTCAGGGACGCCCCATGGAGGCACCCGGGACAGACTTAGGAACCGAAGCGATGCTCCGCTGGGCTGTCTCAGGAGGCGGAGCAGGGCTCTGGGTTGCCAAGGCTGGGTCCCTATCTGGGCCCTCCTGCTACCAGCTGCAGCAGCATGGCCAAGCTGTGTGACCTCTCCGAGCCCCCGTGTTTTCAACAGCACAGTGTGAGGCGGAGGGTGGCAGGACGCAACAAGGGGGTGTCTGTAACGTATTTGTGAGCACCGTGCCTGACACGTGGGTTTTGGGAGCAGTGCCTACCGGGACGCCCCATGGCGGGTGCACACCCAGAGGGCTGAGTGGGGGGAGGGCCCAGGCCACATCAACGGCTGAGAGTGCGAGGGTTGCCCCTGGCTTTTACAGGTATCCCTGTGCGATTCCAGGTTTCGACCCCATGGAGCAGAGACACGGAAAACTGGGCCTGTCTCGTGCCCTGGTAGATGGTATCTCTCAGGTGCTTTCCTGACCAAACCCTGACGTGCAAAGTGTGGCTTCAAGAGCAAAGAAGACCCTGGAGTTTGCTAATTCCGGCTGCAAAGGGCCTGCTCTCCACTGGACTCCGGGAAGCTCTGGAAACACAGGGTCAGGAATGCTTCTGATTCTGCACTGTGTCCTCCAAAACCACTTTGAGGACAAGTGGTTCCATGGCTGGGCTGCAGCTGTTTGCCATCCAGGCTGCGTGGGCTGTGGAGGAGAGGCCCTGGACCATCCTGCGGCCTGGCTGGCCCTCCAAGGATGCTCCCTCTGGCAGGTGGTGGCCAGGCCCTGCGGTGGAAAGTCTGATGGCTTCCAAATCAGAAGCCTGAACACTGGGCCACCACCCTGGGCTGACGTCAACCAGGGAACGGGCAGAAGGGCACCCGTCCCAACAAAAACCTGCCTCCCTTCTTCCATCCAGCATGGCTTGGTAGGACACCAGGCAGATGCTGGAATCATCTGGGTAGACCTGCCCTACAGGGAACATGGAAACCCCACGTGCTGTTCTCTGGATGCACCCGGTGGCTGAAGGCCGGCCTGCAAGTTTGGCACTGAGAGGAAGTGACCGGTGGTCCTCCTGAGATCTGCCGCCCCAGCCCGTGGGCACCGATGCTCTCTCCTTCCAGGGATCGACAGCCGGTTCCTCAGTGGACAGTGAAGCACCAGCCGCCCAACAGGACGGCCCTGCATCAGGAGGTGAGTTATTTCAGTGTCTACGGAGATTTGGACAGGCAGGCTGGGCCCCAGGCTTTTACTGTCAGGCAGCATAAAAAATGGGGCCTTGCACGCTTGCCTCCGCAGGCCTGCCAGGGACACACCAATCGGGAGCAGACACCCGGGGGCCTGACCATCACTTATCGACCTGACAGCCAGGCTAACAGCCCCTGAGTTTCTGAGTTGAGAAGACATGTTGTTGGCACCGAGCAGGGAATGGTGGGGGTAGGGATGGAGGGGCTGAGGGAGGCCAAGAACAAAGAAACTAGCGCAAGGTGCAAGGTGGGCAAGGTGCAGAGCCCCAGGGCCCACACTCAGGTGGACAGCTGCACACCCAGGCACGATCTTGATAATGTGGGTCTTTGCTGGCTTCAGTTTCAGGCAAAGAAGTGTATGGCTCATTGGTTCGCTTAGCTGTTGGCTGCGCCTCCTTAAAAATGAAAAAAGGCATACACAGCGGCACCAGGAAGAGACCTTTCACCCAAAATGCAATTGTAAGTACGTGTGTGTGTTTGGGTCCACACAACAGAGACACAGAACTCCGTGCACATGCAGGCAGGACGCGGGCACCAACGTGAGCACATAAACACACAACCCTGCACTCTGGCCCCCAGAGCCAGCATGAGACCAGGCTTCAGGGGGAGGCAGAGGGCTGATCTTGGCTTCTGAGAAAGCTCTGTCTGAACTTCCCAGCTACGAGCCTGGGAACGGCAGCAGCAACTGCTTGGATACACAGCCAACCTTAAGTCGGGCTCAGAAATAGCTCAGACAGGGCAGTCATCTTCCCCGGGCTGGGGCAGGGAGGGGAGCAGGTGCCGAGTGGACGGGGGTCTACAGGAGGTGGCTTGAGGGTCACCTTGCTGCCGGGGCCTCATGAATGTCAGTTGGAGATGGAGGTAATGGATGCTTGTGGGAGGAGGAGGGAGGGGCTGCAGGTAAGAGGTGCCCTGAGCCACAGGCATGGAGACCAGGCGGGGTTAACCCTTTGCTGAGAAAAGTGGAAACTGAAAACTCCGGAGAGAGGTGTGGGAGCCCAAGGGGATCTCTGTCTCTGGTGCCGAGTGGACGGTGGCCAGGGGCCCCCGATTTCCTGGCGCCGTGGTGGCTGCCGCCCTGGAGCACCGCTTTTGTCAGGACCCATCGATCCATCACTTAACAAGAGTTTGCACAGGTGTCCCTGAAATACGATGGGTGAGGGCTCTGGATGGGACCCTGCAGGAACAGCAAAGGACACTGAGGGTCCCCAAATGGGGAGTTATGGGCGTGTCTCTCAAATCAGAGATGTCCGGGGCCCTCCAGACCCACGGGTCACCCGCCGGGGTGCAAAGCGTCATGCACTCTCAAGGCCCTGCTCCTCTGGCTGCATTTTGGGGCCGTGTTGCTCAGGAAATAAGCCGGCATCTTCACTCCCGGGATCTTAGTCACTGCGGTGAGGTGCTCACGTGTGAGGGGCTCACGGCAGCTCAGAGCACAGGGGGACCATGCACACGTCTCACTCCAGGCTCCCTGCTCATGGGGTCTCTCCGTGCCACATCTGCACTTGTGACAGTTACAGGAGGGCAGGATGTGACTCTAGCCCACCCTGACAGAATCTCAAAAGGGTGGCAAGATGCACCCCCCCTCGTCACAGACAACTGGACTGCACCAAACATTTAAAGAAGAAACTGGTGTGTTATGGAGGAGAAAAAAATATTAGCAGAGACACGATTCTTTCGCCAGAGTTCAAACAATCACGTCCGGGAGACCCCTCCTCGTGACACCTAAGACTCCGGAGGTGATAATGGGGAGAATTGAGGCTCAGCTACCTGCCACCGGGGAGGCCTTCCAGTGGGCCAGCCTGCGAAGGGAGTGATTCCTCCCCTGCGGGGAGCCGAGCCAGCCGCCCGCCGCCAACAGCATGTCCCAGCGGATGTGGAACTCCGAGTGGCAGTGTCCCCAGACACGGTGGTAAGGAGCAGCTGGGGGTCAGGGCTCTCAGGTGGAGGGGTCGCAGGGTTCCCTCAAGTCCCCCCACTGCACCGTGTCCGTGGCCAATACCTGCAGGGCTCTGGGCGGCCGAGGGGCTGGACGACGAGCGGGCGCCCCCCGAGTCGCAGTGGCTGGCGCTCCCACTAACGCTGGGGCTCCCGCTGGCAGACGGCGACGGCGAGGACAGGGAGGACGAGCTGTGCTGGTTCATGCACTGGGCCACGGCGAAGCCTGCAAGACAAGGCGGGGATGTGACCCAGCGGGAGGGACAGGCGGCCTGGCGGGAGGGGTGCCACCTCCCCGGGGACTGCGTGTGTGGCCCCCTGGGGCAAGCTCCCACCGCGAAGGCCGGGCTGGGGGCCTCCGCGTGAGGGTGGCGCTAAGCGACACAAAGCCGGCTCCTTCGGAGTCTGGGTCTGCTCCCCGTTATCAGCTGAGCTCGCTGGGCCTGGGACTGACCTGGACACGCTGCGAAGCTGTTTCGAGGGAACGGGTGCAGCCGCCATAGAGCTGGGGTGCGGGGGGCTTGGGGCGGGGCTGAGCCGTAAAATCAGTGCTGATGCCGGCTGTGCCCTTGAAGGGGACACACAGCCTCGGGGCTCAGAGGCGTCCTGGTGAAGTTCACAGAGGGACTCGGGACATCCTCACGGCCGAACCTCGGGACCTTTGCTCACACACCCGAGTTCTGCCAGGGGCTCTTAATGCTGAACTGGGCGGGAGGGGAGACCCTGAAGACGCTCCCTGCCAGAGAATCTGCTCTGCCCTGGCGGGTCTGGTGGCGAGTTTGGTGGGAGGAAGGAAAGCTCTGGTGAAAAGCTAGCAATCACAGAGATTCACTTGGCCCTCAGAGCAACTCCAGGTTTGGAGACGGGGACCGCACATTTCTGGGGCCTGCGGCCTTCCCAGCCCGGGAGGAGCCCGGGGGAGTGGAGGAGCCTCACAATTTGGAGACTTGCAGACCTGGGCAAACCCTGCTTCACCAGCAGAAGCTCTAGGACCCGTGCCCAGTGTCGTTTCCCAGCTGCTGGTGGGCCATGTGTCACCGGCCTCTCCCCACCCCGCTGCAGCCGGGGTACAAGGGGAGAACAAGGTGGGTACAAGCAGGCCCACCCAGCCTGCTCGGCACTTGGCATGCGGTGGGAGCAGGCTGTTCTCTATGATGGGAGGGGGCCCTTCTGACCGAGCCGTGCCGGAGCCCCTCCTCCGGTAGGCATGTGCCTTCCCAGACCGTGACTCCTGCCCTTGGTACAGCCTGCTTTTCTAAAGGGCCGCGCCTTCTGATTTCATCCACGAAACACGGAAAAGCTCCCAAGGAACAAACTCCTCGTCGACACTCCCAGGAGCCTGTGCAGACTGTGCTGGTTCCCCAAGAGCTCTGTGCTCTGTGCCCCAGCCTGTTTCTGCACCAAGTCAGGGTAGGGATGGGGGCAAGTCCTCCTCCCACCTGAGAGTGGGGACCCCAACCCTCCTGGCCAGTCACATCAAGCCTCGCCACCCTGAGCACACTCACCCCGGCCCCAAACCTCATGCTCTCCACCTGTGCCGCCTGCACCTCACTCGGCCCAGAGCCCACTGACACTTCTTCCAGCAGGTTCTCCAGGCCTGACCACGCCTTTCTCAGAACTCAGGAAGGCAGTGGGGTGTCGAGCAGGGGTTGGAGAACTATGGCCCTCTGACTGTTTGTTAAATAAAGTTTTACTGGAACACAGCCATGCCCTTTGCTTACATTCTGCCTGTGGATGCTTTCAAGCTACAATGGCAGCACTGAGCCGTTGCAAGAGAGGCTGCATGGCCCACAAAGCCTGAAATATTTCACTCCCTGGCCCTCGACGGAAACAGCATGCACAGCCTGGAAGAGGATGGGGGCACTGGCTCTGGCACCAGGAAAGCCTGCGCTCCATACCGATCCGCTCGCTTACCAGCGGTGGGGTCGTGGGCAAGTCTCCCCACTTCCCTGAGCCTCCTTCCCCCCACCCACTGGTGGGCAGGCCTGGTGGGGGGGCATGCAAGGGGACCCGATGCTCTGTCCCCACCTCAGGACTTAGGGGAACCCACACCCAGCCACCGTGGAGAAGCTCTTTTGTACTAATGTTTGTGTAAGATTATTTTTGTCTAAGGATCAAAAGCTGGGTCTATTTATACCCCCAGCCAGGCCATCCCGGGTTTCAGGCGATGTGACTGCATGCAGATGCGAGGCCTGGAGGGAGCATGGTGGGTAAATTCCCCGCACCCACCTACGGCGGAGAACAGCAGGATTACAGTGCTGGAGTTCTCCGGAACAGGCATCATGTGATATACTGTGTGTGTGGTGGCAGGGCCTCAGATTAAGCACGGCAAACATCAAGGCGAATCCAAACACCAGTCAGGAAGATTCCCAGGGGGCAGGCAGCCACAGCCCCACAGAACCAGCTTAATAGCTGTTTACTTCTTAATCACTTCAAGTGGTAACCCCCAAGTTTACAAGCTGTTTACCTGCCTTGAAAATGAATCACTCCTTAACAAATCAAAACGTCAGGATAGCTTTCCCTGAGCTGCTTATTTATCAGAACCATGCACAGAGGGGCTGGAGAGTGTGGTAAGAGAGTTGAGACTAAGCCGACCCTGTTACACTCCCGACAAACGCCCCAGACAGAACGAAGGAATGACGTGGCAGTCACCAAGGTGGTCACCCACCCCTTCTCTTAAGACACACATCTTGGGACTTCCCTGGTGGCGCAGTGGTTAAGAATCTGCCTGCCAATGCAGAGCACATGGGTTCGATCCCTGGTCCAGGAAGACCCCACATGCCAGGGAGCAACAAAGCCCGTGCGCCACAACTACTGAGCCGGCGCTCTAGAGCCTGCGAGCCACAACTACTGAGCCCGTGTGCCACAACTACTGAGCCCGTGTGCCTAGAGCCTGTGCTCTGAAACAAAGAGAAGCCACCGCAATGAGAAGCCTGCGCACCGCAACGAAGAGTAGCCCCCGCTCGCTGCAACTAGAGAAAAGCCCACACGCAGCAACGAAGACCCAACACAGCACCCCCCGCCAAAAAAAAAGACACACATCTTCTCTCTCATGCACTTTAACACCCTGGTTTATTACTGTAAGACATGTGGGGTGGAGTGCGTGGGGTAGCAGACGAGATGCTGAGACTGAGGTCAGGATACTCAAGTTCCTTCATTTGGAGAACGGATTAGGGGTCAAGCCATAGGTTGACAAAAAATATGGTGCACCTTCTGTAGGTGCTAAGAGTTAGAGAGAAAAAAAAAAAATCACCAACCGCTGATACCACCCATTTGCAGGTCTAGCTGAGCAGAGGCAACTGAATGCATCTTTCCCTTGTCTGCTGCTACTAAAAATCCACCTCCCTTCTTTCCATGGCATGGGGACTCAGAAAGGCTCAGCGAAGTTTTTTGTTTGTTTGTTTTTTAGCTCTGTGCCCAGACTCCCCTTGAAATTTCATGGGGCTCCTCCCCCAAATCGAGGTGGCAACACTTTGAGAGCCGGTTTGACATGTCAGGGGTCAGGAGGGCTCTGCAGAGAACTCAAGACAAGCACCTGGCCCCCTGCTCTTCTCCCGGGGAGGCAGTTCTCGATGAACTAGCTTTGTCGGGGGTGCCGAGGGGTTTTCTGGGCGCGAGTCAAACACACACGGGCTGCCAAGTACTTGCAAATGCACAGATGCGCCAGAGATCATGGGACAAGGGCACAGGCAAACAGGTCTCCCTGAGAACTCCTCCAGCAGATAAAATTCTTGGCCGTCCCCGAGTGTGTCTCAAGAAAAGCCTGTGAGATGCGTATCAAAGGCCGTATGGGTTTTCACACCAGCCGGCTGATTCCATATCTAGAACCTGACTGATGCTGCGGAAGGCGCCGTGGGTGGGTCCACGGATGTTCAAAGCACTGGTGTGTGTGACAGGGAGCTGGAGGCACTCGGAACATCCACCGATCAGGGAAAAGCCAAATCGAGTCTCCTACGCCGGGGTGACCAAATCCTTGGCCGCTCTTAGAAATGCTGTCGTAAAAGCAGACGAAGTGCCAAGGGAAACACTCAAGACATAGTAAATAAAAAAAGGTTAGAAAGAGCACGTCCCATCTGCTCCCACTGTTGTGAAAAAAAAAAAAAAAAATCTAGGCTCTGCCTCCCTCCTTGTATGGGGAGCAGAGCAAACAGACTGGAGGGATTGAAGCAGAAGTCGTGGGGAGAACCAGGTGGTTTGCTATGGTGAGTTTCAGTTTAGTTTTTTCGTGCTTGTCTGAATTTTCCAAGACTCCTACCACAAATAGTATCTTGAACCAGAAAAAGAATGGAGGATGAAGGAAGGCACACGAGCCGTCTGGGAGCTGGGCAGGCTGAAGCTGCTGGGTCCCTAACACAGCCCTGGGATCTGTTCTGGCCTCCAAAGCTCTCCCCGCTGGACCCACTAAGAACCTCCCCACAGCTGGGGCCAGGTGCCAAGCTCCACAGCAGGCGGGCCAACGATGAAATGCATCCCTCGCTTTCCAGGAGCCCTGGGCTTCACAGGGTCAGGCTGGGGTCTTCCTGCTGCCCTCTGGCCCCATTCTGACAATTGTTCTGGGAAGGTGAACTCATGAGTAACTCTCCAGCGTTTGTCAAGTACAAAAATACCACAAAAAGGTCAGCCTTCTATTTTAGGTCCACTGCTAGAGGGAGCACTGGGCTGGGAGTCAGAACCCCAAGTTCGAATTCAAGCTCTGCCCAAACGGCCTTGTGACCTTGGACAAGCCCCCTCTTCTCCACGAGTCTTCACGTCTTTATGCGAAACACAGTACAGTGAGTGAGGGTCTCCTGGCTTAAAAGGCCAGTAGTTTTCTTTTCACCTGTAAATCTGAATTTGACTTGAACCCCACAGCCTTTTTGGGACGTAGACAAAGGAGAAGACGCTGAAAAGTGCACCCCAAATATACGTCGGGCACACCGCTGTCTTTGGGTGGAATGCCCACGAAGCTTTCCCCAGGAGAAGCAGGATGCCATGGCAGGCAGGGCCCAGTGCCGGCCAACCGCAGCCCAGAGGCTCGCAGATGTGTCTGGCTTTGCTCACATCGTGTTTGTGCTTGTCTGCTTGTTTTAGGCACCGCCATTCACACACTGGGAGACTGTGCATACAAGTCTGGATTTCTGGCTTCTTTAAGAAAGATCTGGCATCGCTGGGCCCCATTTGCGTGTGGCAGCAGCTGGAGGGAGGGGGTGAGCTGGCTCCTTCCCCTCCCCAACCTGACGCGCCTGGTGCTCGTCGGCGTTTCAGTTATTAATCTCTTGCTCTGTATCCTTGGATTCTTGGTCAGATCCACAGGACTCAGGGACGTTCCAACCCCCAGCAACGTTTTGTCAGCTCCCTCCTCAAACCCTACCCTCACCCCGCCCCAATCAGTGGGGGTGAGGGGAGGGCCAGTGCAGATGGGGCCGCCTGCCTCTAGCAGCTCAGGCAGGTCTCGTCTCAGACTGTGTGACAAGAACCACTTGCTCTTGGCCTCAGCTGGGCTGTTCCCTTGGTCTGGAATTCCCTCTTGCCTCTTTCCTGTCTTCACAGATCCCTTCCCTATCTTTTAAGGCTCACACGGCTCAGGGCCAGCTTGGGCAAGAGTTTCTGCAGCCAGTGGGGTTAACGGTTCTTTCCCCTGTGCTCCCGTAGCCTGCCCTGTCCAGCCTTGGGGCCCCGTCAGCCCACGTAAGGCATATGCCCAAGTAGGGCATAAGAAACTTGACTGCAAAGATGCTCTGCTATTTTGTGCAACAACTGTCATTATTTTAACAGCTAGCACCTCACCTGGAATCCTCTGGGGTTCAGAGGGTTTTAGACAGTGTTTCTGATATTGTGAGCTGTCTCCCAATACCCATTCTCCCCTCCATCTGCAATTACAGAATCTGACAGCTAGGCACGACCCTGTGGCGAAGCTGTGGCCAATGAGATAGAAGTGAAAGTGACGTGTTTGATTTCTAGAAAGGCTTCTTAAAAGGAAGGAGGTATGCTTTCCTCCATTCTGCTTCCTGAAACATTAACGTGATGGCTGGAACTCTAGCAGCTGTCATGGCCCACGAGGATGAATCACATATTAGGGACAGCAGAGCACTGAGCAGGAAGGATCTTGGGTCCCTGATGCCTCTGTGGAGCCCCTGATTACCTTCATACAGGCTTCCTCTCCCTGAGAGGGAAATAAAACTCTTTGGGGTTTTTCTCTATTATGTAGTTGAACCTGATCTTAACTGACAATTGGGAAAAAGCTTTGTTAAGGCAGGGATATGAGCTGAGCTCTGTAGGGACAGGGACTAGCTGGCCTCCAGAGCTTCCAGTGTAGGGAAAGCTGCCCTGCACTTCCTGAGGGCAATCTGGGAGAGGTGGAGTGAGGAGAAAGAGGAGAAGGGGTAATTGAGATAGGGAAGGTGACCCCCACGACCCCCCAAATCTTTAGGAAATGCTCCTTCAACTCTGTCCTTGTGTGGTGCAAGTGGGCTTTTTTTGGTGGACACAGTGAAGGAACTGTGTTTCCATCTGGGTTCACACCAGGCCACACAGAGATTACACATGAAGGCCAAGACCTGGAAATAGCCGGGACCACGAGAGAGTAAAGGGTGGGAAGGCTTGCACGTGTGCAGGCAAGAGAACTGGGGGTCTGAGCCAAAGGTTTCCTAAACCTCCAAGGAGCAGGGAGGCCCCAGCTGACCTCTTTGGTCTGTCCAGAGCTTGTGCTGCTTTGCACACTATAGCTATATATAACAGATATTGGTTACGTGACTGAAGTGCAACTATTTCAGGTTAAAAACTGGAAAGTGTGAAAGCTACCTGAGCAGGTAGGGGATTCCACAGGGACCTTTGAGAGAGCTGAAGGGGAAGGAACCCCACTGGCTTAGACTTCATCTCGAGGACTGTGACCACTGAACGGCACCATCACCCCACAGCCTTGCCCCTACAGACGCTCCTATAGATCTCCCGCTTCCAGGAAGGATTTGAGGTGACTGATATTTTAAAACCCAAACCCAAATGCCATGGCTATTAAATAATGAAAATACTAAACGCTGAAGGCCACGAAAACACAAACTAAACGGTGAGAGTACAACAATAAAGGTGGGTGGAAAGTGAAAAGTCGTACCAGAACGACTTCTAGGGAGGGGAAGCTGAGGTTACCACTTGGCTCTCGCTTCCCGGGAGCCAAGACCTCAAGGAACACCGTCCCAAGTGACCTAGCTCTTGTGACATCCCAGTTCATGTGCAACATTCCTGTCCCATTACACCCTCCTGGGCAAGGTCCCTGAAGGCAGCTTCTCGGAAGATCCAGCTGTCTGGCTGGAGATAGGGCCTCGCTCTGGAAAGATAACCGCAACTCACAGCACTTTGCAAACTTTTTTTCTCGACAGTGAAATTCTAGTTTATGTGCAAGATGAAAACAGAAATGCCCTGGCTGCATGGTGCCTGATCAAGGGTGGGCTTCCCATCCCCTGTCTTTTCTAGAACCTCTGCAGAAGCTACCTTTGAAAATCACAGACACGTCAGGGGGGACACTCAACGCCTCGAGCCTACAGGCTGCAAACCTGAGCACCAAGGGCTGGACGGGTAACACTGGTGAAAGAGGAGAGGTCAGGGGTGAAAGGCAGACAGTCTCCCCACTCGCCATCTGTTTCCCCTTGTTGGATTGTGACATGGGCACTGAGAAACCATTCTCTTCTATCAGGAAAATAAACACGACACATGGGACATTCAGCCTGTGTCAGGGAGATGACGGGGACTGGTGGAGACTGGAGAAAACTGGAGACTGCAGCTCCACAGCCTCTCCTGACTGCTGCTACCTGAGAACGTGGCCATGGCTCCCTGTTCTTCAAGAGAAGCTGGATATCTGGATTTTGGTGTAAAACCTCCTGATTTTTTAAATTGCCGACAACTCGCTTCACCTCCCTTTTGAAAAAAAGAAGCAGGCAGCCCCAGGCAAGTCAAACCAAGCACGGCTCCTGTCCACGTGCGCCTCTGCTCCAGGCTGAGACCGGGGCCATCACATCTGAGGCCACCCTGCCCAGCTCCTGACATGTGTGCCTTCTGAGTCTGAAGGACATGACCCCAAGCCATTTAAGGCTCACATGGATGTGCTTCAAAGAAATCCACTTTTCAAGAGACCTCTCAGGAAAAAGATCTAAGATTTGGAGGGGAGGGCTGTCCACCCTGACAAAACCCGGGCCCTGCAATTTCGACAGTCTCGGCTGGAATGAGGACCGTGGGGCCGGCGGGTACCCCGGGTCGGCCTTTCATTAGCAAATTCATCCTGTGGCTGTGGTTCAGGTTGTGAGGATGCAGTGTTCGTATTTTTCTCACCACTCCTCAATGCTGGGAAACAGTAAAAAAAATCAATCGGCCCCGTGACCTCGCGCACAAAGCCGAAGGCGGCAAGCACAGCCGTGGTCTTATTTCTCCCCTCGCTGGCTCCTTCCTCGGCTCTGCCCATTCACCTCCCAGCACAGCCTGCCTGGGCCCTGGGGCCAGAGACGAGGTGCTGGGCTGGGACGGAGTGTGGGACTCAGCCTGCAGCCCACAGGGTCTACAGGTGACACAGAGCTTTCTCGTCCACGTTTCTGACTTGAGAGGCTGGCTCTGGAGCCACCCCCACCCCCCGCCCCCCGGCAAGATGACAGTGATGCCCAGCCATGGGGGCTGGGAGCCACGGAGTCGGGGGCCACAGCAGAAAAGCCAAAGTACCCGCAACTGTTCAAAGAACATGGGGGGCGCGGAAGCAGGGTTCAGAGTCAAGTCCGACAGCGGCGCACCCACTGGGCCAGGCGAGGCCAGGTGCTCACGCAGGCCTCTGAGGAATTCGCACAAAAATAAAGGAATTCACCAACATGGGTCAGGGTTCAGAATGGCAGAGACCCTGCAGCCTGGCAGGACCCTGGGGACCCCCTGCAGTCCCCTCACTCCCTGCTAGGACCCCGAAGCTTCAGTGAAGGCAGAAAACTCGGCTGTCTGCACAGGGACCCTCCTCCATCTCCCGGCAGTGGGTCACACGATTTACCGTTTCAGGATTGTGGGCACAAGACTCTGGGCTTTAGGGGCAACACACGGTCCCCACGTCGGTGACCCTCCGTGACTTCTGGCCGTCTCTGTGTGTACTTCCCGTCTGGCCCAGGGGCTGACCTGGGAAGAGGGCGTTTCTACTGCCTCCCTCGGCTGAGCCTCGATCACTGACTGGCTGCACCTCAAACTGCTTAAAGACTTATTTCCGGTTGCTTTGTAGGGGACGACATGTCCACTACATAAAAATAGCTGGGAACCTGCAGAATCTTTTAGCCTACAGCTGTTTATCCACGGATAAACCCTCTTGGATTTTAAGGACTATACTTGAAAACCTGCAGGAAAGAGAAAATGCTCTTTCAGTACCTTGTCTTCTGTGTGCCATCTCTGCCCCAACTCTGCCCCTCAAAGGGTTTTCGCCCTCGGGTGAAGCCTGCCCGGGAGGGCTGCCACCCACGGGAGAGATCTGAGGTCTAAGTGTCTAAGATCCAAGGTCTAAGTGGCCCTCTGGCTGCCGGGGGGCCGTCAGGGCCATGTGAACGTCGGCACCTCATGTGCTGGTGTCCCTGCGCTGCCTTGGACACGGGCGGCTGGCTGGCAATGTGGCGGCCACGGCTGGACTTGACCTCTGACAATCTCATAAAGAGCAGCATAAGCCGAAGGTTGCCAGGACTTGGGCTTTATCCCCGAGGACCAGGCCCCTGCCTTGCCCAGCCCCTGCCCTCCTCCGATGGCATTACCGTCTGTACAACAGTAAGCAGTGAGACCTGCCAACAGTCTCTCAGCCGAGGCATTAGAAAGCCCACCAGCGGCCATCTTGGCTGCCTCTTTACAGAGGCAGGAAAAAGGGCTGAAAGAGCAGCGAGAGGGAGGTGGGTTAGACAGCGATCAGGGGGCGCTTCCAGACGCAGGGAGGGGGTCACCGACCCCAGACTCCTCTGGCCCCAGGAGGAAGCCTGAACCTGGAACCACTGGCCAGGGCTGGGGTGGGTCAGCTACAGCCCTGCTTGCAAAGGACAACCTCCTGGGGTTCTCACTGGCCCAGGCACCCCTGATTCTTTCCAGCAAGCCTCTCATCCTGTCAGCCCTGCTCTGTGCTCTCAGGCCAGAAGGGGGTGAGGCCAGGGGGCACATGTTGCATCCTGACACGTGCGCCCTGCCTCGTGTGTTCTACAAGGTGCCATGTGCAAGGGGGCCAGGGGACTAGTTTTGATCTTCTGCCTGTGCGGTCCACACACACTTAACACACTCCCAAAGCATCTTGCACACCCGTGGTCCTGGTTCTGTGTGTGTGTCTGCAGGACCGGGGCTCTGCAGAGTGGGGTGGCTCACGCCTGCAGCGGGGCCACATCATGATCTCCGACCATGTGCCTTAACAGATTGGGGTTAGGCCAGACGGACAGATGATGACGTTCGATGACACATCATCTGCAGTGAGACCTGGAGATGCTATATCTAGAACTACATGGGGCAGATAGGATCAGGCAGCGTGAGGAGCCACACAGAGACCATGATGGGTATCAGCCCAGAACAAGCTCCACAAGCCACAGCTGAGGTCGCCGAGTGGACGGGACTGTCACCTTCTGTCCTGGCAGAGCTGTGGGACACAGGCCACCAGGCAGTGGACACACAGCTCTGTCATCTACGTGGGAGGAGCCTTGAGAGCAGACACTTGGTTCTGGGCCTGGAGTTCCCACTCCGGGCACAGGGTACGGGCGCGAAGAGAGAGCCGAGAGTACGGCCACCCTGCGTGGGCACGTGGCCACGAGGCACCCACTTACCCCACAAGCCTGTGGCTCTCACATGTAAAGCGGGGGTGACAACAGCTCACCTCACGGGGCCCACGAGGACTGAACAAGTTGGTATGGTCTAAGTGTTCAGTTAGCGTGAGCTCTTCTGACTACTTAGCTGGCACTTATGGTGCCTGGAATTTGGGCCCAATGGGGCAAGAACTGGGGATTTTCATTTTTATGAGGGTCTCTACACCTGAGGTATGTGACAGAAGAAACGGCTCAGCTCGCTAGAGAAAACAACACAACACAGAGCAGAATCATTCCTCGTGTTAGCTGTTAGGAATGAAGGTTTTAGGAGTTAATAGAGACAGGGCTTTTCTTTCTTTCTTTCTTTTATTTATTTTTGGCTGCGTTGGGTCTTCGTTGCTGTGTGCGGGCTTTCTCTAAGTTGCGGCGAGCGGGGGCTACTCTTCGTTGCAGTGCGCGGGCTTCTCATTGCGGTGGCTTCTCTTGTTGTGGAGCACGGGCTCTAGGCACGTGGGCTTCAGTAGTTGTGGCTCGCGGGCTCTAGAGCTCAGCCTCAGTAGTTGTGGTGCACAGGCTTAGTTGCTCCGCGGCATGTGGGATCTTCCCGGACCAGGGCTCGAACCCATGTCTCCTGCGTTGGCAGGTGGATTTGTAACCACTGCGCCACCAGGGAAGTCCCAAGACAGGACTTTTCTAAAGGAACTTTAAATATCTGAGTTTAAGGAATTTATATGAAAACAGTATATGAGAAAATGGGGTTCTTGTTACATTCACCTAGATTCTTAAAATCTCATCTGTTATGTTTGGGTTCAAGACACACAAGACTGTGTTCTGTTTGTTAGTATTTCTTCACTGGAGAGTTGAGTGCGTTGTGGAACCATATGAAATTGCCCCTATTTTAACCAACACGACCAATAAAATCAGAAATTTCCTATGGTTCAACCTAATATGAATTTGTCCCGCTTAAAGACCTCCACTGGAGTGATTCCTGGAGGAAGGGGAGGGGAACACAGTCAGCTGGGTACTGTGTAGTCAAACAAGTGGCTTTCCCTAGCTCTCCCTTCTCAGTTGCCATTATAGCTGTGTGTGTGTGTGTGTGTGTGTGTGTGTGTGTGTGTGTGTTTGTGCTCACATGTGTGTGGCCCTTTCTCCAGCTCAGATTCATCTTTCCATTTCCAAAAGGCAGCGGCTTTAACAAAATGTTCGGCAATGATGTTGGGACTTAAGGAGAGATGTGTGTCTTCTTGATGGAAGACGCCTGAAAAGGGGGCTTACATGGGCTTGGAGAGGCTTCTCAGGTGGGCTCCGGTTTTCCCTTTGTGCTTTCCCTTTGTGCTTCCTTGCAAACGCTAAGCTAATGCGTTCGTTACAATCATCCTGGCTGTTCTTCATTTGTAGTTTTGACTTATTTTTTTTAGTATTATTAATATTTCATCATAAAAGTATTGATTTCCTTTAACCAAGAGACTTTAAAGTTTGCTGCATCCTTAAGCATGATTTTATTATGTCTTGGGGCCAAATGTTTTTTGCCTCCCCCTAAAGGAATGCTTTTCCTTTTATGTAATGTGTGTCAAGCAGAAAAAAGGAATTGATTCACAGAATTCTGCATCCTAGGCAACTTTTAAGGAACGTATCCAGAAGGGGGTACTTGGACAGACATTGCCTAAACATGACCACAGTGTCTCACAGTTAAGCCAGAAGTAAGAACCAAAGGACAAAATTTACGTTAAAACACAAGACAGCTCCAAGAGAAGCTAGTATGGGAAAATTAAAGACAACTCGAGACATGACCCCAAAGCTTAAAAACTCCTTTCGAGCACCTGAAGAGTCATAAAAACCTCAGTCTCCACACTGTCATCTCTCTTCCCGCCCTTCAGAAAGCCAGCAGAAAACAGGCAGAAATACTGATGGTTTGGGGTTGCCTAGAAAAGGTTCGTTTCCCTCTGTCTCTAAATCACCAGCATCAGATGCCAGTTGTAGAGTTAGGGAAAGGATGCTCGGCTTCACAGACTCGTCCAGGAACTGTGCGGAGGGCAGTGACGGGCAAACCAAACGAGGCGCTCCGCAGTGTTTCAATATTGAGCATCCTTTCTCCTTCCTCCACATTTATTATTAACTTGGACCCACATCACCGTGTACATTGACTTCATTTCTTCCCAAGAATCCGAGACATAATGGACAATGAGTGGGGCTGGGGCTGAGATTTGGGTTTCTTTCTTTCATATCCTCCCTGGATATCCTTTACGGTCAGCCACACGTCCTTAGAGCCGTGAATTCCTGGAAACGTCTCAGCCTCTCAGTGACCCCTGGCGCCCGAACGCAGATGATTAGTGCCCCAAATATTGACAGACTGGACTCTCTTCCCCTTCCAAACAAGGGAACCGTGTCAGAGTGAGGCTGCATGAAAGATGCTGTTGCCACCGGGTGAGTGAGGTCGCGGAAACGTCATTCAGACAGGTGCTCTATTGCTTGGGACGAACCGCGGTTCCCTCAGCTTGGCCCAGGTAGAAGCGACGCCTGTGATGCCACGTGAATGTCAGAGATGTCCAGTTGAAAAAAAACAAAACTTGTCTATGGCCACCAGAAGTCCTTTGCTCAGTGACGGGACAACCGGGACGGGGGCTGGCGGTGGCCCTGCTCTGACACACGAGCCACGTCGGATGTCAGCAGCCTGGCCAAGCAGCAAAGCAAACTCGGCGCCTGGGCCTTGCGTCACTCCTTGTGAGGATGAACATTTGGGACTGGAAACAGAAACCTCAAATCTTGCCAGAAAGCAAAGCAGCACCTTTTCTTGGGAACGAGCAAGGGGGGATGGGGGTGGACCACTCATCATGCCCCTGCAGAAACCAGCCAACTTCCTGTCAAAAGAAGATCCTCTGGATCTGCCAGTAGGAATAAGCCGGCTACAAGTGTTCCTTTTTCCTGGGCTTTTATCTGTTCAAGAGAAATTGTCCCAAATGACCGGCCTGCAGCTTCCACTTTCTTTTAAAAGACAGTACTACATTTGAGATCGATGTTTTCCCCTGAAACGCCGGCTAAATTTATCCTTCCCTGCATCCTGCTCTCTGGTCTCTGCACTCAGCTGGCCCTCGCCTTGCTGAGTGAAGCGTCTGTCTTCAGACTCCCAGTCCTCGCTGGTGGTACTCAAGCACCCAGCCCTGTCCTGCTGTGCATCACGCATACAACCCCCCTGCCCCCAATTTCCTCCAAGAGTCCTCTGCTGCCTCGTTCCCTCAAGTCCCTATGTATTAAACCCCAACTACCCGAGGTCTCCACCTCAGGTGAGTCCACAGGTTAACAGCAAAATGGAAACCATAGCTCCAAACCATAGCTCCAGACTTCTCAGGTTGAATTATGTCTCCTCCAAATTCTTATGTTGATGTCCTAACCCCAACTACCTCAGAATGTGATCTTATTTGGAAAGAAGGTCATTCCACAGATGTAATTAGTTGAGATTAGGGTGGGCCCTAATCCAATGTGAGTGGTGTCCTAATAAAATGGGGGACATTTGGACATAGGCATGTGCAGGGAGAACACCACGTGAGAGCAGAGATCGGGCTGATGTGTGTACCAGCCAAGGAACAACAAGATCGCCAGCAAACCACCAGAAGCCAGCAGAGAGGCCTGATTCCTCCTCACTGCCTTCGAAAGGAACCAACCCTGCTGACACTTTGATCTCAGACTTCCACCCTTCAGAACTGTGAGACAATACATTTCTGTTGTTTTAAGCCACCCAGTTTGTGGTACTGTGTTAGAGCAGCTGTAAGAAATGAATACTCAGACCCAGACTATACGTAGCCATGAAAAATGAAGTATTAGGAAGAGGTATTTGACAGCACAGGGAAATGCTTCTGGCACGATAGCAATGTTGTTAAAAACAAACCCCCTACACAACAAGGAGTTGTTGTAGAGCACAGGGAACTACATTCAATATCTCATAATAACCTATCATGGAAAAGAATCTGAAGCTGTATGCCTGAAACTAACACAATATTATAAATTAACTGTAGTTAAATGTAAAAAAAGGAACCCTCTGTTGTATAGGGAATAGCAGGTGTGTGGGGATAGGGAGAAGGGAAAAACAAACAAACAAAACCAAAAACACCCCACGACCCAGCAGTTCTGATCTTAGGCTGCACATGCGTCCAAGGATGCCCACAGCAACACTGTCCGGGGTGGCGAAAACCAGGAAACACCTAAAACGCCCAGTCAAAGGAATACGTGGATCCACACTATGGAATATTACACAACCTTGAAAAGGAATGCGTGAAATCTATACGCATTAACACAGAAAGATCTGTGATTCACAGTGGTGTCTGAAAAGCAAGCTGCGGAAGGGTATGCAGAAAGATGATTCTGTTTAGGTTAAAAAAAAAAAAAAAGCAACCCAAATCATAAGACAACCACAGATCCATAAGCCCTTATCCTAAACCTTTGAGGCCGGATATGTTCTAGACTTTAGACCCTCAGCTGGGTCTTAGGCAGCTAAAAACCAAACCTATTAAATTTCTGCAGGAAAAAACCAAGTTTCTTCACAATAAATGGTATCTGCAAGTCTTTTTAAAAAAAATATTTATTTATTTTTTGGCTGCTTCAGGTCTTAGTTGCGGCACGAGGGATCTTTCATTGTGGCACTCGGGCTTCTCTCTAGCCGTGGTTCGCAGGCTTAGTTGCCCCACAGCATGTGGGATCTTAGTTCCCTAACCAGGGATCGAACCGGCATCCCCTGCATTGCAAGACTGATTCTTAACCACTGGACTACCAGGGAAGTCCCTGCAAGTCTTATAAATAGCCTATAAATAGTTCAGGGCAGGTTTTGCCACCAAGTGAGTGATTAAAAACTCTTTTGGTGCTCAGTGCTGTGTGGATTTCAGAACTGCAGAGAAGGGCTGAGGCCCTGCGCTGCCCACTGGCCATGGGTGCACATATGGATGCAACTGCACAGAGAAGGTTCTGGAAGGAGATGAGCCAAACCGTGGACGTCCAGGGAGTGGGGGGAATGGGGGGGAGTAGTCAAAGGGGACTTAGGTCCCGTTTGTAACATTTTATTTATTTTTTTAAATAAAGAGTCAACTCACGCATTTCTTGGGTAACTAAAGATTAGGGAAAAAAGAGAAAGAGAATAAAAAACAGAGAAAACACAGATAAGAAGTAAACTGAAATATTAGTGATGCTTTTTTTTCTGGGGTGGAGGGACCATGGTGATTTCTTCTTCTTGTAGCCTTACAGTTTCCATTGACAATTTTCTACATGCATGCGTTAATGCCGCAAATGCATACAAGGGGCCGATTGCTGGCCACCCCCGCAGCAACAGCAGACACATGACTGGTTCCATCCATCCCTGTCATTGCCAGCTTATCCCCAGGGCCCTGGTGACCTTACGGGGCTGAGTCCCACTCTCCCTGACTCACTGCCACCACCACCCCCTTTCGTTCGTGCTCCGCTTGGCTGCCACGCCTCCATCGCCATGAAATACGGCCCCTTCCCGGGGCGCTGCTCACACACTTGCCACTTTGATTCATCACCTCTCTTACTCTCTCTGTCCTTTATTTTTCTTTGGCCTTTGACTGCTTTTTGGGAGTTTATCATATTGAACTTTTATCCCTTTCCAGGAAACCCTATTCTTTTTTTCTTCCCTTTCACAACTAATAAATAATCGTAAGAGCACTTCTTTGGACAGAAGCATATCCTGCCTCCTAAACAGAACTGCTGGAGCATCTCTTTTGGGGCCCCTCCGGGCCTGTGAAGGGCACATCACCTGTCACTAGAAGGAGAGCATTTTGGTCCATCACTGCCATGCGTAGGGGGAGGGTGCCAACAGTGTTTTCAGTATCTGAGCTGCTCTCCATCCTACAAGACTGCTGTGCTTTCACAGCTATCCTCAGAGAAGGGACGGGAGGATGGAGTACTGGGCTGGTGGGTCTAAGTGCCAGGGTATGAACAGAGAAATAGAGGTAAGGCATCTGAGTGCGAGTGTGGGCTTTGGAAACAGACATGTTCAAGTCCCAGCCCTGGGATGCTGACCTCCTGTGGAGCCTTGAGCCTTGGATTCCCTGAGTACAATATGGAGGAAAATAATCCCTACCTCATGCATTGTTGTGAGGATTAAATGAGAAGAATACATACAACCATGCTTGGCATAGGGGCTGATATATAGTAACTGCTCAATTAACAGGAGCTGGCATTATTAAGTCATAGCACTAGGCACGGCTCTGAGCCAGGGCTCCAGACCCCCTCGCCAGTTTCAACCACACAAAAAGGGGAGCACAACTAGCCCTAAGCATCTCCAAGAAATAACGTGGGGCATTCAGGATCAAATTTTAAAAGTCACTGGAGTGAGCTGGAAAGAGTGGCTGACATGTCATCTACCAACACCAGGAAGTGACCTGCAGAGCGACCAGCAGGTAGTAGTCACCTGTTTTCTGTCTCAGATCCACAACGCAAATGAACCCTTGCTACTTCAGAGGTTTTCAACAACCGCTTGCAGCAGTGATTCTAATACCTACTTTCTTTCCCAGAAGTCATGATTCTGAGGTCAGACCACAATCAACAGAGATTTCTGGAAAGGTATGAAATGCAAACTTATCTCATAATTTACAGGAAAGGGAACAGGAGGCTATTTTACCAGCAAGAACAGAATCATTTCGTCAAAGTCAAAAAGAAATGGAAAAAAGGCAAATTTTAGGGAAGAGGAAGGGTGCCAGGTGAGACTGGATTGCATGAAGGTTTCCAAATTATTCCAGAATGTTTTGCGGGTTCCAATTTCTTTTTTCACAGTTGGATTGCTTGAAGGAAAATGTTGCATAAATCGGACTGTTTTATAATTAAGTGGGACACAAATGAGATAATCTGGTTGTCAGAAAAAGATGACAACTTTGTGACAGTCCTACTAGTTTAGAACTGGTTTTAAAAATACAACACCTTTATTGAGGTATAACTCACTTAACTGTATAATCTATACATTTAAAGGTATAATCCAATGATTTTTAGTCCATTCAGAGTTATGCAGCCATCACTACAATCAATTTTAGAACATTTTCCTCCCCTGTGTAACTAGTTGTGAATTGACTTGGGGGTTACAAACACATGTATCCCCGACTATGCTGAATGAGCCCATCACCTGGCCTTTTCAAGAAACTCCCACTCCAGATTCTGCCATCTGTTCTGTATTATAAAACATTTCATTCTTCACGTCAGGCCCGGCGCCAAGAACTACCCCTTCCAACAGAATTCATCAGAAAAATGTCCTAGGTCCAGTTTCTCCTTCCTCTTCACTAACGAGGGGAGGAGAGCTGGGCTGTTGCTGGGGGCCTGGGGCTAAACACCTTCCTGGGAAGCAGGACCGAGGTCTCGGGCCCCACTTATGTGGCCAGGGTGGAAACTGATCACAAAGGCGAATTGTGTGTCCAGCCAAACTGGCAGCAGGTTTCACATGGACAGTAATGTTTTTATTCCTTGAGGATCTGGGCAGCCTTGTGGGCCCAGGCATTAACGGCTCTCCCATGTGTGTGGGCTCCTGTCTGGGATGGATCCCTACCCTCAGAATCCTGTCCAGGTCAGATCTCTCTGTTGCACACTATCCCAGCTCTTGGCCGGTCCCTTCAGGGCCCTGATCACGGTCAGCAGTTCTGGACTATCGATGGCATCCACATGGCCTGGGAGCTCCAAAAGGACGGATCTGTTTTGCTCACCCCTGAGTCCACAGCAAACAATGTCTAGCATGTAAAGGGATACTGAAGACTTGTTGGCTCCATCGATCCATCGATCCATCGATCCATCGATCGATCCATGCATCCATCCATCTACCCAATGCATTCTAAGCGACACCTATATGCCTCCCGGTACATCTCCAGGCGCTGGGCATTTAGCAGCGAACAAAACAGTGCCTGCTGTCTTGGAGCTTACAGTTCAATAATGGGATGGGACGGGATTGCGGGGGTGGGGTGGGCAGACAATGAAGAAACAGAAACTGTTGGGAGGGAATGAATGCGACGAAGAGAGTTAAGCAGGGCAGGGGGCGTCTGGAGGGCTGGGAGTGGGGCACAGGATGGTCAGGGAAGACCCCTCGGAGATAGCGAGGGCTGAGGAATGAGACAGAAGACAGAGCCAGGCAGGTACCTGGGATGACAGTGTTCTAAGCAGAGGCCAACCCAGTGCAGGTGCTGCAGGGCAGAGGCATCTGGCACAGCGGAGGCTCAGCTGAGGCCCTGCGGCTGCCCTGGAGTGGCCAGGGGACAGCAGGAAGGTCAGTCTTAGGGGCAGCAGAGGGGAGCAGACTGTGTGGGGCCTCAGGAGCCACTGTGAGGAATTTGGCTCTCATCCTGAGTAAAATGGGGACAGTGACGGATTTAAGCAGAGGACACACATGATCTGACTTACACCTGAAAAGGATCTCTCTAGCTACGGTGCTGAGAATACCAAATTGGCCATGGAGAGAAGCAGCGCGACGGATTTTGAAGGCCAAGGTCAGGAGGCAGCAAACAACCTCCGGAAGGCCAAATCCCCAAATCAGGCGATGGGCCTGGTTTTATAAGTGAAGTGTGGCTGGAATGAGGCCCCGCCTGCTCATTTGCATATTGTCCTGCGAGGCTGCAGGTGGAGCCTCGTTCTGACAGACATCACACGCCCCTTTAGGAAAAGTCAGTGAACCCCTGGCCTAGGATATGGGGTGCAGTGGTGAGAGGGGACTGGATTGGGGCTGCACTTCCCAGACAGCGCTTGGGGCTGGGTGAGCTCTGGCCCTCAAATGGACAAGTGGTTTGGTCTCCAGCTGCTCTTTGTGAAGACGTTTTGGACGCAACTTCCTTCCAGCTAAGTGTGGGTCATGGGATCCCGTGGGCAGCCCAGCCTGGGGCCGGCCCCTGGGGACGGCTATTTGTGGTCATCTAGCGGGCAGCCTTTAGTCCCCCTGCTTGAAGCCCATCAGTGCTTCCCTGGGCCCTACGATGAAGTCCAGGACAGTCAACAGGCACAGGGGGTCATGCCTGCGTGGGCCTCATCTCCTGCCGCCTCCTGCCTGCATGGCTCAGGCTGCTTGCAGGACGCACATGCACACCATGGTTTTTACAGCCTGGGTACTGCCGCCTGCCCGGGACGCCCCACATTTAACCTAGCCCATCCGTCAAGACCTCCCTCAGGAGCCCTCCTTGCCCTCCAGTTCTGGGAGGGCCGGCGCCCCTGTCCTGGGCTCCCACATCATCATGCATGACCAGACTATGTAGCAAGAGTGGGTAAGGCGTCATCTTCCTCAGGACACTGTGAACTTCCTGAGGGCAGGGTCTGTCTAGAACCTTCCACTCCCCAGTCTTGGCACAGCGTGGCGCAGGGCAGTGCTCATAAGGTTTCCCAAAAGTGGGACAAGTTTGAAGAACTGGCTTCTCCTGAAACTGGGCCCAGGGTATCGAATACATCCTGCTCCTATACCAGGCCCCCTGGTTCCCCCAAACTCGCTAAGCGGCAGCTGCTCTGATGGAGGAGAGCTCCTGACTGAGCACCCCGCAGCCTGTCAAGCTGTCAATCCATCTCTAGGCGACCACCGAGGTTGCTGGTCCGTGGAGAAGGGACCTTGGTCATGCTGGGCCCCGTGTCGTGCAAGCCCATGGCAGATGCTCGGTGAACATTTGAGGGTTAAAGGAATGACAATCAGGACACAGCAATTGACCCCAATGGTCACCGAGAACCCTCTCGTAAAGCCACCTAAGAGGAATTCGTCTCCGATCGTGTTCTCAAGACTGGGTGGACATTTGAACGAGCCAGGGCAAGTCACCAAACACAGTGACCCTCGCCTCACTGTTTTAACTGGGCTGCACTGGGCATGGACACTGGGGCTTCTCAAATGCTCTCCAAGGCGATTCTAGAAACACGTAGCCAGGGTGGAGGGCACAGGGGTAGGCTGGCTTGGGCCAGGGCCTCAGGCGGGAGAAGATCTTGCCTGGGCTGGGACTCCACGCTTCCACAAGGGCTATGCCTCTGCCCTGGGCACCGTGGGGGCAGTGCCTGTGCGCCTCTCCAGCTGAGTGTAGGGGTTCTAGTCATCTGACTTCCTGATCACCTAGTTGGTCACCCCACGGAAGCTGTGGAGGTACAGGACTGGGGAAGGACAATCCCACGTGCCTGGAGGACCAAGGAGCTGAGCCGAAGGCTGTGCTGAGCTGAGGAGGCCCCATGACCCTGATGGTGGTGGCAGAATGGGGCCACTCTCTAGCTTGGGGCTGGAGGGATGCCCTGGGACGCTGGACAGTGCACTCGGCCCCCTTGGCTCCTCGGACACAGCACCACTGTCTCTTGTTTGTGTGTGGTTCCTGACGGAGATTCAGGGACGTGCTTACTCTAAGATGGATGAAGTTAGGTGGAGAGTCAATCAACTGAGTGGTTTGCTGAGAAAGTGCCACATGCTGGGGACAGGAGACACTTTCAAGGCACAGTTTTGAACTTCCAGCTGTTTGCAGATTTGAGGTCAATAACTTAGAAGGAATTCTCCTCCAGTGGGCTTGTTAGTTATGGGGCTCTGAGCCTTCTGGCAGGCCTCTGAGCCATGTCAGTAATAACAAAGGATAAGGAATAAGAGTAAAAACGAGAACATAGAGAGTGAGGCTATGAGCTGGAGTCAGAGTCAGGCAGAGGAGGGACGGACACCCGTGCGGCTGACTCGCTGTCCAAGTCCAGGTAAGTTACTTACCCACCCTGAGCCTCAGAAAACCTCAAATGCAAACTGAACACGTGCCTACCTCTCCCCAGGAGGTTCTGAAGGTGAGATAATGAATCCGTGAATATGCATGGAAAAGACCTTGAAGCACAGAAGGTGGACCATTGATGGGGAGCCAGGGGAGCCTGCCCCCCTCACTCTGTGGCTCAGTCCCTTCCTGACTCGGGGCCCCCGCACATGCTGTTCCTGCCTGGCACACCGTCTTACCTTCCCATCCGGTTTGTCCAATGAAGCCTTCCACTGTCAACACGCACCACCTACTCAGGGAAGGCTTCCCTGATCCCCATTAGAGAAGGCCAGGTTCCCCATTATCAGCCACTTATTTGCTCGTACGATTCTATGAATAACGCCTACTATTCTTATAAGATTGCACGCTCCATGTGGCAGGGCCATACATGTCTTGTTTGCTCATGGCTGTCACCTGAAACCCAAGTGCCTGGCACACAGTGGATGCTTGATAAATGTTTGTAGAACAAAGGAATGAATGAAAAGGTGAACTCCACTGCTTTCCCCAGAACCCACCCATCTTTGTGGCTTCACAAAGGCAAAGAGCTAAAGAAGTCCCCAGACTCACATCGCTGCAGGGCTTGACTATATTCTGCCAGCCCCAGAACTTTCCAGAAGGTTTCTAGATGTATCCTTGACCAGCAGACCTTAAATTTCTACTGCAGAGGCTTCTGTGCTTGGCTGGTGCACCAGCATTTTCCACTGCAGGTCAGCACCTGATTATAGTCTTTTTAAAGAGTTCTGGCTGAGAGCCAGCCCGGGCTACAAAAAGTAGGAGAAAAAGCTGTTGATACATCACACCTATTGGGCAACTGTCAAGTGGCTTGAGGAGACCTAGACAACCACTTAGTGCTGCCGGCCAAACACAGGCATCTCAGGCCTGATTTATCAGCAAGCTCTGACAGGTGTGCTCAGAAAACCCTTCTTGGCCCAGTAGTGAAAACTGGAGCTCAGGAACCATGTGTGAGGGGACACCACGTGTGAGTTGAGATCATGGTGTCTCAGCTTCCAACTGTGACTCCTCCAGGGTGAGGCCAAGAATTTCTTCAGGTCCCCAAGCCCTGAGCAAGATCCCTGGACACTGGACTGAGCAGACTGTGGGGTGAGATGGCCTCGGAGTGACCGACAACACCACGTAGTCACCGTGTGACAACCTCTGGGCCTCAGCTGCCTCACCTGTTAGGTGGGGGTGGTACAGGGCCTTCCCCCGCGGGCTGCTGTGACCCCTGAGTATGGAGACACCTAGCCTGAGGCTAGCAACGTGGTGAGCCTCAGGAAACCCTCTTCGGTGCTGCCCGAGCCGCTGAGACATTTCAACCTCAGAACGGCTCAGAGGGGCAGAGGTCCAAGCACATTACTGCTTCTTGGAGGTGTGAGCTGGCTGGTCACCTCGCCTCTCCAACCTCAGTTTCTCCATCTCCCCCTCCTCATGGTGTTACTGAGATCACGAGCGGGAAATGCTCTGCCAACCCTGAGGTGCTACATGACGTGCGGGGAGAACACCATCCTCAGGAGCAGATCTGTCACAACCTGGCAAGCTGTACCCAAACCCATCACCGACCATGCTAGCTAAGGGTGTACCCCCGTCTGCCTGGCTCCCAGCTCCTGGGTGGACCCCAACGGCCCCCGCACCTCTGTCTCCAATCCACTCCCCACCCAGCTACCACACAAGCGCACAAAGACACGAATCGGGCGCAGCCCTCCCCGGAGCGCTCAGTATGAAATCCACACGCCCTCCCCAGGCTGGCCCCCTCCCGCCTCGGCCACCTGCTCCCCTACCCCCGCACCTTACTTCCTGTGTTCCAGTGCATGGGTCCTGTAGGCAACACCCCTGTGGTGACTGCCCCCATGATCTCTAGCACAACGGTCACCCCATTTCTATGTGTGCCTCCCCACGTGGCCGTCGGCCACAGGAGGTCCTGGAAGAGTCCACGCCGCCTACGGGGGCTCCTTCTTTGGTGGCTCTATTGGGGCAGCTGCCCAGAGGTGCCCTTGCCTGGCAGAGCCTGAGGGCACTGGGGAGATTACATGCAAGCTCCCTGTGGAGCAGCCTGGAGGAGCTGGGCCAGCTGCCCTGCGAGGGGAGGGGGAGTGGGCTGCTCGAGCCCTCTGGCTCCCCCCTGGCCCCTCAACAAGCAGCTGTTGAGACACTGGGACAGCGTGAGGCACCCACAGGGCTGAGCTGCCCCAGTTAGGCAGGTCCTATCATCAGCCCCATTTGACAGAAAAGGAGACTGAGGCTCAGGGGCCTTATGGAACTTCCTGACATCACACAGCTGTTGATGGGCTGGTACCGAGTTAAACCCAGATGGGCCGACTCCAGGACGTGTGCCCCTGACTTCCTTGTGGCAAGGGCTCCCTGGCAGGGACGTGGCAGGTTTGAACAGCATGGTGGCACACACTGGTGCCCAAATGCTGGTATCCTTTAAGTGGCTTGAGGCCAGCAGCTTCCTGTGGGTGTCCCAGCTGGCATGGAGGGTCCCTCTGCTGACCCAGTGGGGCCAGGAGTCAGTACAGGGTGGTTTCTGCATTTGCTCTCTGCTCAGGGTGGAGTGAAGAGATCAGAGAGGGGAAGATGAGCGGGCCGCAGCCTCCCCCAGGCCCGGGCACTATTACAGCGCGCTAGGATGCTGCTCTGAGCAGGTGGACATCTCCCTTGGGCATCGGGCAGGAAATCTGGCACACACACACAAAGCGTTTTTCCAAAACACCCAAGATTTTATGAATGTCAACTATTTCAGAACATTCTCCAGTTTACTAAGAGTGGGGGGGCGGGGGGAGGTTTAGGGGAGGCTCATTCCATCACATTGACAGGGACCTGCTCGATTCAAGAAGCTGGAGGGTGCATGGGACCCAGCATCTGAGGCCCAACTGTAGCTGATGAAGTCAACACGCTCAGAAAGCCACAACAAAGGGCAGCTTTACCCCAGAAGCACCACGGAGGCTTCAAGTCAACTTAGCAGGAAAGGAAAGAACACTGAGCAGGAGATAATCTCTTTCTCAGGAAGCAGGTAGAAGCATTAGAAAGAGCAAGAGTCTGAAACCAGGCTCAGTCTCCCTGGGACATGGGGCAAGTGACTCAGCTTTTGACTTTTGCTTGCCCATCTGCAAAAGTGGGATTAGTCACAACACAGTTTTCACATATTTACCTCCTGATTTTCTGTAAAGCAACTGGCCTAGTGCCTAGCACATAGCTGGCATTCAATAAAAGGGACTTTTATCCTGGGGCCTTAAAAAAAACCTGTGACGCTAGAAGTACGTACCACATACACCACGCACCTGAATTTTTATCAACTCACAAATATTTTGGGGGGAGTCACTGCAAAGCACAGTCTGAACTTAGTATTTCACACAGTTAAAGTGTCTACTCTCAAATCATGTTGTAAGGATGCAGCTTTCAAGGACTTGAGCTCACAGCAGGCAGAGACGGGGACAGAGTAAAACAATTCATCAGCCCCAATTTGATGGGCTTTGGAATGTTTTTGTGATTACTCTGGGGCTTAAAGGAAGCAGGCTGCTTAAGTGTGAAAGATGTCACAAAACAGCCATTCCCGTTATGCTGGGATAATATTGACTTCTGGCCCTTTGGGGATTTGAGATGTTAAAAAAAACAACAACTCTGTGTGTTTATTTTTGGAGAAAAGCACACTTATACAAAATGCCATGGCTGGACATCCACAAATGAAGGAAGCTGTATTTCAGTCATGGGATGCTGGCTACAGACAGAAAAGTATCCCAGAGAGCCGGACCCTCAGCAGGGGTGCCAGGAGGTAGGGGCAGACCCCACTGGTGGCTCCGTCCTGCCACCACACTCTGTCTGTGACAACAAGCCATGGGTGCACCGGCCCTTGGAGACCCCTGCCAGCCCCTGGGAACTTTTCCAATCATCACAGCTCCTGAAGGCCTCCTAGATAGAAAAACATCCACAAGTAATGAGGATTTTCCTGGGTCAGAAGTTGGGATCATCAAAATGCCCTTGTTAAATACACAGACAACATTCCGAGAGAAACTGAGGCTCCTTCATATTTTGCCTGAAACTAGCCCTGTGGCCCTCCACCCACCCACCTCACTGGTCACCAAATTCTGTTAGTTCCATGGTCTAGATATTTCTGGACTCGCTTCATGTTTCTTACCCCAGGGAAATCCTTGTGCAAGGGGCCAGGGAGGCGCTCCTATTTGTTAAAGACAAAAAATTGGCCACAACCTAAACATCCATCAATGGGAGATTGGCTAAATAAACAACAGTTTGCCCACATGACAGACTGCTCTGCAGCAGTCAAAAATGAATGAGGGGGGTTTCCCTGGTGGCGCAGTGGTTGAGAGTCCGCCTGCCGATGCAGGGGACGTGGGTTTGTGCCCCGGTCTGGGAGGGTCCCACGTGCCGCGGAGCAGCTGGGCCCGTGACCCATGGCCGCTGAGCCCATAAAACAAATGCAAGACATACTGTTGAGTGAAAATAGCATTCATTTAGGTTAAAAAAAAAAAAAAGACAATATAATACTATAGTACAAGTATAGTATGTAAATGCCCTGAAAAGGTATCGAAGGATATATACCAAGCTGAGGAAGAGGGTACCTCTGCGGAGACATTTTCTCATCCATAAGATGGGCACAGCCTCAAACTGCACCGGTGGTGAGCGCCAAGGGAGGGCCTGAGTGTGCTTCACTCCTTTCTGGCACCCCCGTCTCCCCTGCCCTTCCAACTCCAGTCAGTCAAAACCCAAGCCTCCCGACTCATCACTCCTCTTCCTTAGTCCCTTCCCTATTGCTTCCAGGGTAAAAGTACAACCCTTCAGCAGGCCCGGAAGCCCTTCATCATCTGACCCTGCCTAGCTTTCCAGGCTGTGTCTAATCACATCTCACGGCTGTGACATCAAATGTTACCTGCTCCCTCAAGCCTCTGCACGTGTTATCCCCACCATGCCCGCCTCTCTGTTCTGCACGACCTGTTTATAAGTCCTTCTCCCTGATCTGGTCCTCTTTATATGTAGCTCTGCACAGCATTTATTTACTTCACGAGAGACCTCAGAAAGATCCTCCCTTTCCCGACCCTAGTTAGTGTATGCATCATGTAACTTCCTTGGAATTTTTAAAGTCCTTAAAAAAAAAAAAAAATGCGGGCTTCCCTGGTGGCGCAGTGGTTGGGAGTCCGCCTGCCAATGCAGGGGACGCGGGTTCGAGCCCCGGTCCGGGAGGATCCCGCATGCCGCGGAGCGGCTGGGCCCATGGGCCATGGCCGCTGGGCCTGCGCGTCCGGAGCCTGTGCTCCGCAATGGGAGAGGCCACAGCAGTGAGAGGCCCGCGTACCACAGGAAAAAAAAAAAAAAAAAAAAAAAAGCCAGTTCTTCCCTCACCTGCCCCCCGCCCCCAATTCCTTCTCTCATGGTGGTCTCCTACCCTGGCCCCTAGGAGCTGCCATGCTTTGAGGGGGCCGTCTAGGGCACAGAGGAGAGGACATGTGGAAGACCCAATGACTTAGGCCTCTGTGAACCTGTGAGTGCTATTATTGTGTCCCGTCCCCGCCTTCTGTCTTGGTTCTTCTCCTGCTTTGCAGGTCCTCGTGAGTGAATTAACAACTCTCCTTCCAGCCGTCTGCACACTAAGCAATGCCGCTTACTTGGCATCTCATTCTCTTAGATCTCAAGGTGGGCGCTATGACTGATTCTTGGGAAGTGGTAAAGTGGTTCTCAAACCCTGTTCCAGGGGCAACCCTGGGGTTCCTTGAGCTAGTCAGGAGATATTTTAAGGCAAAAAAAAAAAATCAAATCAAATCAAATCAAAGTGGTCTTTTTCCAATTCAGAGATAAAATTAAGGGCTAGAATTTTTTCAGTTTCTGAGTTTTATCCCACAAACGAGCCTTTGATCCTTAGCATTTGTAATCACTTGTCTGCTAATGATAACTTGCAGTTAATAAAACAAATGACTCGGCAGCGAAAAAGAAACATCAATAGGAAAAGGCTTGGAAAGTTTCTTCAAATAACTTCATGGACTTCCCCTTTAGACACGGAGACTCGCACCCACAGAATACGGTCACGTTCTCTGCTGGTTTCTGTGCTTCTGGAATGGGAGACAGCGATAGTTCCCAGGGTTCCTGAAGCACACCTGATCCTCAGGTGTTCTGCCACTGGATAATCTTCAGGACTGAAGACACAGGGGTTCGTGGAGTGGGAAGCCGACGGGCCAGGTGCTCCCCTTCTCCGAGCTCCGGTTTCCTGGTCAGCACACCGAGGAAAGGCGCCAGCCCCCCAGGGCTGTTGGGAGGCTCAGTGGGAACTGCCCGGCTCAGGCAGGCATGGAGTCAATGATGGCAGCCAGTGTCAGGGGTGCACGGGTATGTGCTGGGGCCAGGGCTGCAGGGGACATGTCTCTGTTTGTCTCTGGTCCTGGCTCTGCCTCTAGAGCTGTGGGACCTCAGGCAAAACATGTGACCAGAATTCTCATGGCCCTTCTGCAGGGGAAAGGAAATTCTGCCCTGGTGTTTTATCAGCACCTGATAAAAGCCTTTCTGAAATGAGCAAATCTGCACAACTGCGGGGTTTTTGGTTTTTTTGTTGTTGTTGTTATTTAAAGCAGGAGGGGCCCCTGGATTATTAACTTTGTGCAAACTGATTTAACGTGTAGAAAGGGAACTTATCATTTGGGGTCCCAAGGGTCAGCCTTGACTAATAACAATGACCATAAAAAATACTGAGATAACCTTTACTGCATGCTGCACATGGGGAGGCAATCGTTCCAGGCACTTATGTGAATTAACTCATTTTATGCTCATGGGAGCTTAATGAGGTAGGTGACATTTCCATCCTCACTTTTTTTTCCCTTTTAATTGTGGTAAAATACATATAACATAAAATGTACCACCTTAATTATTATTTAGTGCACAGTTCAGTTGTGTTAAGTACATTCACACTGTTATGTATCACTCCCATTTTTTATATGAATAAACAGGCCCAGAGGGGTGACTAACTGGCCCAAGGCCACGTAACGAGGATGAGGTGGAGCCAGGACTTGAATCTGACTGTCTGCTCCAGGGCTGTGCTAAGCCACCTCCTTCGCTGACTCTCACCTGGGCAAGCACTGCTGCTGGGAAAAGAAACCCCACAAAGCATGAACAGA
The DNA here is from genome assembly GCF_002837175.3 of Physeter macrocephalus. Classification (NCBI taxonomy): domain Eukaryota; kingdom Metazoa; phylum Chordata; class Mammalia; order Artiodactyla; family Physeteridae; genus Physeter; species Physeter macrocephalus. The sequence goes on along the minus strand of NC_041227.1, from coordinate 54,922,597 downwards.
AAGAACAATGGGGCAGGACACCGGACAGTCTATCCTTTCTATCTTTTCTTGGTACTTTTCCATCTTCCCAATTGTTCTGCACTAAACGTACTTCACTTATACTAAGAAGTCCGGAGTCGAGAAGTGACAGGAGCTGCGTTCTGGGGACAGGGACAGGCATGCACACGAGTAGCTGTGCCGCTTGCTCTGGAACACGCCTGCCTGTCCTGTGCTGCCAGCAAGGCTGCCCCGTGTGGGCCTGCCCGAGCCCACAGAACAATCCAAGGTGTAGCCAAGGTCAAATGGCAGCATGAAGCTGGGGTTTTGGTCTCTTCGCACACTCCACTGCCTGGGCTCCCAAGCTTTTCTCTGCCGGCAACCCACTCCCTGACGCACTATCATCGCCGCAAGGCTCCAGGGCACTCAGCTGCTTCAGCGTCTGGGGTGGGTAATGACCTTGACAAGTGAAGCAACACTCAATTCTTCGGAACTCTTTTCTCCTCCCAGCCTCCGCGCCCCCAGAAAAGCCTGTCTGGAGCACGATGGCTGGCTCTGCCTACTGAGTGCTCATTTCACAAGAGGGCTCCTCAGACAAGTGCTGGTGTGTCTACTGGGAAAGTGTATTTGGTGGGGTGCAAGTTCCAGGGGGAAACACTGTGGGCCCTGGTTTGGGAACGTGGTTCCTTCCGAGGCCTGTGTGCTCCCAGCCTGACAGTATCCTCAGGCTCTCTCTTCACAGCTGCCCTTGGGACACCGAGAAGCAGTCTGGCAAGCAGGAACCCCATGGACTCAGCTCAGCCACTTGAAGACTGATCTCTTAGACACAGTTGCCAGACAGCTTTGAAAGAAGCACAAATCCTGCCAATTTTGCTCAGGCAGGATTCTGAAATCTCGTTTCTGCTTTTTGTTCGTGAAAGACCAGGAACAAATTTGTACGAGGATGGCCTTTGAGTGACCCTGACCCCTAGCCTGGTTTGCAAGCGGCGGCTCTGGGAGAAGGGTGTCTTTCTGCATCACAGCTTTGCAGGTTTGTCCCTGATCCAGTGAAGGCGGGCTTGGAGCGGGAGGACTCGGGAGCAGGTGTGTCACACAGAAGGCAGGGATGGGGAGCGCTCTGCCTGGGCCAGGGCCACCCAAGAGTCCCCTCTCTCCTGAGGTTCTGTCCTACCAACCTCTAACGTGGCAGAGCCGTCAGGTGGAGCTGCTCAGCCATCACCAAGCCAGCCTTGAAGCAAATGGTCTTCAGAGGCAGGAAGTGGAAGTAGGGATCTCGGCCACCCGTGGGAGCTCTGTGGGCTTGGTCTGAGCCTCAGTTTCCTATCTGTATAGCAGAGCAAGTGATACTCGCTTCCAGAGCTGTGCGGAGGATAGAATTAATGTATGCAAAGTGCCTGGCACAGTTAATTCTTCCAGTCAAACTGTACCCCACACTTCCAGAAATAGATGACTTTTCTGTCCGAAACGTGCTGAGGGTTGGAGCCAGCAATGTGATTTTGCCCGATACCACTGAGGCCTCAGGTTGGGAGAAGTCACTTCGGGAGCATCAAAACTGAGTCAGGAATGAAAGGGACTCGCGGTGGTGGCAGTGGGGGCTCAGGGTGTGACCTGGGCAGGCCTGCGTTCAAAGCCTTGCTGCGCACGGGTATCAGGTGTGCGTGACCTTGGGTGGGTGGCTTCCTCGTATGTAGAAGAGGAAAATGGTAAAAACTTCCTTCTGAGGCAGATCAAATGAGAACCCTGCAAAAAGTGCTTAGCAGCTCTATATATTTTGCTTTAAATAAAATAAACAAAGGCCTTGGAGTCAGATTCAAGTTTCTGTAACTCACCAACCCAGTGGCCAGAGGCTCTGACCAGGGAGCTGGTGGCTGGGAGGGGTTAACATGGGACTAGGGAGACTGGAGGGAGGTGGGGGGGAGGGCTCTCCTTTTCATGTGACTCCAGAAAGGGTATTTCTTCCCCTTGGGTGAGCTGGTAGGAGAGAGCTGCCTCCAGTTTTATAATCAGAAACAAGAAAAATAACAGGCCTAAAAAATTAGTTTCTGGAGAACACTGCCATGAGATGACATGAGCACCTAGTATGTTCTCCCCAGGGGAGAAGTCAGAACTGAGGTCTATGAATTAAACATTGATTTTTTTTCTCCCTTTCTTTTTCTTTTTTTTCCGGATGTCAGTCGAGGATTTGTGGTCAGCTGGGCTGGCTCCCCGCGCACTGTAATCTTGCATTCTTCCTCAGTTACTCAGCTGCCAAAGGCTGGCTCTGGAACCGTACTGCCTTTCCACAGAACTATTTAGTGTTCTGGGTCAGTGACTGATAAGGCCGCTTTGTTTACCTTTGACAAGATCACACCTATGGAAAGCACAGCACTCGCCCTCGTGCTCAGTGATTCCGATGTTTGCCCAGAGACAGATGGCGCCCTGAATCCAGTGGGATAAGAAGTGAGGGAAGCTGACTCTCCCACTGGCACCCCGAGCCCCTACCGACTGGGGCCGGAGCCAGAACCAGGTGCGAGCGAGGCAAGTCACAGTCTGCTGGGAACAATTCACCCGTCCGAGCCTCCAGCTACCAATCCACGTCCCCACCCGCCTTCGACAGTCACTGAGCACCTGCTCGCTCATGAACTATCAGCCATCGAGGGCAGGACGAACAGGGCCCCAGAACCTTCTATCCTAGCGCAGGGCAGTGATGCAGATGAGAAGACAAGTGGGCAACTTCAGTGAAAGGTGAGGGCTCTGAAGACTGGGGGAAAGCAGCTCCTCAAAAAGTTAAATTCCTATTCGACCCAGCAATTCCACTCCTAGGTAGGTGGCCCAAAAGGCTGAACACTGGTGTTCCAACAAAAACTCATACACACACACTCATAGCAGCACTATTCACATTGGCTAAAAGGTGGAGACAACCCCCATGGCCACCAACAGGTGCAAGAATGGATAAATCAAAGGAAGTCTATCCACACAATGGGCTGTTATTCGGCCATGAAAAGGGATGAAGCTCTGACATATGTCACAATGTGGATGAACGTCCAAAACATCATGCTAAGTTAAAGAAGCCAGAAACAAAAGGTCACACATTGTAGGGTTTGTATGAAATATCCAGAAGAGATAAATCCAGAGACAGAGTGGATGAGTGAGTGCCAGAAGCCTGCGGGGAGAGGGGATGGGGAGTGACGGCTTAGTGGGTACAGGGTTAATTGGGGCTGAGGAAAATGTTTTGGAACTAGTAGAGGGGATGGTGGCACAAGACTGTTAAGGTACTAAATGCCACTGAGTTGTATACTGTCAAATGGTTAGTTTCACGCTGTATGAATTCCACCTCAACTGAAAAACTAAAACCCAGCTGCTGCACAGAGGGGGACTGGGGTGGGTGGGGCCCCTGGGGAGGCCTCCGAAGAGGAATGTGAGCAGAGCCCTGAACGCTGAGAAGGCACCAGCCTCACAGAGGGTTTCAGGCTCCAGCCAGAGGGCAGCATGAGGACAGAGGTCCTGAATAGGACGCGCCTGGCCCTCGCGAGGTGCAGACAGAAAGCCAATGGGGCTGAAATGCTGGGTTGTTTTATTATCTGCAAAGAGAGCCCAGGGCAGAGAAGAGAGAGGAGGTGATTGTGGAAAGGGGGCAGGGGCCAGACTGCAACAGGACTATCTTGAACAGGGTAGAGGGCAGTGAAAGAGGCAGACCGTCCCTTCCCTGGAGCTAAAAGGCTGGTGGGGGGCAGCTGATTGTCCTCAGCTGGGGAAGGGTCACTTTTTTAAACATGTCGCTGAGCCCCCGTCAGTAAGGGCCAGTGGGTATCAACCTGCTTGGCTGTCCCACTCCAATCCCCGTAACACGCTGGGTTCCTAGAGCCCTTCTGTTTGGGAAAGAATTAGGAAGGGCCTGGGTAGGACCCGAGCCAGAGGGACGGTGGTGTTCTGTCACCAGCCCTCCCCCCGCCAGGTGAATGCCTGTGAGCAGCCTCTGGGCCAGAAGGAGCCCAGAAGGGGTCAGGGAGGCCAGAGCCCCGGCCTGTGGACTGGAGCCCATTGCCCCCTGATGCCCAGGGTTACTTCCGGGAACAGCCTCTGCTCTGGGGTCTGCTGGTCCACGGGTGTTCATGGGAAGACTGCACTGTGGGCTAGTTTTCAACACCCCGTCCTGCCTTGGCAGATTCTGGCAATCAGCTGTCACCGTGGGTCAGTGGAACGGATCCTCGAGGGCACCAACCATGGAGCACCGCACCTCAAAGCCAGACTCTAGACCCGGCTGCGCCTGCCCGCCAGACACGCCGGTCACTGCTGACCCCTCCCTCCCCGGCCATGCGCACACCGGCCTCTGCCCTCGTGGAGCTGAACATTCTATGGGGGCGAGAGCCATAAACATAAAGCCGGCCAATAAACAGAATTTGTGGTTTCTTTCCAAGCCAAATGGAAGAAGAAAAATATACCAAAGTGACTAGTCGCCTATTAGTCCTGATTTATATTCTACTTTAATATCTCTTTCAAGGAAATGAAAGGTATATTTTCATCAAATATAATCATGTACATGTATAGCTTGGAAAGGGGGAGACAAACGGCTCTGTGACAATTACCTGGACCTGCAGATAAAATTGGAAGATGTGTCACAGTAGAGCTGCCTCTTCCCGCAGTCTCCCGGAGGCAGGTGGCCAGCACTGTTTCTTCCCCTGTGAACTGTTCCCAGGCAGGAGCAAGGATCCCACCCGGCCTGGGATGTTGCAACAGTGTGGCCTATGGCAAGGGACACAGAGCAATACCCGGATGGCGGCTATGGGTGCCACAGCATCGGAGGTCAACCTGGGCCAGGCTTCCAATGACCCCTCTAGCAAACTCTGAGTAAGGTGAGCGCAGTGAAACTGACGTGCAACCAACCCAAGTCTTATCACCCAGGTGCCCGGGACACACATCTCACTTTGGTGACAGGAGTTAAGCCAAGGAATGCTGCTGAAGATCTGGGGGCCGCCGTTCCCTCATGTTCCCTTGTCAAAGTGCTGCAGCCTAAACCACCCAACGTCTGGGGCCCCTGCGGGAATTGCTTGTCTCCCTGGTGTCTGCACAGGGAGAAGGCATCTGGCGGGATCTGCTCTGAGGCTGTGCAGAGAATAAGAACAAAGCCTCACTCCTTACTCAGTGAAGATTGAATGAAGGTACTGCGCTAGGCGCTGCGGTACAGCGGTGAAGGGGACACTCCAGGTCCCCGTGGAAGTGACCCTCTCCATGGGGGAGGAAGGTACACAAATACGTCAGCCAGGTATGGAGCCCCAGGGCCACGGAGCACATAAACCAGGCTAATGTGATGCGGGGTGGGGGTGGGGGTGGGGATCAGGAAAGGCCTCTCTGAGCAGGTGGCATGCAGACTGAAGCCTGAGTGATTGGCAGGAAGTAGCCACACACAGATCTAGGGAAGAACATTCAACGCAAAGGCCCTGGGGCAGGAGAGAGCACAGTGAGTTAGGGTAGTGGTTCTCAAAGCATGGTCTGGGGAACGCTGGGGGGCGTCCCAGGGTCAGAACTTTCATAAAAATAATGTCGGCATTTTCCTTTTACACTCATTCTCCCAGGAGTACACAGAGGAGTTTTCCAGAGCCCACGCTCTCACAACAGGTTGAAAGCAGAAGCAGATAAGAGAATTCAGCTGTCTTCTATTAAGCCAGATATTAAAGAGACTTGCAAAAATATAAAATATTAAATTTTTTTGTTTTGGAAAACAGTTATTGTTCATAAAGAACTATGTTATTTATGTTTACATAGGATGGGTTATTATTATTTTTTAAACGAATAAGTAAATATTTAAAGTATTTCTCAGTTTTAATTTCTAATACCTGAAATATCAATAAACATAATCCATACAAACTGAAGCTCTGTGAATTCCTCAATACCTTTCAAAGAGTATGAAGGGTCCTGGGACTTCCCTGGCAGTCCAGTGGTTAGGACTCCGAGCTTCCATTGCAGGGGGCGTGGGTTCGATCCCTGGTGGGGGAATTAAGATCCCACATGCCGTGCGGCCAAAAAAAAAAAAAAAAAAAAGAAGAAGAAGGAATGCTGAGGCCAAAACCTTGAGAAGCACTGGCAGGGGACAGCATGAAGGTGGGGGGCTGCGTCTGAGAGGCCGGCTGGGGCCCATCCCACAACGATCACACAAGGTCAGAGCAAGAGATCTGGATTTTGTTTCGGGCGCGACGGGAAGCTTACTGGAGGGCTACAGGCAGGGGCATGATGTGATCTAACATGTTCTAGAAAGATGCCTGTGGCCGCATGGAAGGGAGGGAATGAGGCTGGAAGCCAGGGAATGCCGCTGATGCCGCCTGCCACGATCTAGGAAGAGATGCCGGTGGCGGGGGAAGACGGTGGGGTGTGTTCTGGAGGCAAAGCAGCCCTGTGGGTGTGGGAGAGCAAAGGGAAAACGAAGGATGACCTCAAGATTCTGGGCATCTGTGGGGCCAAATCTGAGCTAGCAGCTGACGAGGAGCGGGTGGTGGTGGTGGTGGATTCCCTTCCCTCTCTCGAGTCATGCTAAGGCTCACTCTTCAGGTCACATCTCTGGCCCAGGCGAGGACAGAGGGGCAGCGAGGCCTCTTCACCCAAGGCCAGCCGCCCTCAGGGGCACAGCTGAGAGAACGTCCCCACCTCCAGGGGCTGGATGGCTGCGTTCAGGCGCCGCCTTTGACTTCCACAGTCCCAACTGGCCCAGCGTCACGTATCCCGACCCTGGGACCAGCAAGAAGACACTGGGCATTCCAGCTGTGCCCCCCCTCCCCCCACCCACACCGGTGAGGCAGCAGGCCCGGGCCACTGTCGGCAGGGCGACACCCCCAGCACTGGATAACCTCACTCTTCTCCTGGAGCCCAGGTGGGATGGGAGAAGTAAGTAATTGCAAAGCCTTCTGCAAACAGAGGGGTGGCTATGCAGAGGCCGAAGAACGTGACATCCGGCTCTGTTTATTAATTTACACTTGCCTTGTTCCAAAGATGGGGGAGCGGAAATAAGGACCAAGCTTTTCTCCTTAACCCATTAGTTCCTGAGCTCAGAGAAGCCCTGATGACCCTAAAGAACTGATTTCTTAAGTAATTTAATCTTAAATGTCAATTATATTTCAATTTAAAAAATTAGGAAGCGGTGCTTATACAAATGTTATAATAAAATTACAACTGTGTGTTTAAAAAAAAAAAAAAAAAAGGAAGAAAGAAATGATTTCTTACCAGGCCAGTGTGTATTTAGTTAACCTAGACTCATGGTCATCATTTATATTTACTTAGCAACCATCTCTACAGGGCAGAAAGCAACCTGGAGAATTTTTAACAAAGATGCCTCCAGACCCCCGAGCAGGCAGAATCATCTCATATTGCATGGCTGAAAACAGAGGCAGGGCTACAATCAGTCTTGTAGCCTAAGACTGGATTTAAGAATGAAAAGCAGTTGCAGGCAGTGGGTGGCAGCGTGAACTGGCGCACTTTTTCCAGAGTGCATGTTGGGAGTACATATATTAAGATGAAAAAACCTCCCCTTTGACTCGGCAGATCCACCGCTGGGAATTTATCCCATAGACACATGAGATTTGCACACTTACACAAAGATACCCCGAGGAGGTTCACTTTGACAATGGAAGAGCAAGACACTGGAAACGACTCAAATGTCCATCAATACAAAATGTTATAAAAGACTTTTTTGTTCCATCCATATGATAAAATACCACACAACAGTGAATGAGCGTTAGGTCAATTTACATGTGCTTACACCTAACACTGACTTGTCAATAAGTGAAAACAGCAAGATGTAGAATCACACATATGGTATAACCCTGGGTGTAAAAACAGACAAGCAAAACATTTCTGGAAGGAAAGGCAAGAAACTGTTAACCATGGTCACTTCTAGGGCCAAGTAGTCTTATTTTTCATTTTATCATGTCCTGTTCGGGTTTAAAGAAATCATGTGCTTATAGTATACACTATATTTCTGAAATGAATTAATCAAATCAAAGAATGAAATCAGAATGAATCATGGGGTGGAGGGGAAACAGGGATCCTGGTTTGGGTCAGGTACTTTTCACTGGATTTTGTTCTTAAATGGGTAACTGCTTTTGAAAACATTTTGCCACATTTGCAATTGAGGTTCGAAGTCCTAACTGCGGAGAAGTGAAGTTTCAGGGGACAGCTTGGCCAGTTTTCTGAAGTTTTGTAACCAAGAGCAAGGTTCTCTTTCGAGGGGTTGGGATGCATATGGATTTACTTAAAGCAGACGTGTCAGAACAGGAAGGGGGAGCCTGCCAGCCCTTCTGGAGAACCAGTACTTTCAGCTTCACCAGGCGACCTTGAACTTTCTATTCATGCTTCTCTTTTGGAGAGGCAGGGAGGAAAGTCAGAGATGCACTTCGGGGAAAGTGGGAAGAGAGGCTCCCGGAAAGAAGAGAGTGGCAGCCGCCCCGGGGGCAGCAGGACCTTCTTCTTAAGTCTTACTTCTTCAGGGGCTTAAACAGGAACTGCACACATTAGCTCTTTCTAGTCACCCTACATGGAAGAAATGACTCTCCCACAACCTTGTTACTAATAATCTAAAGTATTTCCAAGAAATTTCCAAGAAATTTTTAGTTTAATTCTGAGAAGTTCTTCCACACCCTCAAACAAATCTCTGGAAAACCAAACCCCGGCGGCAGAACACCAAAGAGAAAGCCAAGATTTCTTTCTGGGGCTTGTGTTTAATCTTGTGCTGCACTTTGATAAGTTCTAAGAAATGGGGTTTCTGAGAGGGGAAGGAAAGCCTACACAGGCTCAAGACAGAGAAGGTCCTGGAACCACCCCTCTCCCGCTCCCTGGAGGGGACAGGAGGTGGCACAGGGTGGGGGCCGGCTTACCTGGCACCTTGTCCACCGACGCGAACACAGAGCGCTGTACCGTGGGGTCGCTGCTGCCCCGGCGGCACTGGTCGTAGAAGCGGAAAGGCAGGTGCTGGGTGGAAGACGAGCTGAGACCAAACCCCAGAACTTCAGTTGTAGGCTGGATCGGGAGGTCCAGGAGGGCTACGTTCAAACAAACCCGTGGTTCAAGCTCAGCACGTGCGTGGGATGGGAGTGTAGGTGACGAGACTTTGGGTGGCATGGCTGTAGCAGGTGTGGCCACAGCCCTGCCAGGCACATCCCTCGGACAATACCAAGCAGGCAGCCAGCAGCCTCAAGCGGGGGAGACCAGTGTGACACCAAGGGTCCCACCTGAGGCTCATAAAACAAGCAGTGCCTAGAGAGTGGTTCGGAGATGAATGCCAGGTCTATCTTCGCCTCGGATTCTTGGCTTCCATACACAAAAGACCCTACCAAGGCTTAGCCCTGGGTACAGTTTCAGACCCCAAAACAAACGGGGCCAATTCTGCTGTGAAAGTTCAAATCTATGCGTGTGGGGAAGAGTGTGTGAGAGAGAACTTACACGCACGTGTGCCTGTGTACTTATGAGTGTGTGTGTCTCTGTTGCTGTCCTCTCTTCCATGCAGAAATCTCACGATACAGCAATTTGGAGGGGCTTTTAAAAATCAATTTGAGAAATACCCAAGGTGTTAGTTCTAACAGCCACTTTACGGCATAATTCTCAATTTTCAAATGAAATATTTAGCCTTCATGCCAGCTGTGAGAAACTGCTTTACATTAAAAAAAAAAAACAAAAAAACAACCCTCTGGAAATAAATCTTAAGAGAAAGGACTGAATGATTTAAGTCACTTTGCACATTACAAAATGCTTCTGTAATGATTTTGGAGGCCAAGTTTCAGCTAAGTGAGAAATAAGATGAGGACTATATGGGATGCAGGCCTGCGCAAATCAACGGGGCACGTGCAGGAAATGACTGAGTTCGCGATATCCAGAAACCCTGCCCTCCAAGTGTTTCTTTTTAGGTGACCCCTCGAGAATGCTCCCCTTCTCTCCCAGTGGACTGGAAAGCCTCCCAGTGACCACACCAGAACGACCATTGGTGCTTGAGCTGAAAGGCACTGGTTTCTTGTGAAAGGCTGTTTGTGATTTTAGGAGTTGATAGAACGCCTTTTCCCCGAGGAGGACGCTGTGCCTTCCACCCTGATGAAGGGAATGCCCTCATTTCAGCACCTTCACTTCTAAGAAAGCTGTGGCCTTCGTGACACTGGGCGGTGTAGGGCCGCCTCACAGATTCACCACAGTCCCTGTGCAATGTGAAACGACACTTCCGAATCCAGTGCTGGGTCACGGGCCCCTCACCAGGCAGGGCTGCCTCTCATGAGAGCTGGGAACGGAGAGGAGGAAGGGATGGGCTTTAGTGTAGGAAGTTCTGCGTTTGGGTTCTGCCAACTAACTGCCTGCGTGGCTGTGGGCAAGTCACTGAGCCTCAGTTTACTCTTCTGTAAAATGGGCAGAACAGGCCCTACTCATCTCAAGGGCTGTTTTAAGGGTCAGAGGTGGCAGAGGAACGTCGAAGCACTTTGCAGACATACGCTAGAGAACGTCTGCGTGCAGGAGGGAGAACCGTCGTCCCACACTGACGGCTGCCTCTGGCCTGGGAGGGAGGGCTTGCCTCTTCCAAGCAGCCCTAGCCTTGTAGAAATCAAACACTCAGGGTTCTCCATTCTCTCACCAAAACACAACTCATTCCTGAACCGTACGTTTCCTCTTCTAGAGGAGTCACAAGGGTTCTCAAGGTCAACGTGAGAGCCATGCTGATGGCCCACAGCAGCTGCTGCCCCACTGCCGAGAGGACACCCGCCGGGGCTGTACTCACCAGCTATTCTCTGCATCTTCATGCGTCTTGCCTGGATGCGGCCCTTGGCCAGGCGCTGCTTGGCGATGATGCAGCGGATGTGGTCCGAGAAGACGAAGGTGGCCTGCAGGATGGGGAAGGGCTTGGAATGGGGGCTGGATGCAGGCTTGTGGATGGTGATATTCAGGGCACGGCTGTCGTCCTCCACGCCAGTCACCTGCATATCCTGCGGGGGGAGGAGGCCAAAGAAAGGGTATCTGTTAGGTTCAGGGGCAAGGTAGCTGCTCGGAAGCTGTGGATTCACGTCTCATCTAGAATGAGGTCCACCAGATTGAACTTTGCTTTTGCTCTGGAGGAGACCATCAGCCCCCCAAGTCTGAGAGAGTCAAGGATGGGCACAAACCAGGCCAGGACTGGCAGGAAGCGACGGGGTGGGAAGCACAGAGAGCTCAAGTGGCTGATGCTGGCTGTGGTGGCCGGTTCTGTCCCTGCGAGGACTTGAGGCAGCTAGTAAACATACGGGACACCAGCCTCTTCATGGGGCCCCAGGGAGCCCAACAAACTCCAACAATTCTTGCTTCGGAGAACTAGAGATAACAAACCCAAGTTCCTAGTCCTTTCCGGTGTGATCTCCTCCAGCGTAACAATTCCTTCCTTGCTTCTCTTAAGAAGGGGGGGCATCCTTAGCTCCCATTTGTATGTCTCTGACGAATTCCTGGTCCCTAAAGGAAATAGCTAACTCCGAGAAAGGAATAGGGGAGGACCACTTAGCAGATGTTTGAAGAAAGTTACACGTGAAAGGTAGAGGAGAACTCACATACAGCAAGTATCCTCAGGACAAAACCAATCTAAAACCTCAGATTGGATTCTGTGCGAAGAATTTGCTTCCCACTAAGTAAGGTTCGAGATAAAAGCAGGAGACAGGAGACAGACATGAAAGTCAGAAAGGTGGGGAAAATGTTGAAAAGGCTCATGAAGCAAGGCAGATACTGTTCACGGGCATTCAATCTGGCACAAAATGTTGCAGTGGGGATTAGATGAGATATTACGCTTTTAAGACGGAGAGAGAGGCTGGCACGTAATAATGGCCTGAAGAATAGAAGCTACTGGAAGACAACCAGAAGAAAAGGTTTATGTGGCTTTCATTGTCTTAGGGACGACATGTGTTAATCCTTTGAGGGATAAAAACACTTTCCTGACACTAAATTCTAAGGGAAATTGATCATAAACCTAGATAAGTAAGAAGCACTAAGTCACCTAATGGACAGTCTCGTACGTGGAAGTCTTTTTCTAAATGAGAGGTTCTTCAGATAGCTGCTTCTCACACCTTCTGTAAAAGACCTTTTTTAAATGGAAAGATCTTGAAAAAGAGGAGGCTGGGAAATGGTTGCAACAGCATCCTCAAACACGTGGGTGGTCCTCTTGGGGAGTGGGTTGCCCTGGAGAGGTGGATGTGGGTCGCCCCAGCAAAGCTTGCCAGCAGGACTGCCCATCAAGGAAGCGGACTCAGCGCAGGGCAAGTCAGGGCCCAGGGGTCTGGCGGGGGTGATGGTGGGAAAGGGAGTGAGCTGGAGGCTGTTTTCAACTCATCTGGTTCCACGCTTCATTCGACCAACTAGCTGGCATTAATCACCCATCATTGAGACAAACATTAAGAAAACCCACGCTCCAGCCTGACGTTTGGCAGTTTAGAGCCCAGGCCTGCTGGAGAGTGGAAGACACAGGAACATCCATAAATCACCAGGGGCAGCAATCATTCTAGAGAGGAAATAGGCACAGCCCAACTTCTTGGTATCTGCCCTAGGGAAACGTTGGCCCAAGTGCACAAGGAAGTCAGGACAATTCTGTTCACGGCAGCACCGTCTGTAAAGGCAAAAAGCTGGAAGCAGCCACAGGGTGCTGGCTAACTCTGCCTTGGTGTGTGGTCAGGCAGCAGTTAAAAGAACCACCAGTAAGCCTGCAGAGACTAACACAGTCAGTTCTCCAAAACATTTGTTGAATGATAAAAGCAAAGTTTACAATACATTCAATGTGACGGTATAAAAAATACATACACACACACCCCCTTCCAACTATATGTTGTACAATTTTTAAAAACAGTACATGTAGTTATAGTCATACACGTATTCGGCAAAGCACCGTATCTGATAACAGACGAGAGGTGTCAGAATTGGGTTTTGATCAAAGGGGACTTGGCTCTTATCTGTGAGGTATTCTAACTTTTGTCAATGATAATCTGTTCACGTGGCCCTTACGTCATTAGAACTTGACTGTAAAGATGACACTTTTGTGGGTGTTTGTACAGCCAACCGAGAAGAGCTTCCGGAGCTCTCGGCCATCGTACCTGCAGAAGGCCTGCGAACTTGACCACTCCCCAGCCCAGCCTGGACACGTCAGGCTCCACCAAACTCATCTGGTAAATGTCGACAGCCAGGAAGCGCTGGAGCATGCTGCCATCCTTGGTGATCACCGTGCACGCGATCAGGTCGCTGTTGTCTGTGGTAGAGGGGGACAGAGAGCATAGTGAGGCCCAGTCCGCTGCCCAGCTTGATGGACACACTCCAGCTGACTTGTGTTCTGCTGGGCAATGCAGCTTGGCACTGGAGCCTGGGCTGGAAGTCACACACACCTGGGTCTGAGTCCCTCCTCCAAGTCATGCTGGGCAACTTACTGTACCTCTCTAGGCTTCAGATTCCTCATCTGAAAAATGGGGATCATGCCCCCTCCCACTCAAAGCACTGTTTGTGAGGACTAACTCAGATAAAGTACATAAAGCATCAGAACAATGTTAGCTGTGGATTAGGCACTGCACCTGTAGCTAAAAAAATATCCAACAAATCCGGAATCCCAGTAACATTTCAGTGCTTCCCTGCAGGCGTTGGTGGTTTGCACCTGTGATGGTGTTCACCTAGATTAAGTGAAGACGGAAAAGGAAGAGCCCCTCGCTCGGTTACAGCAACACCAAGACCTCAGTTTGGTGTCTGACGACTTAGAGCCGAGCTCTATGCTAGATGATGTGCGACCTGGGGCAAGGCACTTGGCCTCTCTAAACCACGGTTTCCCATCTGTAAAATGGGAATAATGTCCCCTATCGTGAGATGTCTGATGCCTTAAAATGAGAACAGGTAGGTAAAGCATTTAGCAGGGGGTCCTCAGCTTATGCCTGGTCCCTTCTCTTAGTTGGAAGTTACTCCCAGATTTGAGGTCTAATTTACTGCCTGTCCTTGATGGCTTTGAAATCACCAGAGTAATGCAGGGCCATTAAATCTACAGTCTGCTTTGAGTTCCCTCCAGTGAAACCCTCTGTAACATGTTTTAAAAGAAACAGCTGAACCAGGAAACAACCTAAATGCCCCCAAATAGGGGAACCACTTGAGTATGATTTTTTTCCCATCGTATGGAAAATTATATACCCATTTAAAAATTATGTTTAACCAAACTGTGAACTGTGGTTACCTATGGGGAGGGAAGTGAGAACTGGGGTGGGCGGGAGTGTGTGTGTGTGTGTGTGTGTGTGTGTGTGTGTCTGTGTGTGTCTGTGTGTGTCTGTCTGTGTGTGTGTGTCTGTGTGGTATCAACAGGAGAACTTTAATTTTTGCCCTCTTGTGTCTGTGTGTGTGTGTGTGTGTCTGTCTGTGTGTGTGTGTCTGTGTGGTATCAACAGGAGAACTTTAATTTTTGCCCTCTATACCACTGCATTGCTTGAAATTATTTTAAAATGAGAAAGTATTCAACATGTACTTCTGAAATACGTATTACAGACCCAAGTAAAAAATCCTATTTACAGGGCTTCCCTGGTGGCGCAGTGGTTGGGAGTCCGCCTGCCGATTATTTACAAATAATTGCAATGACATTGGAAAAGATATCACAATTTTAAATGAATAAGGTGATAAAAACTTTATAACTATGATGTTGATATGTTTAAAAAAAAAGTATCCCTACAAAGAAATACAAGCACAGAGAAATATACTGAAACATTAAAAGACAGTCCTGATTAGAAGAATCAGGGTTTTTTTTTTTTTCGTAAACAGCTTTATTGAGGGATAATTTATATACCATAAAATTCTCCCATTTTAAGTGTACAGTTTGAGTTTTAGTAAATTTATAGCTGTGCACTGTGACACTCCAGTTGTAGAATACTTTCATCACCCCAATACGTTCTGTGACCTAATATTTGGCTTCATTTTATTGGTGGCGGGTTGCGGGGAAAGGTAACACAGATAGTAACAATTCTGGCCCCAAGTACATGTGATAAAGTTGGGCTCAGGGGCTTCCCTGGTGGCGCAGTGGTTAAGAATCCACCTGCCAATGCAGGGGACACGGGTTTGAGCCCTGGTCCAGGAAGATCCCACATGCCGCAGAACAACTGAGCCCGTGCGCCACAGCTACTGAGCCTGTGATCTGGAGCCCACGAGCCACAACTACTGAACCCGCGTGCCACAACTACTGAAGCCTGCGCGCCTGGACCCCGTGCTCGGTAACAAGAGAAGCCATTGCAATGAGAAGCCCGCACACCGCAGTGAAGAATAGCCACGGCTCGCTGCAACTAGAAAAAGCCCACGTGCGGAAACGAAGGCCCAACGCAGCCAAAGATAAATAAATAAAATAAATAAATTTATAAACAAGCAACAACAAAAAACCCTTGGGCTCATGTATTTTGCCAAGGTTTTGCCACACACACACCCCCCTCCATTTTTACTTTTCATTTAGATCTAAGGGATGACAGGTACATTTCTCCTCTGCCATCTTCTTTTCCCCTCCCTCCTCCTTCCCCCTCTCCCCACCTCCCACACTACCTCAGTTTAACCCTCTGAGAGCATAATCCGTCTGAGATCCTGGCTTCATGAGATGCCTTCCGGTCTATCCTCTCAGCTTAGAAAGACCTTGTGTTTCTGTCTTTCCTCCCCAGTATATGACCACCCGGCACAGCCAGATACCCCATGGCAAACACCAGCACCAGATAGGCTCAACTGTCTGGATTTCACATTCTCTTATTGAGGGCAAGAAACTTCCTCCCTTTCCCAAGGGTCCAGCCAAGTATTTAAGAAGAGTTCTAAAAATGACTGTATCCAGAATTTCTAGTTCCACGTGGAAGACTCTAGTCTTCAGTATTATCAGAAATGGAAGCCCTCACACTCTTTCTTACAAACATTTTCTTTGTGGTAGGTAGAGTTTATTTTCTTTACTCAATACTTAAAACAGATGTTCCCCTATTAGAATCTTTTACTTTTTAAAAAGAAAACTAAACTCATAAAGGATGCCTTTTCTTTCCTTTTTTCCTTTCTCTTTCTCTCCCCCTTCCCTTCCCCCCTCAACAGGACAACCTGGCTCTTCTTTCTCCATATTCACAGAAGAGGTTCATACGCGGGTGAGAGCCGGGAAAGCGGGCACAGCCAGGGCGTTGGTGTCAGTGGGGTCTGTCGGCAGGCACCCCCCTTACAAAGCCCGGGGGCCTTAGGGGCTTCAGGGGGAAAAAAAGACCTACCACCTCTGCCGCAAAGAACAAAAAAGGAAGGACAAAACCCCAAAGTGGAACAACTTTCAGAAATGCAATTGAGACATCAAAGCCCCGTGAGAGATTTCATAAGAAAACTAAGAGGCAACCGTCACCAGTGAGACAGGATGGCTCTGAGAGGGAGGGAGCCCCTGGCTTTTCAGAAGCTGTGGGGGCAGTTAAGGAGAAATGAAGCAGCTTCCGTGGACTAAACAGAAGGGCATATGGGCATCCTGCAGAGAGATCAAGGGAGTCTGGCTGGGGTGACATCTGCGGGCCCCGGGGGCGGCATCTCAGGAAACGCCTTCACCGCCTCGGCTCTCCCCTCGGCTGCTCCACATGCTGGCTGTGAGCATTCCCGTCGGAGGAGGACCCAGGGGAGAGAGCTGCGGAACGGGGCCCAGCTCTGCCCACGGTCCAAGTTCTTCACCTGCTGCCTGCCAGCAGGCGCCTGTGGATTTCACCCTGAGCCGGGGGGAGGCGTGCAGGGTACCCAGGTACCGGGAGGGAGGGATGCAGGCTCGTGGGGAGGACTCAGAAGCGGGAGGCTATGTCGGGGTGTGTGGCAGCCTCTCAGGATTGGCCTGCGGTCGGGGGAGGCCAGTGCAGGTGACGGGCCACCCCTACGCTGGCGCTGCTCAAATCTCTCGGCCCACCTGGGTCTCCTGCGTCCTTCCCCCACCAACTTCACTTCAAAAGGGGTGGGGCCGAGGGCTTTAGTTTTGGCATTGACAGAGATTTATCAGACTATCCATATGACCTTAGGGAAGGATTTCTCTAAAAAAGAAATGAGGATCCATACATATGAATAAATAAGTGTAAGGTTGATAAACTGACTACCTCAAAATTAAAATTTACCTCATGGATAACAAACGAGCTCATAAACAGACTAGGGGAAATATTTGCAAAATACCTTTAAAAGGCAAAAGATGAATAAAGGAGAAAATATGGAGAACTCCACAGGCCATTCACAGACAAGAGAATGAACACACACACAGGCCCTCCCCCTCGTGCTAAATCAGGAGACAAATGAGGACAGGATCCCACCGGACTGGCAAAAATAAAAATGTCTGATAACATCAGGTATTGGGGAGGCCACAGAAAAACTGACATTCTCAAACGCTGCTTGTAGAATTAATTAATGTAGCCATTTTGAAGGGCAACTCAGCATTATTTATAAAAACTGAAAGTTTCACACTATGACCCGGCAATTGGTATGTTCCCAGGAAGACATACGCATGGGCCGAGAGACAGGAACAAGGATGTTGACAGCGGGATTTGGGTCTGTAATGACCCACATGTCCAGTGAGAAGGGAAAGCTTTTTTAAAAAATGTATGTTTGGGACTTCCCTGGTGGCGCAGTGGTTGAGAGTCCGCCTGCCGATGCAGGGGACACGGGTTCGTGCCCCGGTCCGGGAAGATCCCACATGCTGCGGAGCGGCTGGGCCCGTGAGCCATGGCCGCTGAGCCTGCGCGTCCGGAGCCTGTGCTCCGCAACGGGAGAGGCCACAGCAGTGAGAGGCCCGCGTACCACAAAAAAAAAAAAAAAAAAAAAATGTATGTTTATTTGGTGTGAAAACACATGGCAATAACAAGGAAGGAATGAGATCTCTAGATGTTTCAACAAGGTTTAGTCTCAAGAACGTACTGCTGAGTGGAAAAAGTTGCAGCATGACACAATTTGTATAAAATCAAACCACACAAAACGACACTGTATATTTTCTATGGACTCAAGTACGTGTGTGTAAAAGAAAAATTTAAGAAAATGTCTGGCAGGGTGCAGAGTGATTACCTCTTTGGAGGGGAGGAGGTGGGACTGCGGGTGAGGGGTCAAGGTCGTTTTAATTTATATGCAGTGTTCTGATTTTTCCAAGAGGTATGTTGTTTGTGTACTTAAATAAAAGGAAAAGTGACTCTCCTACGCAAAGGGCCTCAGGTCCTTCTGGGGCCCAGCCAGGGTTGGGGAGCAGCACCAGGCCCAGCTGTCGGCTGGCCGGCTCTCCCTGATCCCGAAGTGCAGTGACCATCATTGAGATCAGGGCAACGGCAAGGAACTGCCAGCACCTCTTGGTACACAGGTGTGCACGTTTCCAAACTGGCCAGATGTGTGAGCTGGAGAGCTCTGGCGTCCAGTTCAACAAACGTGCGGGTGTTAGATCCTGTATTAGGGAACCAGACCGTGAAGAATGAGGCTTGGCACTGCCGCAAGGGGCTTGGGGGCCGGCAGGGATGCTGGGGCTCTGGACCATAAACCATAATGGAGACCAAGTCTCCGTGTGGGGAGGGACCGGGCCCTAGGGGCAGAGCACGTGAGATGACAGCCGTCTCCACTGCACCCCAGGACCAGAAGGAACCTCCCTCCAGGGAGAGGTGATGTGTTCCTCCTACCCTTAGGCACTGCCCTTCCGTTCATTTATTTGAAAAGGGGAAAGATTTGTCACTTTATTCTATTTGAAGACGTTAAGCTTATCAATCTCTTTGAATAGATAACACATTGGAATGTTCCTATTTTAAAAGGTGTGGAATTTTTTCTTTGCTTCTGGGCAGGGGACTCTGTTTGGTCTTGGAATTTAGATATAACTGAATTGTAGACGGCAAAACAAAAGAAAACGAAACAAAAAAACAAAACTGATGTTGTGTCGTGTTTTTGCTTTTAAGAGATCGAAATGGGTAAATTTTCAAAAAAAAAAAAAAGACGTGTAATTTTTTATAGTGGATGGTAAATCTCCCCAGTCCTCTTCTGCAGAGGCAACCACTACTGATGTCTTGTTACCTGTCCACTCTGCATTTCCAAGTGTACGTGTAGCCGTACCCCCCACCCCGCCTTGTCTTTCACAGATGCCACATACACCCTTTGCTTTTACCACTGAAGCCCGCGTCTTGGTGATACATCAGCACCCAGGGACGTGCCTCACTATTTTTCATAGCTGCATTCTCTCCCACTGCAGTCATGACTCTAAGTGATTTCACAGCTCCCCAGCTGATGGCCATTCAGGTTGTTTACAAACTTTTGCTACAATAGACAAAGGAACCTCCTTATTCATATGCTCATGTGAGAGTAAATCTAGAGCAGCAAAGTAGAACCCGTCCTTAATTTTTCTCTTGAAAGCACTCATGTTTTACTAAAATAAATTTATTTTAAAAGTTATCTTCCTATCATTACCATGAATGGAAAAGCAGAATTACTTACAATAAATAAGGTGACCATGAAAATAGACTGAAAAGATCTTTTTATTAAATTATAGCCTAAAGCCTGCTCTTTTGATAAAAAGGGAGTCCCAGGAGTTAGAGAAGTTCTAAGACAAACTAGTACCAATCTGAGACCTTCTCCTTGATGTAACAGAAAGGACCCGAGGGGCACTGAAACATATTTTCTTGTGGACTATACTTTCTAAAGTTGGCCACAGCAATAGCTCCCCCGCTATGTGCTCTTCTTACAGTGTGACCTTGACCCTCCTCCCATCAGGTGGTAGTGTCTGTGTCCCTTCTCCTTGAACCTGGGTGGGCTTCTGTGATTGCCTAGACCAACAGAGTACAGTGGAGGCGATCCTGTATGATTTCTAAGCAAGGTCATGAAAATGCTCTTGGAACCTATCCGCCATGCTGTGAGGAAGCCCAAGCAGCCATGAAGACACCGACTGAGAGAAACCAAGGCCCTGGGCCCACAGCCCCCAGCTGATCCTCTAGTCCCCAGCTGGTACCATGTGGAGCAGAGATGAGCTATTCCCACTGAGCCCTAGGCAAATTATAGATCTGTGAGCAAACTGAATGACTGTAGTTGTTTTAAGCTACTGAATTTTAAGGTAGTTTGTTACTCAGCAATAGAGAATTGCAACTGTGACTTATTGTCATTTAGTACAGTATCCAGGTACACTTAAAATTCTAAAATTCTTCCAGCACCACCAAGGGGCTGCACACCACACCATGGAGGACCAGCCTGGAGAAACAGCCCACGGCTGATTTGGGTGCACGAAAGGTCCTGCAGTGTTTAGCAGAATGAAGGGAAAGGAGTGCAGCCATTTTCCAACAGAAGTTTAAGATGGTGGGAGGGAGGAGGAGAAGAGGAAAAAGCTTGAAAGAGCCACCTTGCCATGAAGTGCAGAATCAGGGCAACTTGTCTGGGTAAGAACGGCTTGGGTTTTGGAGCTGTAGAGACCTGGGTTTAAATCCCAGCTCTGCCATTAAAAGCTGTGTGACCCTGGACAAGCCACCTCCCTCTCTGCATCTCAGGTTACTTATAACCCTGGCAGGACCATCAAGGGATCTGAGAGAGGCCTGGGGCCGCACCCAGCACAGCAATGGTTGTTGCCTGGAAGTGCCCTGACTTTTTCTGGAGCCCTGACTCACTGGTCAGAACCCCTCTGCCTGAGGTGAAGTCACACTTGCTGGATGCAGGCTCTAGACTAAGGCTCTTCAGAGGGAGAAAATAAATCATGGCTTTTGGCTGCTTCTCAGAACTCCTGTGGGGTGACGGGCCCAGCCACCCACTCACTCTCCACCACACCTACCCACCTTAGCCCGCTGCTGCTCCTAATGCCTGCCGGCCTCCAAGGGTCCCGTTTACTCCTTCCTCCCTGGTTGGGGCCTGCTCCCTATCTGGACAGAAGCCCCAGTAAGGCAGGGCCTGACCGGTCTCACTCACTGCTGTACCCACAGGAGGGGGGCTGGGCAGTGGCAGGAGATGAAAAAGTATTTGTCACTGGATGCAGAGATGCTAATAACGTCTTCTGGTCCTCCCCTACTGAAGGCAAAGGACTTTTCAACGGCCGTCCTCTTAGCCCTCCGGGCTGAAGCCTTCTTCCTCCACAGCTTCCTCTGACAGGCCGTAGCTCATTACTGAGCAATAAATGGGGCTGATGGACTTTGGCTGTATTTAAATGATCCCTTCATAATAAAATATGGATGCCAATACCGTAATTTAATTCTTGGCTTGGTGGCTCCAAATACATTTAGAATCGAGGTCTTTATCCTTACAGTGGGATTTCTAGGCCAGCTGAATTCCAGCGCTTTGAAATCCAATACCCTGGGCTTTAGGGCCAATTTTTGGAACACCACCACAGCTGGAGTTTAGATTACAAACTCTGTAAACACTACCAAGTCTTTCAGGTGTCTTCTGTTAATCAGAGGTCAGGAAGGGCTGGGAACAAGGTACAGATTCCTTGAGAAAGGCAGGCTTACCCTGGGATTCTAAGATAACAGGCCCACAGGGACCTTTCACAGCTAATAGGAGACCAGGATTTCCTTTGTGAGCAGAAAAGCATCTGAGTCCTTTTGCAAGGAATGTGTGGTCCTGGACTCTCTCTGGATCCAAGAGCAGACTGGGTTTCTCTTCCAGACCTGCAGGTGTGCCAGGGATTAGTGAGGAAGAAACTGCAGGGGACCGTGGGCCCTCGCAGGGAGAGCTAAGACAAGGAGATGGCTGACTTCTCTGGGAGCTGGTGGCTGCGTCCGGTGGGGATGCCGGGCCATTCGGGCCCGTGATTCTCAAAAACCACATGCTGAAACACTGTCAGGGCTGAGTCTTTGGACAGGGCCCCCTTCCCCTGCCCCCAGCAGTTCTGTGCTGACACCACAACCAGTGCTTCTGTGGGCCAGGTGCTGAGCTCCAACTTGACAAGTTCCTGGGATCCTATGAGGGGGGTTCACTGATTCCCAAGGACACAAACTGCAGGATGTCAAGTAACATCCCCAACGGCACATGACTGACACAATGTGATGAGCTATGAAGCCAGAGTGAACATGCGGCCTTCACAGCATCCTGAACAAGCTGATTGTGACCTGGGGTTTTAGTGTTCAGGATGGGGCCAGAGAGAGGAGCAACCCCCGTTTCCCTCAGAGAAGGGGGCATCCCTGATCCCGGCTAGATCTTAAGGGTGAAGGATGCTGGTTGGGTCCAGCAGGGGAACAGTCAAATGACCAGAGCTCTCTGCAGGCAGGTCCCAGGGGTTTGATCTCATGGTGACTGATGGCGTGAACCTGCTGTGTGCTCCTGGGCAAGGTCCCCCTTCACCAGGCACTTGGTGGCCCCTTCTAGTGGCAGCCCTGGGACCTCCTCTTTCTGGCACACTGGGTACATGCCGCCCTGGGGCTCCATTCAGCTGCAGGGATACAGTGGGAGCAGGATGGGCCGAGCCCCTGCCCTCATGAAGCCTTCAGACCAGTGGGCAGATGGCAGCCCTTTGAGACAGAGAAGGTACCCTGTGGCACTGAATACAGCTTTGAAAGCCACTCCAGGGAAAACCAGCCTGGCGTGGCTCTCTGATGACAGGATGCAGCTGAGGGGAGAGGCCTTAACTGACCAGTAATGCAGGGCTGGGAAGAGCTGATGAATCATCGGGCCCCATTAGGCTCTCTGGGGGGGGTCTGGGAGGAGAGGGAGGCACAGGCGGTATAAGGCCGTCAATCAGATGCCCGCTGGGAAACTGCAATCCATCTCCCAAATGTCACCACTCCATCAACGTCTGCTACAAAACTGAAAACGATAGCCGTTCTGGGGCATGAGAAACTCACATGCATTTCCTTGGGAGCTACTCTGAGTGCCAAGAAAAGGAAGTCTTGTGGTGATTCAAATGTAACCCAGCAGAGCTGGGTGACAGGGAACCGGGCCCTGGTGATTCTACAGGCCCAGCAAAGGAGAATGGTCCTGTACGGGTGACACCCAGACCTTCTGGAGCCTGGTGAACACCAAAGGGAGACTCCACGCATGGCCCATGACATTCCAAAATCAAAACAAGAAAGAGATGTGATGGTTCCCACTAGGGTGTGAACCAGCACACTCAATTAGGTTGGCTGCTTCTCCTGATTTGCTGCGTCTAATCAATCCTTTGGAGAAAATTAAGTAACCGTTTCTCCATCAACCCAGCAATAGCTTATGGGTTATTTGCTGCAAGTAGCAATCAATTACTTTGTCTTCTTTGAAGCTCCCTAAAGCCTTCCTTCCCAGCACGGCACAGGGCAGCTGTAAAGTGTGATATTTCCTGGATGGAGAGCAGGTCTTGGCAATTTCTACTGCCAGGCATATGAGTCTGGTCCCTCCAAGAATAAAGGGGGAAAGGTACTGGTGTTCCTCGGTTTTGCAAGGCGGTGTAGCAATTAGGGATGCAGGTCTTAGGATATGTGTTGAAACCCAAGCACCCAGGGAAACTGTGACCTAGTGCTCGGCTCCAATATTTCATCCATGATCACCAGGCTATCCCCAAACCCACACTGATGACCTGGCCTTCGGCATCCTTGCCACCGGCCCCTCCCCCAGAGCTCCAAGAGACAATTGCCTGAAACACTCCCAAGGCACCTAGCTCTGCTCCCCACCCCATAACTACAGCTCGAAAGGCAGGGATGGCTGCAGGGAACAGTCACGAGCCAGGCTGCCTGAGGTTGAGATGTGGCCCTGCCACTTTCTAGCTGAGTTGACCCTGAGCTCCTGACTGCTTCGGTTGCCTCATCTGTAGGCCAGGGTAATAAAAGGCCTGTATTGCTCTACTTTACCATATGTATGCTGATGTTTTTAGGGAGAAGGGTACTGATGTCTGCAGTTGACTTTGCAAAAAAGAAAAAAATAACAAGGAAAAAGAAAGAAAAGATGGGCTGATGGCTGGATACAAGAGTAGACATGTGATAAAAGAAGTACAGTTGATCCTTGAACAACAAGGGGGTTAGGGGTGCAGACCTCTTGTGCAGTTGAAAATCCACTTACTGCTCTTTCTGCCTCATAAACAAAGGAAGTGGGGCTTCCCTGGTGGCGCAGTGGTTGAGAATCCACCTGCCAATGCAGGGGACACGGGATTGAGTCCTGGTCTGGGAAGATCCCACATGCCGCAGAGCAACTAAGCCCATGCACCACAACTACTGAGCCTGCGCTCTAGAGCCCGCGAGCCGCAACTCCCGAGCCCACGCACCACAACTACTGAAGCCCGTGTGCCTAGAGCCCGTGCTCTGCAACAAGAGAAGCCACCGCAACGAGAAGCCTGTGCACTGCAACGAAGAGTAGCCCCCTCTCGCTGCAACTAAAGCCTGTGCGCATCAACAAAGACCCAATGCAGCCAAAGATAAATAAAAATAAATTAAAAACAAACAAACAAAAAAAAAACAAAGGAAGTGATAAATGGCACCCAAGGGCAGGAAGCTAGCTGAACACTGGATAGAATCAGGACTTAAACCCTAGTTCTTTTGATTCCACATACTGTGATCTCTAATCCAACACAAACTTTTCCCCACACTTAGTTAATGTAAAGATCTGTAAAATGAAAATAGAGGTACTACTTATTGAAAAAAAATCCATGTATAAGTGGACCCACCGCGCTGTTCAAGGGTCAACTGTACGAAGCCACCGCAACGAGAAGCCTGTGCACTGCAACGAAGAGTAGCCCCCTCTCGCTGCAACTAAAGCCTGTGCGCATCAACAAAGACCCAATGCAGCCAAAGATAAATAAAAATAAATTAAAAACAAACAAACAAAAAAAAAACAAAGGAAGTGATAAATGGCACCCAAGGGCAGGAAGCTAGCTGAACACTGGATAGAATCAGGACTTAAACCCTAGTTCTTTTGATTCCACATACTGTGATCTCTAATCCAACACAAACTTTTCCCCACACTTAGTTAATGTAAAGATCTGTAAAATGAAAATAGAGGTACTACTTATTGAAAAAAAATCCATGTATAAGTGGACCCACCGCGCTGTTCAAGGGTCAACTGTACAGTACATTATTAGTGGCAGAATGTGGATGACGGGTACAGGGTGTTCCGTATACAATTCCGTCATCTTGGTTGCATGCTTGAAATTTTTTAAAAGAAAACGTTGGGGGAAAAACTGACCACCCAGGCTTGTTGTGAAGGGCGCAGAAGTACACAGCAGCGCGCGTAACACACTCAGGCTGGGCAGTCAAAGGTTATTATTAATTCTCGCCGTGAAGATCTATTTGGCTCCTGAGTTTGAATTTAACAGGAAGAGTTGGGGCCTGAGGGGTACCTGTAGTGTTCTCTGTAGCATTTCTTAACCTTACAGAATCTTAACATCACCCAGTGGATTCCAGGGCCACCGAGGATATTACATCAACGCTCACTTTGTTGATATGGGTGGATAAGTCTGCCATTTGTTCATTCAGCAATTATTCAAGCAGTTACCGTGTGATGGGTTGGTGCCTTGGTGACTGTTAAGTGACCCAGGAGCAAGAACTAGCTGGAGGGAGGGCCTGCTGCCATTTTCAGACAAGGAGCTGAAGGCCTGGGGAGGCCAGCCCCACAGGCTGGGGGCAGAGCTGGGCTCGGGCTCAGTTCTACCTGCTTCCTGAGGACGGGTTTTCCATGGCTACTTCCTCACTCTTGCTTGGAAAGCACATGTCATGTTTAGTAAAATAGTGTGACTGATTTTCACAAAGTGGCCAAGGAAACCCATCCCGTCTGTCTTCACCATTCCCCTTGGAAAATTGCAAGAGACTCTCTTCTCGGGAGAACAAAGGGCAAGGATTTGACTTTTCTTGTGCCACACGTCTGGACGTGGGTTGGGCAGCTCCCTCTGGCTGTTCTGAGCCTACATGAGGATGCACCACTTGCAAGTGCTTTATTCCTTGTTCCTTCTTTGCACTCAACAAAGTTCACAGACAGACGACTCGGTGGAAACTTAATTACCAGAATCTGAATCCAAGTGAGCGGCAATTCCAGGTAGAGCATGGCATATCCCCTTATCAAGTGACAAACAGCCTGCCACCAGAGGCACAGCGATCTGATCTTTATAACACATTGGCAACCACACTTATCTTGACACTCACTCTCCAGAATGCCACATTTGCATAGGACATTGCATAATTTCCTCTCAGAAAATGGCCCTGTTTAGCATGAGTAAATAAAGTTACCTAACTCTGAGGCAGCCGAATGGAATACTTGAGATTTCCAAGAAAAGATTTGAATACCTAAGCTCTTCCGCATGCATTGCAAGACAGACGGTGATAGACAGAATCGACTTAGGGTGGGGCTCCCTCCTTCCTGCTACTCAGAAGCCCAGCAGCCAATGAAGGAGGGTACCCTGGGCTTCAGGAGCCCAGGTGCCCCCCACCCCCAAGATTTCTCTGCTCTGGGCCCCTCCCCAGGATATGAAGGCTCCGCCTTTCCCTTCCTTCTTTTATTCTTCCACCAGTCTCTCTACCTGGCATTTGCCTGGTGGCCACTGGGTGCCAGGCGCTTGGCTACAGGGATGGAGGAGGTCCCTGCTCTGGGTGACCTTTCTGAGCCTCAGTTTCCTTATCTGAAAAATGGATGGATATACCACTTTCTTCATAGGGATTCTGTGAGGAGCAGATGAGATGAGGTACAGAAAAGGCCTGTGATTTTTCTCTGCTTGGGTCATGTGGGCACATCTCCTTTCTCCCTCTGGACAGAAGGTTCTTGAAGATAGGGCCGAATCTACTCTTTCCCTCAGATTTCCTCTTTATGATACTTCATCAGAAAAGTACACAGGGTATTCTAGAGAGCAGATCTGGCCCGGGGGATTCTCTCCCTCCTTGGGCAGGGGTGGGAGGAAGGGGGTTCCTGCTGGCAGAGGACATGGGCTAGAGTGTTTCCCCCAAGTGTTAAAACCGCCAGGATTTATACTATTAACCTCACTAGAGAAGACATATTTGGGCGTCACACAGGCATCTGTGGGGGACCTGTACACCCACAGATGCTGGCTGGACTTCAGGGGGCTCTTCTGGTCAATGGCTCTGAGCTCGACCTTCAAGGCCTTTCTTGGGTGGGGAATGTTCTGTCTTGCTGATATCCAACCAGGACCCTCCTCTCTCAAGATAGGACAGTGGTAGAAGGAAATGGCTTTGTAGATAGAACCATTCATATCCTCTTTCCCCATCACTGTCTCACATTTTTCATTCCAACATTTCTGAAGCACTTTCCTCCACGCTGGACCCTGTGCTTGGCAAAGGCATCCACAGAGATGGGCAAGACTCACCCCTCAGGGGCTCCTGTGTTCCATGGGGGAGACCAAACAAGTGACCATTACATTACAATGTGACAAAGGCCGTGGCAGGGAAAGGCCAGGGGCTGCAGAAGGCCAGAAGAAGGCCACCGACACAGCTCGGAGTCAAGGAAGGCTTCCTGCAGGAGGTGAAGTTTTAACTGAATCCTGAAAGAAGCCCAGAAATTGACCAAGCAGGGCAGGAGAGCAGTGCGTCAGGCCAAATCAAGCCATTATCCCTCTCCAGAGGGCTCGCGGGTTCCTCTTTGATACGGTTTTGCATCTGACCTTTCATGGCCTAGCACTAGCCTCCCACTTTTCACTAGTCCCTTGGGGTTTCAAGCTCTTTGCCTGATTTTGGTCAGAACGTCTGGAGGGGCATCCACACGCATTCCCTGGCCCATCACTTGGGTCCTCCCTCTAAGCTGTCCTTTCTCTGGGTCTTAGCCTCCTGGGACAGCATAGTCTGGTTGTGAAGAGCATGGGGAAGGGGCCAGACTGCCTGGTGCGGGTCCTCAGCACGCTGCTGTCCACCCTCTGGACCTCAGGTATCTCATCCATCAAATGGGGTGATAACAGTACTACAGTATTGCTGCTGTGGAGACTCAGTGATATTTGTCAAGTGCTAGAATAGTGCCTGGCACCTAGGAATAATAGAGTTAGCATTCTAAACTCAACTCGGCAAGAGCATGAAGGGTTTGGTGAGAATAGTGAGCTGAGAGCGAGAAGAGGCCTGGGTCTGAATCCCAGCTGCGCACGTACGAGGCTGTGTGGCCTCAGTTAGGGCAAGCGACCTTTCCGGGCGGGCCTCAGTTTCCTTGTCCCTGAAATGAAGAGGTTGGGACTAAACCACACACCTCTTTTCTGATGGGAAAGAACATCTAAATTTCATACCAGGGGACACATTTATGGCCGTTTGGCAGAAATTAGTTCACAGAGTGAATGCTTACCGGCACAGCAGTCTGATTTTTAATTAGCTGGTGGGAATTCAGTATACTTCAAACATTAACAGTAAAATATGGGAGACCTCTGGTGGAGACAAGCCATACCTCTGGGCTTAAACAAAAGCTGTATCCTTCACACACCAAACAGCCCGCTTTCTGTTTTTAATCGCTAGTGCTCAAATTGAGTATCGACAAACGTTTTGGCATTGGAACAACACTTCCAAAGCGTATGATTTAAAATGATGCAGTTAGGCAGAAATAGAGACACCGATGTAGAGAACAAACGTATGGACACCAAGGGGGGAAAGCAGGGTGGTGGTGGTGTGATGAATTGGGAGATTGGGATTGACATATATAAACTAATATGTATAAAATAGATAACTAATAAGAACCTGCTGTATAAAAAATAAAGAAAAAAGAAAAAAAAATAGTGATGCAGTTAATATGAAACCAAATCTTATCAGCTAACGCTGTATAATCCTAGGCACCCAATCAGATGGCCTTCTTTTAAATTACTAAACTGCGTTTCAAACAAAGTAAGAATCAAGAATCTCAACTATTTTTCCCCTCTTAGTTTTTTCTTCTTTCAAAAGTAAACTTGAACATGAACCACTCTATGAAATTCATGAAGAGCAAAATAAGGAACACAATTCATTCTTCATTTATTCCTTTTACTTTAGTTTTTCAAGGCGGGTGGGTCCTCACAGACTTTTGAAGGATATGTTGCAGTTGGCAGGGGGAAGTGTGTGAGCCGTGGGTCAGAGACACATGAGAACATGAGGAGTCTGGGAGACTGCTGTCCTTCACGGGGGCTGGAGTACGTGCAACAAGGCAGCAAGGGCTGGTGAAGGGCGGGGCTGCAGGACCTGGGGAACCTGTCAGTAACGGCTGTTTATTAAAGCCATACTAAGGAGTGTAATCAGATGCCCAGAACTGGGGACTCAGGGAAGATTGCCGTGGCAACTAAAGGTTTTGCCTGCGGTTATTTGCTGAAACTTAATTCAGGAATTTAATTGGAAGTTTCTAATTAAGACCCAGTCTGGAACTTATAATATACATGAAAAAAGGGATTACTAAGGATATGAAAAAAAATTAATAAGGTTTCCCAATCGGTCCTTTATTTATCAATTTAGCAAATATTTACTGTATATTTGCTACAGCCCCAAGTACTAAGGATGCAGGAGTGAAGAAGAATGTCCCTGTCTTCACACAGCTCACGGTCTGGTGGATGCAGACAGACCATAAACAAATAACTTGAATAAACCTATTGGTATAAAGTACGCTTACACAATGGGAAGGCAACGCTTACCCTGCTTATAAAGAGACTCTTCAAAAGTTAATTTGCAAATCCTGCAAATAGACTATTCAGAAGTTTCACTTGCAAAAAAGGGACACCCCCCCCCCACACTATTGGTGTGGATGTAAATTGGTACAGCCACTATGGAAAACAGTATGGAGGTGGCTTAAAAAACTAAAAACAGAGTTACCACATGATCCAGCAATCCCACTCCTGGGCATATATCTGGAGGAAACTCTAATTTGAAAAGACACATGCACCCCAATGTTCACAGCAGCACTATTTACAATAGTCAAGACACGGAAGCAACCTAAGTGTGCGTCGACAGATGAATGGATAACGATGTGGTATACACACACACATACACACACGCACGCACACACAAAATGGAATATTACTCAGCCATAAAGATGAAATAATGCCATTTGCAGCAACATGGATGGACCTAGAGATGATCATACTAAGTGAAATCAGACAGAGAAAGACAAATATCATATAACTTATATGTGTAATCTAAAAAAAGTGACACAGATGAACTTATTTGTAAAACAGAGACAGACTCACAGACATAGAAAACAAACTTATGGTTACCGAAGGGGAAGGGGTGGGGAGGGAAAAATCAGGAGTTTGGGATTAGCAGAAACACACTACTACATATAAAATAAACAAGGTCCTACTGTATAGCACAGGGAACTATATTCAATGTCTTATAATAACCCATAAGAGAAAGGAATCTGAAAAAAAATATATATATATGTATAACTGAATCACTTTGCTGTACACTAGAAACTAACCCAACACTGTAAATCAACTATACTCCAATTAAAAAAAAGTGCCACTTGCAAATGCATATCTATGCTAATTTCAAAAATTAACAGTTGCAGTTTATTGAGTATTTTAATAAGTGTCTGGCTCTGTGCTTCAAAACAATCCAACGAAGAAGGTACTATTATCTACAGGTTACAGATGAGAAAACTGAGACCTCGCCAGAGTTATCCACTTGCCCGAGGCTGTGCCGCTGTGATTTTCAGTGCGGTCAATTCCCAGGACCCCAGGCAGGAAATACCCACAGTGAGCCAGACCCAAGTGCCTCCACACACTTGAAACCACTTAAAACCAAACCCCAATCTGTGAGAAGACTCCGTGGGTCACACTCTATGCTAAGTTGGATGAATCTGGACCAGCCGGGGAAACGACGTTTGACCACCTGTGCTCAGACATGGCTGCTTTTAGACTAAGAGCCGAGTGGCTCCGTTATGGCTGGGCTGCGTGAACGTCACTACCTTTGGCTGCTTTGCTGATTTCTTAGCAGAGGAAATCCACCAACAGGGAGAGAAAGGGAAAGGTTAAGAGAGACAGAGATTTGGGCGGGATGGTAGAAGGGAGCAACAGATGGCAAGGAAGCACAGAATCCAGGGAGCTGAGAGCCCCGCACACCCACCTCCTTGAGACAGCACGGCCGGCGCTGAAAACCCCTCGCCTTCCTGAGCCTGATGCACAGAGCACGTCTGCAGAGCTAGGATGCCATGGATTCAAATTTATCAGGCAAAAGGAAGGTAAAGAAAAGGCAGGTGGTGCCTTTTCTGCTATGTGGGAGGTAGTCAGGCTGTCCACCAGGAGATAACAATAAGGCACGGGCCGAGGAAAAGAGGAGACGGCCAGGCTGCGGAGGTCTGCCTGGACGCTGGCTAGTGGGCGGAGACACCTCCAGCAGCCGTGCCTCTAACCCCCACATCCAGCTCTGGCTGGACAAGAACTCGCAAGCCTCACCGTTTCTGCTTCCTGCCATGTGCCGGGGGCTTACATGCCGGGCAGGCTCTGGGCCTCCACTTTCCCAACTGTAAAGAGGGGTGATAAGAGCACTCAGCTCCCAGGCACTGGAGACTAAACAAGCAGGGGATCAGCGTCCAGTAACCACTGTTTTTGTGATCATCACTGCCTCACCTGCCCTCCAGGCCACAGATGAGGGCACTTGAGGCTCAGCAGGGTGAAAAACACAGAGCCGGGGTTCTGAAAGATCCCAAGACCTGTGCTTTCCCTGTTTCCTGACTTTATCCCCCCAACTGGCCTAACAGGACTCTCTGCGTTGATGGAAATGCCCTTCATCTGTGCTGTCCAGATGGGCGCCACCCGCACGTGTGGCTATTTAAATGAAAATAAAATGAAATTTTTCATTCTCTGTCGTGCCAGCCACATGTGGCTACTGAGCACCTGAAATGTGGCCTGTGTGACTGAGGGACAGAATCTTTAGCCTTACTTAATGTTATTTTCATTAATTGAAATTTAGATAGCCATGTGCGGCTCGCGGCTAGAGGGACCCAAAGAGAAAGCAGGGAGCTGACCATGTACGGCCTGTGGGAAGTGGCCCCTCTTCACTTCTGGCAGGAGCTCCGACTGAGAATGACTTCTCAGGAAACCTTGGTGACACCAGGACCTGGGAGCTCCCTGACCTGGAAGGAGTGGGGTGCTCTGCCCACCTGTACTCTTGGCTCCCGGCTCACTCAGTGTGGGAGCCTAGTGCCCATGAGTCACCTCAGGTCCCTGCGGATCCACAGGGGACACGCCCACACAGTGCTCTGCAGCACCAGGGACACATGGAGGCCAACAGGCTCTGCATCTCCATCTTGCACTGGGCAGGAAGTCCTCACGGGCTTCCTGCTTCTCTGAAGCCAGGCATCCAAGGACAGGCAGGGTCTGGCGTCCACTGCCAGGCTTTCTCGACGTCCTGGCCCCCACGTGGGGCTGGGCAGAGTGTAGGGGCAGGAAAGCCTCGTGGAACGAATGGGCTGGCAAGTTACTGCTACGCGTCTAACACTTGGAAGGGAAGGTTCAAACACCTGGAAAGGCTGCGACTCAGACACATCACCGTGGGAGTGGGCCAGGGCGTCTCACAGTGAGGGCCACTGATGGCCGGGGCACCGGTGGTCAGTGCAGAGCTCAGGACTCTGGACTTAGGGGGTGGGGCCCGGGAGGGTCTCTGGACACTTGACTGGAGACCTGTCAGGGTTCAAATAGCTGTACCGGTGGTTACATGGAGGCTCAGCGCTCATGACAGTGAAGAAGCCACAGCCAGGCCGGTTCTCCTTACTGAGAAGCCTGGCGATTCTCCCAGGAGGGGACGTAGAGCTACCAGGTGGCAATTTAGAACAAGAGGCTGAGAGCTCCTCGGGCCTGCCGTCTGCTCCTGGGACCCGGGGTCATGCAGATATACTCTCCAGCACGCAGGCTCACCCGGCCTTTCCGCAGAGAGGGGCTGAGCAGGACTGACTTCTGGTGCTCCATCTTCTCCCCAAACCATTTTTTTTGAGGGGCGGGCACTGAGCACCCTTCTGTTAGTCACCAGGCTACAGCCTGCCACAGAGGCCTAATTAAACCTTACAGCAGTGGCACCCAAACTCTGTTACACGTGGAATCACTCGGGGATCTTTAAAATCACTCATGCGGCTCCCACCCCTGCACATCTGATTTCACGAGTACAGGGTGTGACCCGGGCACTGGGAGTCTCCAGGTAACTCTGCTTTGCAGTAAAGTCCGCAGACCACTGCCTTACAGCATCGCCTGAGGAGGCAGATGCCCTCTCCTTGTCCCCCTGGTCCAGCTGAGGAGACAGACTTGGCCAAGACCACACCCTGACCAACAGTGAACCAGGCCTTGATGAAGAAAGAGGCTTACGATCCTGCTATTAAAACGCAAGGAACTTGTAGCCCATCAATTAATCCAAAACAAAACAAATCACAAAATCCTTTCCCTCATCTTACTCTAAGACACTGGGGCAAGATGTTTTCAGGCCATTCACAAAACAGATGTTCAGCAGGGCTGGAAAGCTGGTGGGGGTCTCACGCACAGGGGAGGGTATGTTGAAAAAAACACCAGTAAATACATGGGGCTGTAATGCTATCCCGGGTCTGATGGATTGCCTACGGCGTCTTCGGGAGTTAATTAGAAGAGCCCTGAACTCAGTCCTGTATGTCGGCACTCTTTGCCATTAATGATTCAGGTAAAGAAAGACGTAAAATAATAGGGCAGGGAATGAAGTTAATTGAACTAAGTCTTTTAAAAATATTTCTGATACAGCAAATTCTAATTAAAGATTAACACACACAATGGAAATATTAAAAGGCACTTACAGAGGCCCCCAGAACACAGGGAGAGAGAATGAAATCTGTCAAGGGTGAGGGCACTGATTAAATCGTTCAGATAAAGGAATTGGTAAGTGATGAGAGGCATTTACTTACAGCTGTGATTTAAATCAGGAAAATAGCGCTTGGTTACTTACGCAGCTGCCCATACTGGTACAGCCTTCCTGGAGGGACAGGGAAGTTGAAACTCGGGAGTGTGTGTGTGTGTGTGTGTGTGTGTGTGTGTGTGTGTGTGTGTGTGTGTGTGTGTGTGTGTGTGTGTGTGTGTGTGTGTGTGAAGTTGAAACTCGGGAGTGTGTGTGTGTGTGTGTGTGTGTGTGTGTGAGAAGTTGAAACTCGGGAGTGTGTGTGTGTGTATGTGTGCGTATGGGAGGAGAGGGCTTAAGTAGGGAAGAACTCATGGATAAAAGAAAACTAAATCTTGGCAGACTCTCGTGACGGGGTGTTATGGAGGCAGTTTTAAAAAATGCTGTTAAAATAGTGTTTCCTAAACCTCAGTCATTTCTTTACCACCCTAGGGATTTTTCCATGGTTGTACCACCATCTGTACCGTTTATCTGATATTTTCCTTAAGTTCTGTCCCTCCCTTTTAACTTTATTTTAAAAGGAAACCTTGTATCATTTACATACGTGCAAAATTAGCATCATCTGTCAACAGAAGACAACCATTTAAATGCACAAAATATTCATACATGCACCACCCCAAACCATCTCAGGCACCCCCTCTTGAAAAGCACGCTGAGAAGAGTGGCTGATACGCGGAAAGGCGTGCCCGTGGGGCCTGATGTGAAAAATGAAGGTGACCAAACAGCACGCACAGAAAGACCTCGTTTTCTGTAAAACAAACTCATGGTTATCTTTGGGTTACGGTGCAGTTATAAGTGATTTTTAAAATGCTTCTCTGTATTTTCTAAGACTTTTATAATAAAAAAATTTATAAAAATTTCAGTGGTCCTGTATTGCTCCTATAGGTCCCCATGTACTTCTTGGGAGGTAGGTTTGGAAGGACACAAGGCCCGACTTATAATCTGTTACCCCTGGGGAAGTCGGAGGGATGGGGCAGGGAGGGAGAGGGGCAGGAGTTACTTAGTTTTGTTTTCTTATGGGGACAGCATATTTGTATGGTATTTATGTAATTAGAAGTTAATGAAAAACATTAACTTCCAAAGCGAAGGCCCCATTTGGTGGCAATCTTACGCCGCTACCACGCCTTGACCATCCAGAGGTGTGTGGCCAATTGCCCGGCCGTGCGGCTGGCTCGTTCCCCATGAGACGGAGCTGGCTGTGGGGAGAAGCCAGGTGCCAGCAAGGTGAAGATGGGTGGCAGGGAGAGCCCCGGACCCAGAGTGAGAACACGCTGTGGCCAGGCTGGGATCAGGCCTCACACAGCCTCCATCCCTCACAGGGGTTTTTTCTTACCCTTTCTTGTTCATTCTCCACTCTCCTTTCGGCTACTTGTTCCCCTTCCTGTCTCTCTCCTCTCTGGTTTTTGCTCTTAAAGCACAGCCTAGAAAAGGCAGGCCACGTTCCATAACATTACCGCCCACTTTTTCCTGCTATTTACATCAAAGACCCCAAGCTCACACATTTGAAACTGAATGTCATGTAAAAGATTACCAACTTAAAAAAAAAGATTATCAACTATTCAAAGAAGAAACAAGTCACGGAAAATCTGACTTTCATTCTGGTTCTGCTTGATCACACCTCCCGAGAACAAAGTAGACACTTCAAAGGCATCCCGGGTACTGAGGAAGCCCAGCGCTGAGAAAAGTTACTTGCTTTTTCATGGCTGATCCACTGGGGGACAACTTTTTCCATCCCTGACAAGGAGGGGTATGTTTAAAGGTCCACGGCCCTTTTAAAGGGGCCCCCACTTCTTCACAATAAGGATAACTGCATTCATTCTACAGACTTATTGATTTAAATATGATTCAAGTAAAATTCATGCAAAGCTGATTTTTCACATTTGAGTTATGTTATAAACTCCATGGCAGAGGCAATAGGGAAATGAGAGCAGGCATATTTGGGCAGTGAAGAGGGCTCAGGCAGGCATGCAGGGCCCCAGAGGCAAAAAGGGAAAGATTCTTTCTAAAGAACTCAGATGCAAACAGGACACACAAGGTCAGTTCTCAAGAAGGGAAATGCCCGGTGTATGCAGTCAGCTGTGATAACTGGGACTGGAGCTGGGGGTTGGGCGGGGGAGGCGGAGCCTGCAAAGGCCTCAAACTTCAGAGGGCAGGTCTCCTGCGGGGCTCAGCTGTCCCTGGCCTGAGCAGCTAGCTGTGCCTAGAGGGCCCGTTAAGCCACAAGTTAAGCCACAAGTGAGCACCGTCTGCCTCCTCCCACCAACCTCCCACCTGTAGGTGAAGGCTGGCCTTTGTGGAGGGCAGGGGCCTCCAGACCGTTTACTGTAATCACACGTTAGGGCTGGAAACTTCTCCGGCACGGCCTGACTGGGACTGGTGTTCGGAGCTTCTGGGTCAAGCCTATGGAACCCCTGACTCACATCACCTTTCAGTTTCCCTTTGAGCCCCCAGAGGCCACATCTTCTGTCACCAAAAGGTGACACAGCAGCAGGGCCTATTACAAGGCAGTTCCTTGGGACACGGGCTGGGAAGGGCCCTGCAGGGCCAGCAAGTACCCCGGAGAAGAGGTTGAGACCTGGGCATCACTTAGAAGATTGGAGTCAGTCCTGCTTCCTAACAGCACCGTTATAAAGGAAGGCAGAGCTAAACCGCCATGGCCCGGTGTGGCCACAGAGACCTGCCTGACTATCCAAGGGCACTCGCCCCACGCCCACCCTCTCCAACAGGGCATGAGGCCGAGGGACCCTCTCTACCCATTGGGCCCTTGGCCCCATCCCCACGGGCCTCCTTGGTTCGTGCCATCATCCTCTCGCTCCAGATCCAGCAAGAGGCGCCTTCCACCAGCTGCCGCCTAAGGTCTTGCTGCCTCACCACTGCCCGTGACCATGGTGTGGCAGCACCTTTCTGGAGCGCACATCCCAGTGTGTCACACCTGTGCTCAAAGCACAGCTTTTCCTTCCTTGTGAGCGGCCCCCTCGACCCTGCCATATCCTCTATGCCCTCTCCCCTCCCTGCTCTTCGGTCAGTCCTGTGCACAGCCTGCCCTTCTCCACCCATCTGTGCCCTTTGCCTGGTGGGTTTCCACCCTCCCCTGAAGGCCTGGCTGATGCTTACTTCTTCAAAAATGAGTTTACTTTGCTCCAAGAGGCAGGTATTCGGTGGCTACCCACTGCCAGGAAGCACAGAGAGAAAGCTGCCCTCCTTCCACCAAGGGGAGCAGAGCAGAAAGAGACAACCAAGTCTGGGCAAAATCACCCAAGTGCCTATCAGGGAGTGCTCTACGGCCCTTGCCACCGGGAGCCTGCTGTTCCTTTGGCTGAGCACCACAGGCTGTGTTGGCTGGTCTTTAGGAGACCGCGATGCACTCCAAACACACGTTTTTGAGACGTGGACTCATACTGGCTAAGGGACAGATGCTTCTTTTCTCCAGAGGCCCTGGCTCCAGGGCCCAGGCTCTGTGTGAGGGATGACAAGAATAAGCCACCATATGCCGCCTTTCCCTCTCTTTGCTTTGCTGAGCAGGTCTAGTTGAGCTCACGTGAGATAGAGGTCACTTTATGCACGGCTCCCAAAGCTCCATAGGGTTGGAGGGTGTGGGGACTCCGGAGACCGAGAATCCAGGGATGGGTCCTGAGGGAATGGTCCAGGCGAGGATGGTCCTCGCTGGTCCTGGCTCCCCACTGCTCCACGCAAAGCTCAGTACTCTGTGGAGGGAGGCTGCCTGCCTCCTGGCCTATCTCCCACTGGGCTGGGGACAGTCGTTGACAATGAGGACAATAATGACAGCTGACATGCACTGAGCATGATATTACGGGCCAGGTGCTGGACCAGGCACTTTCTGGTATACGAAGTAATTTAATTCTCACAATAACCCTGTTTTCCAGATGAGGAAGTTGCGGTCCTCAGAGTTTAATAAACTTGTCCAAGGTCATGTAGTTAACAGACAACAGAGCTGGTGCTCAAACCCTGATACATTCTGACATGGGAGCCCCTACTCTTACCACTGGGCCCAGAACAAAAGAAAGGAAGAAAAAAGAGAAAGCAAACCGAAAAGTTTTTGGGGTGAGAACTGGAATCAATTATGTTTGAATTTGTATTTGCAAATCCACTTTCAAGGAAACGCTGGGAGTGCCTGTGAGCCAGGGACTGGTTTCAGTGTGTTTTTAAAGAGCTTCCTTCCAATCACATACGCAGGGCTCCTGCATATCAGGCCCAAGTGGACCCTGCAGTGGGCACGGGCTGGCTGGTGGGGAACCATCCTGACCAAGCAAAGCCCTGGCAGTTGTGGGTAACATTGCTCAGAACTGCCCACGGGGGTTCAGAGCACCCTTGTTCAGGACACGCCTTCCCTGCAAAGAGAAGTGGGGTGCTTTAGAAGGGAAAGCTCCGGCCCTGCCTGGGCTGGAGCTTAGTTACCAGAAGCCTAGCAGGTCATCTTGCAGCCTCAGTGGTAAATCTCTGGTTCACATTTCTTAGAAGCCTGCTGTGTTTCAGGCACTGTGCTCAGGGCCTTCCTGACAATTCTCATTTTCCAGATGAAGGGAAGCTCAGGCTCCTGTTCAGTGTCTCTGCAACGTCACCCAGCTGACCAGCGGCAGGGCAGGCTGGAGGGCTGGGGGGGGTAGGCATTCGGGGCGCACCGCTCCCTCCCTACCTCTCCCTGTCGCTGGGCCAGGGCCCCTCCCTCTGTGGTGCCTGCACCTCCTGACAGCCCTGCAGAGGTGGGTGGGAAGCTCTGAGCCCCGGGGTTGGGGGTGGGGAGGGGTGGGGTGGGGGTAGGAGCTGCCCAGGGCACACAGCTCTGCCACCCCAAGTGGCCGGGTCAGAATTCCAGCCTCCAAAGGCCCTACTCTCTCAGACCCCGGAGCACCCCTACAAAGCGGGCCTTCTTCATCAAGTGGCTGACACTGAATAAGCTGAATAAGCCAGTGAGCTTTTACTGAAAGCCACATACAACTTCCCTTTCACCCGTCGGAATAAGTGATATCTTTCTCTACGCCGGTTATCAATCTCCTGTGTCTTTTAATAGAAGCAGTTCATGATGTGAGTCGGGGCAGATATAAACATAGGACGGAAAACTGTTTACCTCAGGACTTTACTGAGAAAGGAGGTTGGTAGCTTTTAAAAGCGAAGTCTATGGGAGCCTCCGAAGACACGGGGCTGCCGATTCCATGCTGGGGGGCCAGGGTGGGCAGGTGGCTGGAGAGTTAGCGGAAGAGATGGAGAAAGAAAACGGTCCGCTGCGGGGACGCAGAGGCTCCACAGCACTATTTGAGATGCCCTCAGACATCAACCTCTGCTCCCTTACCTGTCGTATAAGAATTCCAGTTCGATTCCCCCATGGTCCTTTTCCTGACCAGCCCCTAAGAATCATTCAGTGAATCCACAAACATGGGAAAAAGATGAAACATTCTGAAGGCTCTTCTTCAAGCCACATGAATGTCGATGGGTCACCCATGGAACTGATGAAGCTTTAGTCCTATGAGGCAGGTCCCCTTCTGTGGTTCTTCTGAGGAACCAGAATTCATACAGGGGATGTACTATTTTATGAGATGGAGGCTTGGCAGAGAATCAAATAACTAAGCAAGCATATTTCTGGTACTATGTTAAAATAAGCAACTGCCAAGCAGGGGGTTGGGAACGTCTAAACAGATACTTGAGTGTGAAGGATGGTGGAGGTTTGAGAGGACACAGCTGCGCGCCCCCTACTGCACACGGAGGAGGCAGGCTTGCCAAGGGCTGGAAGTCTCTTCTGGCGCCTCTCCGAGGAGCAAAGCGGGGGATGGGAAAAACGGAGCAGAGCACGGGGTTGACTGGTCTGGGTGGCGCCTCAGGGGGCTGGGTGGGCTGAACCCAAGCCGGGAGCTGAGCCTGGGCTCCTCAGCGAGCGCCCAGGCTGCCTGGGGTCTGGAAGGCGGAGCTCCTGCAGGCCCCTCTGCCTACTTAACCAGGCTGACGGTGCTTAGCAGATGGCTGTGCTCTTGCCCATCACGCTGGCACAAATGAAGAAGGCTGACAGTGGTCACTGAGGGTGAGGGGTGAGGAAACGGGTCCTCCCTATGCTGTCAGCAAGAGGCCTGATGGGTGCAGCGGCTTCTGTGGAGGGCAACTTGATAGAAGCTGTCGTACATGGCGAGATACCTAACTCTACCCCAGAGATTTCACAGCGAAGCAGAGCTGCTCTCCAGGCCCAACCCTCCTGGGTTGTTGGGACAGTGAACAGCGGGGAGCAGGCCAAA
>NC_041227.1:54880675-54882280 GCF_002837175.3 Physeter macrocephalus | reverse complement strand
TGAGCTCTGATAGCCCAATTCTAGATGTGCAGCGTGACATACAGGCACATAAAAAAAGCAACACGTATTTAAGAAGAACACATGCAAACAAAAGGATACACCCTGAGTGCATTCGAATGGGTGCCCAGAAAGAGGAAATAGAACGTGGGAAAGGGAAATTAATTAAGAGAGATGCCTCATGTGGACCAAAGATCATAGTGTACTGCGAATTGAGATATGAAGTTAACTGAAGATTGAAAGGCTCCTGAAGTTCAAAAGAAACAAAACAAAACAAAACCAAAAATGACGGAAGACTCATGGGGCTTCTGTGTTTCTGTGGCTCACCAAAAAAGGCCTGACACCTGTAGATGCTCAAAAAGGAAGAAAACTGCACTCTTGTCACCCTGTAGGCTGTCCAGGGATGGGGGGATTTGGGCCCAGGAGCCCCCAGTCCTGGGGGAGGAGATGAGAACGTGAAGGACTTGGAGATGAACAGGGAAAGGTGGGCACCATCTGTAGAGGAGGAAGCCCTAGCACTCCGGCCCCCTTTGCTGGTCCAGTATGGGCAACCCAGGAAAATGAGAGAGAGAAGACTTCTGGAAACTGCTGGTCTCACTCAAGACTTTCACTTCCTGGAGAGGCTTGTGGAGGTCACAAGAGACAGAGTGGAAACTAAGGTATCTGGCAATGCTGAGGGGCAATGGGGCTGGAAGGCAGCTGGAGGTTCTAGTCACTTCTCCTCCAGGCAGGGAGATTGGAAGGTGTGTGTGTGTGTGTGTGTGTGTGTGTGTGTGTGTGTGTGTGTGTGTGTGTGTGTCTCCTATTACATCTTCCAATGTAATAGGAGCCAGCAGACCTGACAAGGAGAGGTCTTGAAATATTGTAATTGGGTGGCTTTGGTGCCTGACTGACCGCAGGCTCCTCCTCTGCACCAAAGGGGGCTTGACTTGGAGTACGGATTCAAAATGAAGGGTGACTCAGGCCTATAGGCCTAGGTGTTTTGTTTCCCAAGACAATTTGTGTGTGTATATGTGTGTCTTAATTACCATCGCAATGTCTCCATATAGAATATACAATTAATTGTTGCCAAAGACCCCACTACTTATTGCATTCTGCTGGGTCCCATTGGGCACAGTTATGGTCCCTTAGGCATTTGGGTTTGCAACCGTTGGCCTGCAGGCCTTCTAAGGTCACGTCTATCTCTGATCTGCTGGAAAGATGATGGCTTGGGATGGATGGGTGATTGGGGCAGGGAAAGGCAGGACTGAATTCTGTCCTGCCCCATTGTGGCATTGGGATGCACATGAGGGTGTCTTCCAACAGAAAGGCTTGGAGGGGACTGGTCCTGAGTGCCCAAACTGGCCAGTTCCACAAAGGAAGGAGCAGGAAGCATGGGAGTTGTGGTATCTGGGGTGCTAGGTGTGTTTCCCCAGCTCTGGCACCAGCTCAGACCGAAAAGGGATTAGGGGGCTTCCCTGGTGGCGCAGTGGTTGAGAATCCGCCTGCCGATGCGGGGGACGCGGGTTCGTGCCCTGCTCCGGGAAGATCCCACATGCCGCGGAGCGGCTGGGCCCGTGAGCCATGGCCGCTGAGCCTGCGCGTCCGGAGCCTGTGCTCCGCAACGGG
>NC_041227.1:54867309-54877328 GCF_002837175.3 Physeter macrocephalus | reverse complement strand
CTGGGCCCGTGAGCCATGGCCGCTGAGCCTGCGCGTCCGGAGCCTGTGCTCCGCAACGGGAGAGGCCACAACAGTGAGAGGCCCACGTACCACAAAAAAAAAAAAAAAAAAAAAAGGGGATTAGGAAATAAGCTGTCTGGGAACCACAGGGCACAAAGAGTTATTCCCCATTGGACCTAGACCGCTGCTTCACCTCGCCCTCCTCAGTTCCAGCCCCCTCAAGGATCTTGGCATTTCCATCATAGCTCCCCAGCCTCTCTGGGCTGAGACTAGCCTGTGCCAGGATAAAGGGGTCTCAGAGCAGGAAAGCTGGAAATGGAAGCAAGATTGGCTCCACTCCTGGCCACAGAGCTTCTCAGCAGTTGGAGTGAGGGCAGAGGAAGTAGACTGATGCAGCTAGGGACCGCTGAGTTTACAACAGACTGGTGAGACAGGATCCACACAGGGAGTCATGAGACCTGAGATGTGCGCCCTGCTCTGCACCTAACAGGCTATGTGACCCTGGGCAAGCCCCTTTCCCTCTCTGGTCCCCAGTGGCCTCATCTGTTAAATAAGAATGTCATGCTTAGCACAGGGAGATCACCTCTGTGCTTTGTGACCACCGAGAGGGGTGGGATAGGGAGGGTGGGAGGGAGGGAGACGCAAGAGGGAAGAGATATGGGAACATATGTATATGTATAACTGATTCACTTTGTTGTAAAGGAGAAACTAACACACTATTGTAAAACAGTTATACTCCAATAAAGATGTTAAAAAA
The DNA here is from genome assembly GCF_002837175.3 of Physeter macrocephalus. Classification (NCBI taxonomy): domain Eukaryota; kingdom Metazoa; phylum Chordata; class Mammalia; order Artiodactyla; family Physeteridae; genus Physeter; species Physeter macrocephalus. The sequence goes on along the minus strand of NC_041227.1, from coordinate 54,876,571 downwards.
ATAAAAAAAATTTTAAGAAAAAGAATGTCATGCTAGAACAGCGGTTTTCAAATGAAATTGTACAAGGAGCCCAAATCCCAGAACAGGTGATAATGGAGCTATTCAATTAAAGGGGATGGGGGTGAGGTGGGCGGGGGGGGAGGCAGAACCCACCCTTCCCCAAAAGGGGCTGCTCAGAAGACAGTAAAAAAGACAACTCCAGATGACAGTTTAGGCCTTGGCCACCAGATGCTCTCTGATTTGACAATTTCAAAAAAAAATGTAGTAGATTCTGTGGTGTGCTACAGTCCCTTAAGGACCAACTGCTAGAGGGCAACTGGCTCACAGGTCACAGCTCAACCTCTCTGGGGGGACTTCCCTGGTGGTCCAGTGGTTAAGACTCCACGCTTGCACTGCAGGGGGCGTGGGTTCGATCCCTGGTGGGGTCACTAAGATTCTGCATGCCTCGCGCTGTGTGGCCGAAAAAACAAACAAACAAACAAACAAAAACAACTCAACCCCTCTGGGAATAGCCCAAAGTCACACCCTTTTCCAATCACTGTATCCACATGCAGCGATTGTTGCCAGCAGGCATGCAAAGGTCTGGTCTGGGAGTCTCAATCTGGGATAACCCTGGCCGTCCCAGGTTCAGCCCTCCCCATGGGATCGGCTGAGACCTCTGTTGTGACTGTATTGCAGCCCAACTCCTCACTCTGTTCAATGGTGCTTCTTCCCTTGCCCCCAGGGGCCCTCTCCCCAAACTGGAGACCTCTCCCCAATAAACGTCCCCTGTGCAAATCTCCATCTCTGAGTCTGCTTCCCGGGGAACCCCACCTGAGACAACTTGGTTCTGTTTTTCCTCAGGTAGGGCCTGGAAATCATACAGAAACCCACAAAAGACCCCACAGAGACCACCTCTGAGCCCTTGGGCAAGCCACCTATCTTCTCTGGACTCCCTGGAGGACATCCACCTCATCACAACTTGGAAAATCTTGGAACTCAAACAAGACAAGCTCGGTTGCTGCGTGTAGTGCCTGTAAATGGCACAGTTACTGGGGCTGAGGAGCCTGACGGTCCTGGGGGGAGGGGGAGGGGAGGAGGGCGGAGACAGCTGGAAGAGCTGCAGCCAGCAGAGGAGGGGGCCCCGGTGCTTGACCAGAACGCAAGCCTCCCCCACCTCCGCGTGTGGCCTTCCCTCCGCAAGCCCCAACCTTCCCACCTGCAGTCGGTGAGCCGAAAAGGAGTCCAACAAGCTTTTCCTGGAAGAAAACCTGAGCTGGCTGCTGGAGTGGGGAATGAGGGGCTTGTGGCTGCAGTTAGCCAAGCCAGGCTCCAATACCTCCAGACCTAACCCCCAGCTTGGCCTAACACGGCACCTAAGCCTGCGGCAGGCCCTTCGCTCCGTGCTGGAGACCCCCAGGTAAATAAATCACGTGCCAGCCCTGCCTGCCAGCATCTGATGACAGTTAGCAAGCTTGGCTGTGAATCAAAATGGCCTGAAGTGGGTGCTAAACACACGGCAGCCGGACCTCACCCCCTGAGGTTCTGACCGTAAGTCTGGGGTGGGGTCTACATGAGCATCGCCCTTGGGCACCCCCTCCTCCAACACACTCCCATACACACACTTGCCTTGTGGTGACTGAGAACTTAGATAGGTTTTATTTCCAAGGCAGCCTGAGTTACCACTTGCTGAGAAGACATTGCCTCTCAGTTTGCATGGCTCTATGGCTTTTCCTTCCTCCAAGGGAACCTTCCAGACCCTGCATTTCTACCACCTTTCTACTTCTCCCCAGCTGGAAACCCCAAGACTCTGCGCTTAGGTTAGTTTGGTCCCCAATTCCTATATTTTTCCTTCCAAAAGTCCCTCAGCAGCCATCCCCTTGACCTAGTAGCCCCATCCCCCGAGCCTAGATTGTTACAAGAGCTACTAGGTCTTTCTGCTAATCCAGAGTCTTCCAAACTTCAGACATTCGCCTGCCTCCTTTACAGTTTTTTTGGTCATATCTGCATACCACCCGTTGTATAATTTACCCAAGCATTTTCCTTAAATTAACTTGAAAAAAACTCAGACATAGGGCTTCCCTGGTGGCGCAGTGGTTGAGAGTCCGCCTGCTGATGCAGGGGACGCGGGTTCGTGCCCCGGTCCGGGAAAATCCCACATGCCGCGGAGCAGCTGGGCCCGTGAGCCATGGCCGCTGAACCTGCGCGTCCGGAACCTGTGCTCCGCAACGGGAGAGGCCACAACAGTGAGAGGCCCGCGTACCACAAAAAAAACAAAACAAAAACAAAAACCCAAACATATTTATTTTAAAAGAAAATTTTCTAGAATTGAAAGCAGGGATGCAAATACATACTTGTCCACAAATGTTTGTAGCAGCACTATTCACGAAAGACAAAAGATGGAAACAACCCAAGTGTCCGCTGACAGATGAATGGATAGAGAAAATGTAGTCCATCCACGCACTGGAATATTATTCAGCCATAAAAAGGAATGAAGTTCTGACACATGCTGCAACATGGTTGAACCTTGAAGATGTTATGCTAAGTGAAAAAAGCCAGACACAAAAGAACAAATGTTGTATAATTCCACTTATGTGAGTCACCTAGAGTGGTCAGACTCATAGAAACAGAAAGTGGAAGGGTGGTTGCCAGGAGCCGGGGGCAAGGGGAGAATGGGGAGTTAGTGCTTAATGGGGACAGAGTTTCAGCTTGGACCATGAAAAAGTTTGGGAGATGGATGGTGGTGACGGTTGCACAACATCGTGAATGTACTTAATGCCGTTGAATTGTACACTTAAAAATGATTACCTTGCTAAATTTTATGTTTAAAAAAGATGAAAACTTTCTATCACTACCCTGCATGAAAAAAAACCCCAAAACAAAAACTGCAGTCTCACTTGCCATTGAAAGCAAAACAATGTTATCAAATTAATATCAGCTGCCCTCCCACTTTGTTCAAAAGAAACATTAGTATTAGAGTGCTGCTAACATGACTGCTCACAAAAAAAGGAGGATTAAAAGAGAATCAGGGGGCTTCCCTGGTGGCGCAGTGGTTGCGCGTCCGCCTGCCGATGCAGGGGAACCGGGTTCGCGCCCCGGTCTGGGAGGATCCCGCGTGCCGCGGAGCGGCTGGGCCCGTGAGCCGTGGCCGCTGGGCCTGCGCGTCCGGAGCCTGTGCTCCGCAACGGGAGAGGCCACAGCTGAGGGAGGCCCGCATACCACAAAAAAAAAAATAAATAAATAAAAGAGAATCAGAAAAGCACCAATGTCCTCCCTATGAGAACCAGTGTCAATCAAGGCTTCTCTGAGAATTGTCCTTGGACCACGGATCACGTATGTGTCAAAGTCTTTGGAAACACACGGATGTGTGCCCAATGACGGCCTCTCAGATCTTTCTAAACGATCCCTCTAGAGTCTGTAAGGGTTACACCGGGCACGTGTATTCTTTGGTGGTTTTTGCAAAGTGCTTCTGTGCAGGTCAGGAAATCATCAAGAAAGCACTCGTGTCTTATCTTATAGATGCCCCTCCGGAGGGAAGTCAGTTACTCAGGGTGACTGATGCCAGGTCTGAAAGCCAAGTACGTAAGCTTTACCCTCTCCCTCAAGCCACTTCCCTGATTGCCCAAGACTGACCCCAGGCCTTGAAGCAGGGTCCCTGTGTTAATTTTCTGATTCTACTCTCCACAAGGTACTAGATGCCAGGTCCCTGCCATCAGACAGACACTGCTGTATCAACAAGTCTCCCTCTGACTAGCCAGGACCCGCCCTGTATTTGTGTAGGCTCACACCCCCGCCCAGGTACTGGATGGGCTCTCAGGGGACCTGGTTTCAAATCCTGATTCTGCTAATAACTTGGCTATGTGGACTTTGACAAAACCTCCAGGAAGTCCCCAGAGGTTTTGTAACATGGAGTAGGTACCGGGGTTGGACCTCAGTGCCTTTCAATGTATGTATGACCTCTGGACCTCTGAGATAGGAATCACATACACACACACACACACACACACACACACACACACACACACACACACACACATCCCATAGACAGTTAAGCTGCCATTGGGAGCGCCACCCAGGCCCAGTCAATGGGATCTGGGGGTGGGGGCTGGGAACCTGCACTCTAAACAGCCTTCTGGGTGATTCCCACGTGTGGGAAGCCTGGGACCCCCTGGCTCAGTCGTCTCTGAGGACCCTTCCACTCCATATTCTGGGATCTTGGCGACCAGGTCCTTGCCTAAGGCAGGCTGGGATTTGGAAAGTGATGATTTGCTGGGGTCTCATCTTCTCCCCTTTCAGCTCCACCAGGCCCTAGAGCAAGAAGCACTAATTTCCTTAACCTTCTGATTGGCTGGGAATGGTATTTCTTTTTTTTGGTGGTGGGGGGGAGTGGCACATAGATGGAAGACTTCCTGCCAAATTTAGGAACTCCTGGCCTCAATTGGAGGTGGGGCACTTAGGTCCCCTCCCATGTGTCACCTAGGGTGGAGAGAGATGCTGTGGGACTCAAGGGAGAACTGCGGGTTTTAAGGGTCCCAGACAGAGCTAGACATGGTGGCTCCAATTCTGATATTCTGGGATCCCAGAGAGCCCCACCCCAATCCTTTTCCGGAGGCCCTTAGTTTCTCTCCTTAGAGGATGTGACTCAGGACCCCAAATTGCGGTAGAGATGCGGGCTGTCAAACACAGTCCAGGAAAGCCCCTGCCCCCCAAGACGGTAAAAGAGAAGTGAGGATTTCTCCATTCCGACGTTTAAATGTCACCCCATATCCCTCCCTGCGCTGGGGACCCCACCAAGAGGGCCGGATACCCAGACTCCAGAGTCAGACCGGGAACATGATTCAAGAGGGAAACAGGCTCAGAGAAGGGCAGCCCCGGTCCTAGGTCCCCCGGTAGAAGAAAAGCCTGTGTCTCCCTGCGCGCACCCCTACGCGCTTCTTCAGATTCTAGGACGCGCAGGGACACTGTCTACCGATCATTTGGCCACACCGGCTCCCTGCTCTGCGTGCTCCTTCTGTGTCCCAATCTCTCTGCAGACGCTGCCGTCCCACCGGCTCTCCCCACCGCCTCCCCTGGGCCCCGGTGCTCTGGGCAAAGCAGCCCAGCTCCGGGTTCCCCGCTCCCAGTTCCTGCGTGGAATCCTTCCAGGGATGCTGGAAACGAGGAGTTTCTAGGGTGTGCACTCTGCACATTACCTTCCTCCTCCTCCCAGCCTTGCTGTGTGATCTCAGGCAAGTAGCTACCAGTCTCTGAACCTCTATTCGCAGCCCCACTTCAGGGGCTGCTAAGGGGACTTTGGTTACCTGCCGCTGTTCCCTGGACTCCCGCGCGCTGCCAGTGGCTTCTCCCTCCCGCCAGCTCTGGGGCTGCAGTGAGCAAGCGAGCTTGGGGAGAGCAGTCGCCTGGCCACCACACCTCCACCCACTGTGGCTGCCCTTTTTCTCTTTCACTTTCTCTCTGCACCAAGGGGCTTGGGCCAACCGAAGCTGGGGAGTAAGCAGGCACCCGACCCTCCCCCTGCCGCGCCCACCACGTGCTTTCTCGGAAGCGCTTAGTCCACCTCCCACACTCCCTGGAGCGTCTAATCAGCTCCTAAAAATGGCCAGTGTCCAGCTTTGGAGGAGGCAGCCTGTCCGTAGGCTTATGATATACAAGCCCTGGTTTGCAGGGAGCTCATCCACACCCCTGTCTGGCCCTCAATTTCCCTGCACCTCAGCCCCACCTTGAAGCTGGCAAACCACCCCTGCAGGGCACAGGGGGTTGCTCGCTGAGCCATTCACTCCTGGGAAGCCAGATGCCCTTGGGAGGAAGAGAAAATTCCTCAAGGAACTTCCCTGGCTGGAAATTCAGCCCGGGCAGCCCTGAGTTCCCATCACCACACACCTCCTAGCTGCTCTTCTCTCACCCTTCCTCTTCCAGAGGTCCTGGACCCCTGCTCCATCCACCCTGAGACCTTGGGGAGGTCACCTCCCTTCCCAGGCTTGGATTTCCTCATCTGGTATTGAGGGAGGGGTGGGTCAAGGTGACTTCTGACCTCTCTCTCCCCCTGGAAAACTCCCCCAACAAGCTCTGGCTGCAACCAACAGAGCTGGCAAACTTGTCATCAATCTGCAGGTTCGGAGGAAGCCTCACATTTGAGCAGTGTCTGAGAAGAGGAGTCCTACAGTCTCAACCACACTAATAACGGGCTCCTATGTGTGTCTTCAGATCCTACAATGCACCAGGCACTGTGCTAGACCCTTTGATTCCTCACCTTTGTCTTGTAATAAGAGTTTCCCCCGAATCCCATTTAACAGCCCAGGAAAACAGACTCAGAGTAGGTTGGTGACTTGTTCACTGTCACTTCACACCCAGGCAACAGTGCAGCTGCGATTCAAACCTGCTGTGCTGCCTTCAGAGCTGGTACCAGATGTCTGTGCTATGCTGTCTCTCATCATCTGTCCCCTGTCCCCCACTTTTTCCCCAAAACACCGTTTGGAAACTGGGGAGAGGGCAGCATCGGTCCAGGTGACTGTATTGCCCACCAGCTGGGGCTCAACATCTAGACCAAGGGGCTGACTCTGGCTTTGGTTTCCCTGCTTCCCGGGGGGCGGGGTCGGGGTGGATCAGGCAGGGGTTCCACCCTTCAAGGGCGAGCTCCTCAGTGTTTACCTGGCAGAGAGAGGACCTTGTGGTTGGCCTAGCCAGGTCACGAATGCTGAGAGCTAACAACACGCCCCCTGAAAGTCAGCCCTTTAGTACCCTTCAGGCTGATAAAGCCCTCTTACATTCCAGGCATCTGGGCAGACCGAATGTCCCTCAGTGGAAGGAAATGGCAAACCACCTCACTTCTTCCAAAAGCCCCAGCAGGACAAAGACCCCTCTCGCCACCCTCACACCCCAGTTCAGAGCAATGTCTCTGATAATTTGGGACGGCGGGACGAGCTGAGACCTCACCCTAAATGAAGAAGCGTTCTCAGCCCCAACGTCCCCCACCCGCCTTTTTACCTTGGGGCTCTGGCAGGTAGGACCTGGCGGGGCGTGTAGCCAGGCAACGCATGGTGTGAGAAATAGAGTGAGGCAGCAGCTCCCGGACTCTGGCAGCCCCTCCTGTTGCCCTCAGCCCGCCCAACGATGCCTTCGGATGCCCAGCTCAGAAGCAGGCTACCTCATCTCTGACCAGTCTCCCTACAGAAGTCTGGAGCCCGCCAAGACTAAGTAAACATGCAAAGGAAGCAAGTAAGGGACCAGCAGAAAATTCTCACCCTACCAGGTGGTCTGAGCTGTCAGATTTCTCGCATCTAGACATGCTCTAATTTCCCCATGCTCCCTTAAACACGGACTTGCCCTGATGTTAATTTCGGTTCCTTGTTTCAGACCAACTCCGGTGACCGACCTCAGAAGGTTATGAGTTGTCTATTGGAGTGTCTTCAACACGCTGACATTCTGAAATAACGGCAACCACAGTGGAGCCACACTGGTGCCAGCTGCCAATATCTGCCATCCTCTGCAGGATGGGGCCGCGGTCAGAGCCCCACAAATGCCTCAAGACAAGCTGAACTAGCTTCCAGCAAACTCCCGAGATTCCACTCCCATCCACCCCACCATCCCACCCCACACCAAATTGCCCTGAATTTCCCTGGAGAACACGAGTGGTCCACTCATCATTTTTATTCTAAGAACATTGGACTAAAACATAAATTACACATAAAAAAGTCTTACCCCCAAATATGGTATACTTATAGCCGCGTGGTTTGGGGGTACTGCGTAGATGTGCGGAGAGACTGTCAGTCTCACGCAGGGAGAAAGTTAGCGCCTTTTAAACTCTCTGCCTAGGCTCCTGGAAACCTTGAGAAGAAAGTCTCAGTTTGGGGCTAAGGAGCTTTAAACACCTCTTCTAATGCGTGATCAACCCATTTCACAGAGAGCAGCCCCCAGCCTCAAGCCTTCGGTAGACATCAGTGTCTGGCTAGAATAGAATAACGTTATTCTGCTCTCCTGTTTCATAGTTACCTTCTGTGTGTGGCATTCTTTTTCATTTATGGTGGACATAAGCTTTCCTTGGGAAATAAAGTTGAAAAAAAAATGTGAGTAGTTTGGAAAAGAAAACCAAAACTATCCAGCTAAGAATAGTGTAGGTGGTGAAAAGAAATCATGAGGGTGGTACCAAAATGAATGACAATTGGGAAACAATGACTTCATTTTTACAGAAAGAACCCTGGATTGGGAGTCTGAAGCGCTATGGTCCAGCCCCCGTGGTTATTAGCAGACGGGTGACCTTGGACCCCTCACTTCCTTTATGTGGGCCTCAGTTTCTCCATGTGTGAAATGGGGATAAAGATGCTTATATTTGTATGGTGATTATTTTTGAAGCAGTTGCTGCTGTCAGAAGTCCCAGGGGGCTAAGTAGGCAGACAAATAAGAAAGCTGAGAGTCAGTTTGAAACAGTCTTGCTTAGTTAGGCTAACAAAACAGACATGATGAATATGAGAAGTCCAAGAAGTCTCATCTTCCTCTGACCTGATGTGTCTGGGGAGAGGCACACCTGGCCATTCAGTGAGGCCAACGTCCTGTCCTCAGAGGGAGCCAGCTCTGATGGCCGTGGCCCAGGCAGCTCTGAATCAGCTTCGTAGCAGGGCCGAGCTTGGAATGAGAGTCCCCTGGGCCTGGGGTGCACCTGCTTGGATGCTCTCCTCTCTCACCTGGACCACAGCAGCAGTCTGCTACCTGGTCTCTCCATGTTCTCCTTCACCTGCCCCCGCCCCAGACCCACACTCCACAAGACTTGAATCTGGTCACGCCGGTGTTTCTGAGCAGGGTGACCACGTGCTAGCCTGTGTTTTAACTGATGGTAGAGGCCGTAAATCGGCACCAGGAGGGCCTCGTATATGGAGACCAGGGAGGAGTGCCATGGTGCCCTGCCAGGAGCCGATGGGGGTCTGAATTCCAGCAGAGGCAGTGGAGGTGAGGAGAGGGGTTGCTGAGTCAGAGTGACAGGCCCCCAGGGCTGAGTAGGCAGGACTAAGAGGGGGCAGAGGGGTTAAGTCCACCACAGGGTTTCTTCCTATTAAAGCATCCTGCGTGCCTGCTGATGCCCCCCTTCAAAACTCCCCTAGAGGGCTTCCCTGGTGGCGCAGTGGTTGGGAGTCCGCCTGCCGATGCAGGGGACACGGGTTCGTGCCCCGGTCCGGGAAGATCCCACATGCCACGGAGCGGCTGGGCCCGTGAGCCATGGCCGCTGAGCCTGCGCGTCCGGAGCCTGTGCTCCGCAATGGGAGAGGCCACAACAGTGAGAGGCCCGCGTACC
>NC_041227.1:54807958-54867195 GCF_002837175.3 Physeter macrocephalus | reverse complement strand
CGCAACGGGAGAGGCCACAGCAGTGAGAGGCCCGCGTACTGCAAAAAAAAAAAAACCAAAAAAAAAAAAAACCAAAAAACCTCCCCTAGAGGTGGTGACCATTCTCCAGAGCCCAGGATCAAGCCAATTCCCTTCTGACTGAGGGCCCCTCTCAGCGCTGTTGAGGCCAGCCTTGCCCTGGGCACCCAAATTTCTTTGTCTCAAGTCAGGATCCAGCATGACAAAGCTGCAGTCAGAAGCGTCGTTAAAGTTGCCAGTCTGGGGTCCCCTGCCAAGTACCAGGGAGAGGAGTTGGGGGAACTTGGTCTTACAAGTAGGATTCCTGAAAGCTTGCCACTCCTTGCTGCAGCTGGGCCCTACCTATGTACTTCTGCTCAAGCAGGGTTCCCCACCCTCCCCCCAACCCCAGGACCACCCTCCTTGCCTCCTCCCATCGGGCTGTATTTTAGCCATCCTTCAAGGCCCAAGTTCCCACTTTCATCACCTTTCCAGCTAACAACAACCTCCTGCCCTACTCATTTTTAGCAAACTTGCTGCCGCGGATTTGGCAATACATCGTGAACTTCCTATTTCATGAGTGTCCCCCCTGCTGCCTCTGATTAGGTCACAGGGTCCTTAATGTCTGTCTTACTGTGTTTGATTTTCTTATTTAAAAGACACAGGACTCCAAGATTGGTTGAGCGAATGGATGGCGTTTGGATTTGAATGATCAAGGCAGACAAGTTCCAAATGGATGGAGAGTCCTCCCTTACTAAGTTTTAAGTGTCTTTTCTTATGTTTGTTTGTGACCCCCCCCCTCATTTCTGGCAGATGCTAAGTAAATGCTTAAGGGGGAGAGAAGAAAGGAGGTGAGAAAGAAAGGAAAAGAGATCGGTGGAGAAGTGGGTGAATAGATAGAAAAAAACTGGTATGTAGGCAAATTAGGCAGGTAGGAAGGTATATGAGAATGTAGGCCTGTCCGTGGGCAAAGGTACAAGTGGATTAGTAGGTAGGAAGGCAGGTAAATAAGCTGATACATAAATATACAGGCAGTCAGATAAATGAAAGATTGATAAATTGATAAGTAGATAGAAGTAGATAGTAGATGTAAGTTGTTGAATTGATAAGTAGATATTAGTAGGTGGTTAAGTACACCAGGTAGTTTGAGGGTAGGCAAGTAGGTGGATGGGCAGGTAGGTGGAGAGACCAATAAATGGTAAGTAAGGACACAGGTGAGCTGCTCAAGGTAACAACAAAGAACAGAAACAGTCCCTGGTTGAGTCAGGTGCCAGACTTGGAGCCAAGCTGAGTATAGAACAGGCCACTGGCCAGCCTGGGAAAACCCATGGGGACGTGCCAACTTCCGGCCCAGGTGCTTCTACTTCTGCAGCTCCTGTGGGTGAAAGTGAAGTAGGTCTGACTGGCTGGGAGGCTACTCAAGGTGAAAAAACAAGTGGTCCTTGCCAACACATCTCCCTCCAGGAGTCCACGGAGGCTCCCTGATCAGGGATCAGAGCAGGAACAGGTTTGGGGAAAGGAAGGTGTCAGAGAAAGGGAGGGCGCGACCTCCCTCCCCTCTGAGTCCTGGCTCTGGGGACTCTCATCCTAAGAACCAAATGGGGAAGGAAGTGGGAGGAAGAGCTTAGCAGCCTGGGGTGTGTCCCTCCCTTTCCAATAAATCAGGCAACATCCTAGAAGGAGTCTTTGTTCTGTGGTTCCTAGATCAGAGTCTTCATGGGCAAAAGTACCACATCGTGAAGACACAGAGTGACAAACCAGCAAAGGAAAGCCGAAGAAAACAATAATATATAAAACCATAGCAGGGGCATCCTACAGCCTCTGAGAAAGCTCACCCCAAAAGCACCGCTGTGCCTCCATTCACAAACCTGAGGTCGGCTGGGTCTGACCTCGCCCCCAGTCATCCTTCTGTGGACCTTGGGTCTGTGGTTACTCCAAATGCCACCCTCAAGGCTGACGAGTCAGAACGAGCTTTCCTCTTGCCAGGAATGCATGTGCTTTATTTTGGATGATGTCACTGAATTCTCAGAATAGCCACTCTGGATGCTAGTATCACCTCCATTTTACGGATGCGGAAACTGAGGCCCAGAGGGGTCCCAGGAAGGTCTCACTGTCATAGCCCTTGGAATCAGGGAGTCACAGCTGGCATGGAGGCCACAGCCCACGTGCTTAACTAATGCGCCAACTTGAGGGTGGGGGGCACATTGGCCCATTTCTCAGATGCACACAGCACCAAGCACTCAGCACTGGAGTAGCTGTCTAGATATGACATGGGGGCCCCAATGAGACTGCAGGCTCAAACCCCTGGTATATCTTCTCCCTGTCCAATATTCCTGGAGTTATCTGCCAAGAACCACCTTGGATAGTTTACCAGCTACCATCTCATTTAACCCTCACTATAACACTGGGAGGTTTATATCATCACTCCCATTTTAGAGATGAAGAAACTGAGGGTCAGAATGGTTCAGGCATGTGGCCAAGGTTACACAGTTTGTAAGCAGCAGCAGAGCATGGCCTCAGAACCAGAGCTGTCCAGCTTCCAGCCTGGTTCTTTTTCTATCACTGCCATCTAAAATCTCTCTTCTCTGGCCTCTGATTGTCCTCCAGGTGTTGTCAGCCACTGTCAGCCAAAGACTGCCTGAGTGTTTGCTTTGATTCCCCAGTCAGGCTGCTGCGTTCTGTCAGGACTCTTGGGCCTCCCCGGAGCTTTCCTGTGGGCTGGATGCACATGTGCTGCTCTGTGCAGTAGAGTCAATCTCCAAGGTCACGTCCCCAGAAGTGGGCTTCCTACACAATTGCAACTGAAGCATTATAATATCTAAAGGTGACTTCTGAATCATCAGGCTGGTTTCAGTTTGAAGCTGGTCAGCCTGTTTTGGGCAGACTTACGGTATCCCTTTAGGTTATGCAGAAGAGGCAGCCAAGCAGAAAGTGCAGCGAGAGATCCAGACTCATGAGATCCAATATCTCATAGCTCCCACTCCCAGGCCATGAGCGCGGCAAATCACTTAACCTCCGTGTGCCTCAGTGTACTTACCTGTAAAGTGAGAGTAATGGGAGTACACGAGCCACCCACGCACCCACCCACCCACCTATCACCCATCCACCTACCCACCTACCCATCAACCATTTCCCTGTCCCCCCACCCAGCCATTCCGCATCCACTCATTGCCCAGCCGCCTACCCACCCACACCCCCATCACCCATCCACCTAACCATCTACCCACCTATCCATCACCCATCCACCTATTCACCACCCATCAACCATTCACCTATCCACCCACCCACCTATCCACTCATCACCCACCCATCCATCCATCCATCTACCATCCCTCAGTCTAATATTTAACAAACACATATCACACACCTATCCTTTGCCAGGCACTGTGTTAAGCGTTTGGGATGCATCCGTGATGAAAGCATAGATCCCTGCCCACAGGGAGCTTATTTTCCGTTGAGGGAGTCAGACAATAAACAACAAACATAGGGAATTCCCTGGTAATCTAGTGGTTAGGACTCCGCACTCTCATTGCTGAGGGCCCGGGTTCAATCCCTGGTCGGGAAACTAAGATCCCACAAGCCTCGTGGTGCAGCCAAAAACAAACAAACAAACAAACAACAAATGCAATACAAAAGTAAAGTATATAGAAGGTGAATGTGTCAATGGGGGAGGGGAGCACTGCTCAGAGTGTGAAGCGGGATTTGCAATTCTAAATGGAATGATCAGGGTAGGCATCGCTGAGAAGGTGACATTTGAGCAAAGATCTGAAGGATTCAAGGATGTTGGCCAAGAGGATATCTGGAGAAAAGAGTGGTCCAGATGGAGGGAATGGCACGTGCAGAGGTCCTGTGGCAGAGAGTGTGCCTGGCCTGTCCCAGGGACAGTGAGGGTGCCAGCACGTCTGGAGAAGATGAGAAGGGAGGAGTACAGGATGGGAGCAGAGCAATGATGAAAGCCAGATCATGAAGGGCCTTGTGGGAATCGTCCAGATTTAGCTTTCCTCTGAGTGACACGGGAAGTCGGTGCAGGGTTTAGAGCAGCGGAGGGTGAAGATCATGATAGGGTTGTAGAGAGAGTGACAGAAACTTCACACACTGATTTCCTTTTCTGAACCCCTGTTGAAACTCAAGTCGGTGCCCTTTATTTACAAACCCCACAATTCTCTTCCCCGGTTCCCCTTCTCCCCCTCTGAAGGCTGCTTCTTCTCCCTGCCCCAAAGCAGCACACCTGCCCGTAGTCCTTACAGTTGAGTCTTTCATGCCTGGGGGTAGCTGGCCTGGAAGAGGGGGAGGTAAGCGATGGGGAAAGGAAGCGATTTATCCTTCCTTGTCTCCCAGCCTCTGAAACCCACAGCGCCCTGAGCCCAGTTCCCTTTCTAGAGTCACGTGGGATCAGAAATAAAAATATTACGTCCCCAGGGAGGAAATGGAGTTTAATAACAGGAACCAGCCCTCGTAGAGAGAGGAGGGCAGGGCAGAGGTGTTGGGTAGCCTGCGGTATGAAGGAGCCTGCAGTTTGCAGGGGGTGAGTCAAGGAGCGAGGAAGGCTTTGACATCCCCGGAAGTTGGCATCTGCACCCCCATCAAGACCGCATAGGTTGTTTGTGTTGTCTTCCATTTCTTTTCATCAGTGTCTTAGAGTTTTCGGGGTATAGGTTTTTGCCTCCTTAGGTAGGTTTACTCCTAGGTATTTTATTCTTTTTGATGTGATGGTAAATGGGAGTGTTTCTTTAATTTCTCTTTCTGATCTTTCATTGCTAGTGTATAGAAATGCAGTAGATTTCTGTGTACTAATTTTGTAACCTGAAACTTTACCGAATTCTTTGATGAGCTCTGGTGGTTTTCTGGTAGCATCTTTAGGACTGACATGTACACACTGCTATATTTAAAACAGATAACCAACAAGGACCTACTGTATAGCACAGAGATCTCTGCTCAATATTATGTAACAACCTAAATGGGAAAAGAATTTGAAAAAGAATAGATACATGTATATGTATAACTGAACCACTTTGCTGTGCACCTGAAACTAACACAACATTGTTAATCAACTCTACTCCAATATGCAATAAAAAGTTAAAAAAAAAAAAAAAAAAGACCACATAGGCCGCTTGCACTCCCATTAAGAAGTCAGGGAGATCGTTCAGCTGGTAAAGATGCCCCAGCACCCCCAGGGTCTGTTAGGCGGGGGAGAGTAAAAGATGTGTCCGAGGAACAGATAGAGACCATCTGAGTGAGAGTTCAGCCAGGAGGACAGCCAACCCCATGTAAACTTGTATCTTGGCAGAAGAGTTGGAGAAATATCTACACTGCCCTGGTGCCCATGGCAAAATCATCAAGGGGCTTTTTTACCCCTCAAGGTCAGATTGAGGCTAAAAGCTTGTCTGCCTTCAAATCCAGCCTCCACCACTTCCCACCTGGGGACTGGAGTTGGTCACTTCTGGGCAGCCTCTGTTGTTTCTTTCTGCATAAAATACGGTTGGAGATCATCAAAGCGTTTAGAGAATTGTGGGAATTACCTGCTGGCTTAGGCTGTGCCTGGTGCACGGTAAATACTCAATAAATGTGAATCATTGTGATTATCTTGTTTCAAGTTACTCCAGAACCATGAAAGGACCAAGAAGGACTAGAGTTTATGACACCAGCTCATAAAATTGGAAAAGCACAGATCTATGTAGAGGAGACTGAAAGACATGTGTCTTTAGGAAGACTGTTGTTTGCATTGAAGTGAGAACCTCTTTGGAACTGGGAAGGAAGACCTAAAATGTTTGGGGAGCCTTGGGTGCGAGTGGAAACGGTACGGTATAGGCTTGTTTTCCTGATTTAAGATGCATCAATTGCCATCAGTACTTTTAAAAAATAAGACACTCTCTCCCTCCAGTCTGGTTCCTCTTCTGTCTCTCTCTCTTTCCCCCACCATCTCCCTCTTTCTCTTCCTCCTTCCATCTCTCTATTCTTTCCTCCCACCCTCCCTCCGTTCTTCCCTCCTTCTCTCCATCTCCATTTCTGTCTCTTTCTCTCCTGTCTCTCCCTCCCTTTCTCTCTCTCCCTGTCTGTCTTTCAGTTTCTGTCTCTCTCCATGACCCAGATGCACACACACACATGTGCACACATACACACACACACACAAACAAGTACATACACATGCAAGTACATGCCCACACATACGTGCCCCTGCACATACACGCACGTGCACTCCTGCACGCACGCACACATACGCGCACACACACATGGCAATCTCTGCTCCCAGCTCTTCGGCCCTTCCTCTCTGTGGCAACCTATTTTTCCACACACTGAGTGCGCCTGCATCTGTCTTCCCCACTTGCAGGCAATAGCCGATTTGTCCATCTGTGCCTGTCACCAGTGCCTTGTACCGTGCCTAAGGTATCAAGGCGGCTCAGAGAGTGACCCAAGTGGGCATTTGGCTGCGTGGACAGTTTACTTTTAAGTAGAGTGGGAAGCACACTGTTTCTCCAGTGCCCTCAGCATCACAGCCTGAGCTCTCCAAGCACTTGCTGCTCCTGCCAGCTCAACCAGAGACCTTGATGCCTGTCCAAGTCTGCCTTTCCACCTTGGGACCCGGATGATCACATTGACTTCCTTTTCAGAGAGTAGAGGGAAAAGCCCTGAGCTGCCCACAGCCAGGCGTTGCTCCATGAGAAAAGGGGATGGCACTTACCCCCAGGGTCCTTGTAGCCGGAGTCCCTCTCGGCTTCCGGAGCCTGCAGCCCACTCCAGATCCACCTCAAGGGGGCCAAGTCTGGGTCTCCTTTCTCCATCAGGGTCAAGGAGATCTTCCTGGCCAGAGCCTCACCATCAGGCTCATGGAGCAGGGCATAGTGGTACTCCCTGGAGAGAAGATCCTCTGCCAGCAGGTTGTCCAGAAGCGCCTGCACTTGGCTCGGCCGATGGCTGGAGAGCAGCATCCGGACCTGACTCAGGATGGTCTGGAAGTGATTCATGGTAGCTCTCGGATGCAGGGCAGCTGCCCGGAACAGCGCCTGGGATCTCTGCTCACCCGGTCTGCAGCATCCAAAATGTGAAGTGAGAAACAGGATGAGGGAACCTCTGCAGTTTATTGCAGTTTATTCCTGCTTAGGAAGATTTCCTCATTTGCATGTTAGGCTGGGGTTGCCTGATGAATTAATGGAAGTGGGTTCTGGGGCTGACTTAGACCCCATAGATGTTCGCTGGTACCACTCATGCACATGTACCAGAGAAGCTCACAGCTTTGTGGACTCCTTTAGATCCAATCCAGTGTTTATTATACTAAGAGGAAGGGGGCTTGCCTCTTTGAGGACCTATGAGGTGATAGGCATTTTTAGATGTTGTATCATAACAAGGAGGCATTGGGGCGTAGAGGTTAAGCAGTTGGGTTTGGAGCCAATCTGCCTGTGTTCAAATCCCAGATTACTTGATATTGGGCACGTTACTTAGCCTCTTCTTGCCCCCATTTCTCCATCTGAAAAGATGTAGTGATAATAATAGTACTTACCTCTTAGAGTTGAGTTAGAGGGAGGATTAAATAAGATAATGCATGTAGAGTACCTAGCACATTATCTACAACTTGATAATAGTTCGATACATCTGAGTTCAATAAATATGAGCCATTATTATTATTGATTAATCATGCAAACAGCTGTGTCACCTTGGGCTCAACCTCACTAAACCTCAGACTCTTCGTCTGAAAAATCTCCCAATAAAACTAATTCAATCTCATCAAGTTGTCTTGAGGATTAAAAGAGATAATGCCTTTAAAGGGTTTAGTACTGGCCCTAGTAAGCACTTCATGAACATTGACTCTATACTAATATTATTCCCAATTTACTAACACACAAAACAGAGGCTTTACATAGGAGCCAGTCTGTTGTAGGAGTCTACCCTGAAAAACCCCAACCCCCCCTTTTCTTTAAAATCATAGTTGATTGCTCTTCCAGAAACACACTGTGACCCGGTTTCCTCTCCTGGCCTCAGCTTTACCATCTCTCAGATGGGACCATTTGCATTGTTCATTTCAATGAGACAAATAGGGATTTCCACTTCCAGTATGGGCGAGAGCTCCTATCTGACTAACTCTACCATAAATGACAACTATAAACTCTGGTGGGGCAGAGGGGAGGTTATAAAAAATGACTACCTGAAGGCCCTGGAGAGTGACCAGAGCAGGCAGACCCTGGAAGGGAGTCCATATGTGGAAGACAAGAATATCACTGGTGAATTCCCAGCTCATTAGCTTAGCTCAAAGAGGTCTCAATTAGTGCTGTGCAGGGCAACTAAAATTCTGTAAAAAATGAAAAGTTTTACTTCCCTGAATAACCAGAGGACAGAATTTGGGATAACAATCGGAGCTGGAAAGTGAGAGTAGAAACTCCAGGACGGAGAAAGACAGAGAGAAGTTGCTCCAAATTCTGTGTATAAACTGCCCAAGTATCTGGCTGCCCTCTGAAACTTGAATTCATGGCTCATTCATGTTCTTGCTCATTCATGCATTCATGGGCAGACTCCAAACAACTCAACTAAGGCTAAAGGAGCTGGGCTGAGACTTGAGTTGCAACCTACTATGGGGGTGGGGTGGGGGTAGGAGACTATGCACTTGATTCCAGCCAAGATATGAGCCTGCCAAAACAACAACAGCAACAAAATTAACCCTGTTCGGATTATAACATAATCTAGTGTGTTTACAATATATCATTCATGATGGACAGTACACATCCAAAATTACCTGACTATAAAGAGATAGGAAATAGGGACCCACTCTCAAGATAAAAGAACAATCAATGGAAATTGACCCCAAGATGACCCAGATGTTGAAATTAGCAGGCAAGGATTTTTTTAAAGCAGTGACCCTAACCATGAATGAAAAAGACATAAAGGATGTCAAGGAAAATATGCTCATGAAAATAAAAAGATGGGAACTTTCAGCAGAAAAACAGAAAATATTAAAAATTACCAAATGGAAATTATAAAAGTGAAAATTACAATATATGAAAATTTAAAAGTAATTGAATGGGATTAACAGCAAAATGGGGATGACAAAAGAAACTTTAAGATGTAGCAATAGAAATCACTTGATCTGAAGAACAGAGAGAAAAAGATTGAAAAAAAATGGGCTTCAAGGATATGTGGGACAATGTCAAAAGGTCCAACTTATACATATTTAGAGTCACAGAAGGAGAAGAGAGAGAATGGGGTAGAAAAAAGATTTGAAGAAATAAACTTCTCAAATTTGGTGGAAAGAAAACAGCATGAAAATAATGAAACTCAGCAGGACAAATACAAGGGAATCTACACCACCTAGGCACATCATAATCAAACTGCTGAAAACCATAGATAAGGAGAAACTCATGAAAGCAGCCAGATCAAAAGAACACATTACATTCAGTAGGACATGTGAATAATCACCGACTTCTCGTTAGAAATCATGGAGGCCAGAAGACAGTGGAACAGTATCTCAGAAAAACTGAGAAGAAAAAAAATGTCAACCCAGATTTCTAAATACGGTGAAAATATCCCTCCAGAATGCAGGAAAAATAGATATTTTCAGATTTAAAAAACTAAAAGAATGTGTTGCAGCAGACCTGCATTATAAGAAATGCTAAAATAAGTTCTTTGGGTGGAAGGAAAATGATATCAGTTAGAAACTCAGCTCTACAGGATGGATTGAGGAGTATCGGAAATAGTAATCTCTGGGTAAGTATAAAAGATTGCTGTTTTTCCTCTTAATTTATTTTAAAACATAACTGCTTAAAGCAACAAGTGTGGTACTATCTTGTGATTTTAAATATATGTAGATATAATACATATGAAGTCTATACCATAAAGGATGGTATAGCATACAGGGTGATTATTGGACCCATATGGTAGCAAGGTTTCTATATATCAAGTGGTACAATATTACCTCTATGTAGGTTGGGAGAATGGAAGATGTATATTAAAAGCCCTTGGACAACCACTAAAACATCATGCAAAAAAGGTATAGCTAAGCAGCAATACAGAATTTTAAATGAGATGGATTCAACCCTTGGCTTGAATAAGCAGTCCAACAAGATCATGACATTATAAATTTTATGTATAAAGGCAGAAGGTAGAGAAGTAGAAGATAGAAATTCTAGAGCTTTTCTCACCTAATAAAGTACTTACACTTTTAAGCAAACAGAGCTGTAGATGTAAATATTATCCTCCTGGCAACAAATTATCAATTAAGATAATCAAAATTGCACACTTTTTAGGCATTAAAGTCATAATTCACAGGGCAAATTACTAATTTTGCAGGCTGGGTATCTTGTACTTCTTTGTGCAAGTAATACTTTTAAGAATAGTTTTACAATCACAAAACAAAGTTTTACATCTTCACACAGGTCTTCCCCCCATGACAGAAGAATGAGGTAGATACCTGTGCAAATGTTCTCAGTTTCATCAGAACTAACTTTGTGATGCAGAAAAGTGTCTGCTTTACTGCAGCTATAGAGGAAGAGGAAACTTTTACCCCCACTTCCCCTTTCTTTCTGAGATTTCTTTCCCCAGCAGCTGGAAGACCACACAGTTTCTTGGACAAGGTGGTAATGCCCATCAATTATCCCTGAGAGAAAAAGAGGAGATTTGAGAGCTTAAAACTTATTAGTTAGGAAAGAAGGGGGCCAAAAGAGAATTTTAACAGAAGGAATAGATGGCATCTTCAGCCATGGTTGTGGAGAAGATGACAGGTGGGTCAGTTGCTGAGAGGAATAAAGAAAACGTGTTCTAAAGTTCCTCACCTCTGAGGCACTTGAGAGAGAGGACCGGGCCTGAGAATCCAACCCCAAGCATCCAACGTGGGGATAAGAACAAGGCCATGAGTCTCCCTCAAACATCCCAAGGTGGGGATGAGAGCCAGGCCATGAGAATCCATTCCCAAGCATCCAAGGTGGAGATGATGGATAATGAAACAGCCAACACTGGGTGCACAGTACCAGGGGCTAGGGTAGCTTTTCCTAGCCATTTCCAAGACTACCTTCCTCTTTCCTATCAATCCAGTCCACTACCAGGTCACATGCTTAGTCAGGAAACTCTGAATGCCAGCTTCTACTTGGTCACTGACTCACTGTGTCCCCACAGGCAGTACATTTCTTCTCTCTGGCCCACTATTTCATCACATGTGAAATGTAGGTCAGATTACATGATCCCTAGAATTTCTTTCAGTTCTGGAATGCTGCTGTTTATAGGGAGGTGTTACCTTGCTGCAGAACCCACTGGTCCCAGAGCTCCACAGTATTCCCTTGTGATTAGTCATGAGTGCAGCATTTCCTCTGTCTACAGTCATTCAAATCTCCCTGTAAGACTTTTTTCTTATAATCACATGCAATGTGGGCTATTATTTACCTGATATTTTACTTTAATCTGGATTATTTCTTTAATATATCATAAAAGGAAATTTCGTATTCCTATCACAGTTGGAAAGTCATATCACTTGCCCAAGAATAGTGATAAACGGATGGAAAGTAAAATGATGTTTATATTCTTCTGCTTGTTGAAGTTTCTGATCCTGAGGTCCAATGTCTCTCTGTGACAAAGGGTGGTTAGCAAGTGTTACAGAGGGGCTAAAGGTAGACCAGCACCTACCTGAAGCTGTCTGCATCAGAAAACTAGTAAAAAATTTAAAAGCTACCACTAAGGATGTAGAAAAACAAGAACTCTCCTACTCGGCTGGAGAGCACTTAGAATAGTGTGATCATCTAGGGTAACCCTTTGGCAATACCTATTGAAATGGGAGAAGTACATACCCAGCATTTCCGCTCCTCACCATATAACCCAGGAAAATTCTTACACATGTGCAAGACACACCAAGCGGCATTATTTGTGATGGCAAAAAATAAGAAATAACAATCAACATAGAGTAGAGATGAATGTCTTTTATGAGCATTCTGGAACACATGCGGATTTAATGAATTGCACATAATGGACCCAATCAGAGTGAAGGAATTTAATGGCTGTTAAAAATGGAGTCAGTCAAATCAATTACTTTGAGATATAGTGCAAGTTTTAAAGGGTTAATGGTTGCGTCTTTACAATTTCATTATCCTTCTGTTGCGTGATAGTATGGTGTTACACACAAAGGTGAATCCAAAAGCTGCTAAATCCATGAGGGTGTTATATTTCTAAGAAGAGAACCTTAAAACAGGTTACCAAGGGCTCTGAATTCTGATATAGGCATTCCAGAATCTTCTCACGAATGCAGCTGATAGTATAATCTCTATCCCTTTTGTGGCATTGGTCATTCATGATTGCCTACCTGTAATTCCTTCCAGAATCCTCACAGGTTATGTGTCAAGAAGGCTATCTGACTGTACTTCCACAAAAAACTGATAATTTTAAAGAAAAGTGCTGTTCATCTTTATGTGTATTGAAGGATAATGTCTTTAAATGGTTTCTGTTTGACAATCCCACAGCGGTAAAATGACCACGTTAAACTTGCCTCGTGGAAGGCAGCTCTTTGGAGTATAGCAAGAGGTTGGAGAGTCTGAGTTCCAGTCCCAATTCTGGTTGTATTCTAGGTTTTTTAAGATTATATGATTATTGTTACAAAGTTGGATGCTTTTTATGCTAATAGCAAATTTCTGTATATTGTGTCTAAGGCTTAAGAATGTCTATCTCAGAGAGAAAGGCATTATAAAATTTATGAACAGCGACAAATACACTGTGCATATGTATAATTTCATCCTTAAGTGTTTGTGACTTGATTAGGTCTGTCCTGTGTGATGTAACCGAGCGTAGAGTCGATTAGTCCTCATGATGTTTTGTGTGGTTGAAGAGTTTGGAGACATGAAAACGATAAGTGACGCAAGGTTTTATGATTATAGAATCAAAGCGATTGGATTTTATTATTAAAAGTTGAAACTTAACGTGTATAAACGAAAACCAATGAAAGAAGGTAGTCATTTCATTGACCCATAAAAAACCACCCTAAGAACCTAGAAACAACCTAAATATGTTTCCAAAGTAGACTGGGTAAACAATATGCAATATATTGTTTACAGTATATTGCAATATATTGTTTATGTATTGCAACATATTGCTACATGACACTAATATGTATAAAATAGATAACTAATAAGAACCTGTTGTATAAAATAAATAAATAAAATTCAAAAAATATATACTGCTACAATGGAATCTCACACAGTAGTTAAAATACAAGAACCAGGGCTACATATGTTAACATGCCAAGCTCAACAACATAACAAGTGTAAAACCAATTGCAGTCTGCAAAGTACTGTCTAGGGATGGGGTACATACAAGGGGAGGATGTGCATGAAAATGATCAACTGTCAATTCAGGAGACTGGTTATTTCTAGAGCGAAGAGGTGTGGCCGTGAGAGGGAGGAAGGGGAACAGCATCACGGAGGGATTCAAGGGGACTTAGATAAAACTTTAATGTTTTATTTCATTAGCAGAATTGCGATTACATACCTATTCCTATTCTTATTCGTTATAAGTTCTTGTGTGCCTAAAATATCCAATTAGTCTGAGTCATATGACATTGCTGATATTTGTCTGTTTTAATCTACAAAATAGCCACATCATATGGTGTGACCAGTATAATGATGATGGCGATGATGACGAAGAATTGAAAGGTAACTCTTTTGCCATGGGATTCACTGTCATTTAAAGCCTATAGGTGAACCCCTCCTCTCCTGTTATCTGATTACCAGCAGAGTGGTACAGGAGCCACACTTGGGAAACTGATTCAGCGAACGTTGTCATGGTTTCGTCATAAATCGAGACCTGTGGTCTGGCCTTGGGGATGAGAAACTTGTGGTCTGAGACGAGAAGTGGTGAAAGAGAGGGTGCTCTAGGGTCTGCAGAGAGGAGGCAGTGCAGCTGGGTCACATGCAAGATGCTCAGGCCCTAGGCTCAGGGCTCAGGTAGTCCTTGAGGTCACCTACTTGCTGAGTGAGAGGCAATTGCCTTCTTACTATTTCCTGCTCCTCTGACTTGGAGATAGATGATGATAATGATGATGTATTAAAATATTCAGATACCATATCTTGAGTGAAAGTAGTGGGGAGCTAGACACTTTCTGTATATGGTCTCATCATCACCAAAGGCACCGCAAGGTGTGCATAATCATCTCATTTTACAGATGAGGCTCAGAGACGTGAAGTTGCAGAACCTAGCAGGAACCTGAGGAGGAATCCTGGCTGTGGGCTTGCAAAAGGAAGAGAGGTCCTGGCTGCTTCCTCCTGAGAGGCCAGGAGAGCAGCTTCCTGCGTCCACAGGTCCTTTAAGCATGGCAGGACTGGGCCCTGTGGCTGCCGTGTGTCTGCCCACAGAGCAGGGCAATGAGCCACTGCGTTGCAGCCTGAGTCACCTTAACCACCACTCAGGTATGTGGACGGTTGCTTTTGCTTCTTGGGTTTTCTCCTGGTTTGTGACTGCAGTGGTAGTGGGGAGAATGGGTGGGGACTGACATGTAGTTTACAGGATGATGTCATGACCTGCCTAGGCTCATGGGGGCCAGAGTTGGAGTCAGGAGACCTGGGCCCCGTGGGGTGCTGGAGTCGGCTTCACCATCTCCCCGTCCACCACTGCCAGTAATCACCACCACCATTTCCTTCTCCAGCATCACTACCCTTATCTCCCTTCATCTCCTACCTCCTTCGTTCCCACCACTACTTCCATGATCACAAGCACCACCATCTCTACCACCTCCATCATCGCCACTACCATTGGTACCACCTCTATCATTTCTATCATCTCCACCACTTCTACTACATCTATCATTTTCACCACCCCCTCCATCATCACCACCATCATCTCCCCCTCTGCCACCTCCATCATTTCCACCACCACCATCGCCTTCCCCATCGTCACCAGTACCATCTGCCCCTCCACTTCCCTTACCGCCACCATCATTTCCCTCTCCACCACCTCCATCATGCCCGCCATTACTTCCACGATCACCATTACCTCCACCACCTTCACCATCTTCTTCCCACCACCTTTATCATTTCCACCATCCCCACTACCACTTTCACCACTTTTCACCTCCATCATTCGTGATCACCATCACCTCTACCAGCTCCAAACCTCCATCATGATAAGCACTGTTCCCACCACAACATTATTACCACCTCTGGCACCACGCATCATCTTCTTCAACTCAGAAGTTTCTACACCAGCCTATAAGGTGAGTTTTCTTATTATCACCATTGTACAAGGAAACCTGAAGAAGATTCAAAAGCAGGCTGATGTGATTCCTCTTGATATTCTTAACAAGGGGGTATTGGGACCATTTGTTAACATGGAATTTGACCCAATGTGGAAATGCTATCTCTTTCTCTCAGTGGGTCAGTTCTGGGGATGCAGAGAAGATCAAACTGTTTTCTATAAGTTCTCTACACTTATGAAAGGAATTTGGGTATCACAGGGACCTGAGTCTCAGAGACATTGTGTCCTGCTCAAGGTCATATAGCCAGTAACTGCCAGGAATTAATCAGAGGGTGTCCGCTGTCAAAGCCTACAGGATCACAAACTTAACCACTGCCTTAGCCATGGAGCTGGGGTGATGTGAGTCCTTCGTAAACTATCGAGGTTTTGGCAGCTCTGGAGATGTGCCACTTGACTCTCCTCAAGAGGGAACCTGCCACAGGGTGTGCAGTCAGCTGACAGCTTCCAGCCCTGGGTGCCTCGGGACTCTGCCTCTGCTTGTAGGTTCATGCTAGGTGCTTCCCAGGCAGTCTCTGGCCAATGACGGAGCATGGCAGTGATACAGGGCCATTTCTGGGCAGTGTGGGGCTCTTCTATGGGCATCCTAAGTACCCAGGCTCCCTGTTGACCTGTCTGAGCCTTCTCAGAGCTGCACCACATCTGAAGCTCTTTCTACATAATCCTCCTCTCTTTTCAAACAGGTCAGATCTGCTTGCCTAGTCCTGTTCTCTCTCCCCTTTATCTTTTGGAGGCATTATCCCCTAACAGTCTCTTGAATTCCAACTCTGTCTTGGTGTCTGCTTCCTGGAGGACCTCAAATGACACAAAGGTAGAAGTTTGTACCATCATAGCAGAGGGAATTGTTTTCCTTCTTTAAGATATGACTTTAGACACTCATACTCTTTAGCCTGTGGAATGAGTGTGTCCTAACGTAACCGTTTCCTATAACAAGTATAAAATTAATATAAATCTACTGCAGTGTCATAAAACTGCACTGATATACATCTGGCCCATGCTAACTGAAAGGAAGCCAGGGAGTGTGAGGGAATGGCTGGTTTTGTTGTTAGTATAGGTGGATTTGAATCTCTATTCTACCAGATACAAGTTTGAACATGTCCTTTTACTTCTCTGTGCCTTACTGCCTTAATTTCCTCATCTTTGAAATGGTGTTAATCATCCCAGCCGTCCAGGGAGGTTTTGAGGACATAATTCTTTATTTAAGTTATCAGAAAACATGTATACATGTCCTGACACATGGTAGGCATCCAACAAATTATCTCATTTACTGAGTGCCTAAGCCAAGTGTGGTACTATGTTTACTAGGCATTGGGAATATAGCAGTGAACAAAAAAGACAAAAATTCCTATTCTCATGGAAATTAGTCTTACCGGTTAAAGCTAAATCTGAAATATCTTGAATACCTGAACAGCTGTTGAAACGAAGTATGATAAGCCTCTCCTTTGAGAAGGGAAAAACTTGAGAGCAGAACTAGAATTGTTACATCTTCTTGTTGAATTGAACTTGTTATCGTTATGCGATGACTCTCTTGACCTCTGATAATGCTTTTACCTTAAAGTCTATTTGTCTTATACTACTATAGTGACACTAACTTTATTTTGATTATATTTATCTGGCATATCTTTTCCCCATATCATTTGACTTTTTATCTTATTTATTTATTTATTTGGCCACACTGCATGGCTTTCGGGATCTTAGTTCCCCAACCAGGGGTTGAACCCGGGCCATGGCAGTGTAAGCGCCGAGTCCTAACCACTGGACCGCCAGGGAATTCCTCATTTGACATTTTTTTTTTTTTTTTGCCGTACGCGGGCCTCTCACTGTTGTGGCCTCTCCCGTTGCGGAGCACAGGCTCCGGACGCGCAGGCTCGGCGGCCACGGCTCACGGGCCCAGCCGCTCCGCGGCACGTGGGATCCTCCCGGACCGGGGCTCGAACCCGTGTCCCCTGCATCGGCAGGCGGACTCTCAACCGCTGCGCCACCAGGGAAGCCCCCTCATTTGACTTTTAATCTCTCTAGAGCCTTAAACTTTAAATATACCTCTTATACATAACATATCCATTCTAAAAATCATTGTCTTTTGACTAGAGAGTTTGATCCATTTACATTTCTACTCATGGTGCTGTACTTCCTTTCTTCTGTGTGGGATTTTTTTTTTTACCTACGAGCTATTTGTTTCTTTAGAAATTTATTGTAAGTGTTGTTTGAGTTCTGTTGTAAAGTTAAGTTCCGTTAGTGAGTAGTCAGCTTCACTTCTGCTAACCCCTGGGGACCCTACTTTCAACTTGTGACCTCTTTAAATTACATTATTTGCATGAGGGTTTTTTTTAAAAGAAAATTTTATTTACTACTTACGTAGCATGAATTCAGGTCACAAGCCTGAGTGAAGACCCCCTTGTGATGACAGATTCTCAGGTGAGATTTTTTTTCCTCCTACGCTCACCCCCATGATAGAGACAGGCAAGTTTTGTAGCTATTTCTTCTGTCTGGTAGGGTGTGTTGCTCACACATCCTTACAGAGAGGGTGTAATCCTCTGGGGTTCTGCTCTATTACGGGATCTACTGTTAAATTCTCAGTTGGGGATTCCCTAGACTGTGTCCTGCCCTTATACCTACTGCATCCTTTAAAGGTGAAGCTCAAGTTCTCCAGAGTTTGAAAGAAACCCTCAGGAAAAAACTGGCTTTGATGGATGCTCACCACCCAGTATCCCTGACTTTATGTCTTTGGGGACTCCGTGGATTCCTTACCTTTGTGCTAGATCAGCAAAGTGTTTAAAAGATGCACTCAAGTATTCTATGCAGCATTTTAGTTGTTTCAGTGGGTGGAGCATCAGGGTTCTAATCCTCCATAGAGCTAGAATTAGGAGTCTCTCTATTACTTCTAAAATAAATGACCTCAGGATGTGTGAAATTTCCTAGAATTTTGTTCTTACTCCTCTTCCTTCTTGAACAAACTATGTTTTTCTTCGGACTATAGAAGTTTGGCATAATTTCTAGTGGTTGAGATAGCTACCATAGTTTCTCTAGTTCTTGATGGACTTATTTATGACAAACTTGCCTTAAATAAAAACATTCCTGACACAAAGATAAAACTTTCTAATTATGATACGGCACCTCATCTTTCTACACATGCTCAAAGCCAAACCTACTGACTCTGAACTCAAAACCTGCTCCTCTTTCTTTGTTTCCTGAGTCAGTGAATGATGTTCCCTCTACCCGGGCAGCCAGGTCAAAGACCTATAGTCCATCTTCCGCCTGAACCACATCCTTCCCCTACCTGCAATATGTTCCTGGGTCATTTGATTATATGGCCAATGTATATCTGGAGTTTCTAATCCACCTTCATCTCTACCCAGCCTAAATTATAATCCTTAATATAACCTTCCCCATCATGTCTCATCTAGCCTCCAATGTGGTGCTTATCTAATAGCAGAATATCTGACAGTTAATCTTCCTGAAAATCCTATGACGTGTGTACTGTTATAATTCTCATTATACAGATGAAGAAGCTGAGGCTTGTAAAGGTTAAGGGAGTGTCCCAGGGCTAGTCAGTGGTGGAGCCTGACTCCACACAGTGATCTAATCTAGAGCCTATATCTTAGCCACCACTCTCTAAATGTGTTTTCCTGGTCCAGTGGTTAGGACTCCGTGCTTTCACTGCTGAGGACCAGGTTCAATCCCTGGTCAGGGGAACTAAGATCCCACAAGCCCTACGGCACGGCCAAAAAAAAAGAAAAATTTGTTTTCCTACCTTCACCCTCACCTCCTCTAATTCACAGCCGCAGCAGCTAGGGGAATCTTTCTAAACTGCAACACTGATCATGTCCTGCCTCAGCTCAACACCTGCTCAAAACCCTTTATCCTCACTGCCTTGGGATAAAGCATCAGCTCTTCAATGAGGTCTCATGTGCACAGCCTCTGTGCCTTCATCTCCTACTACAAAAAACACCCCTTACCCCATCCCAGTCTACTGCAGCTACATCATGACCCACTCAGAGTATCTGAAGGGAAGCCATGCTCTTCCATCCTCCTGTGACTTCAACTCACACCATTCTCTTACTGTATACATTTGCTCGCCCTTCTTCACTTGGTGAACTCCTACACATTCTTCAATACCCAGCCCAAATGTTACTTAGGGGAAGACTCTCCTGACCCCCTCCAGGAAGAACTAGTCATCGTGTCCTTTGCCCTTTAATACCTTGTCAGGAAATTCTTGATCTTTGAGGATCATTTGTACCAAAAAAAGTAAAGTAAAAGCAAATCCAGTTAGAATGGAACTAAAATTTCATAGTAAATGTCAAGAGGAAAAAAAGATTTGATTGAGACTCTACCTTTAAAAGTGAACTAAATGAAACTAAAATTTACAGGTATTATTCTATCTTTAGCTAACAAAATTACAATTGCAATTCTGTACTAATTCTTAGACTAAACAGATGATGAAGCCAGGGCCAAGATTTCTTTTTCTCTTTGGCATAACTTCCAGACAAAAATTTCTTTGAAAACTATGATATGACATTCTCTTCTACAAGTTTCACACCATGATCATACAGAGAATCATGCTTGTAAAAATATTATAAGATGCTATCAGTTTCCCAGAAGGCCTTTCTTAGTCTTTTCATTATGAAATTGTTCTCTTTTAAGCACCTGTCCTGTCTTCTTCTCCTCATTTTCCTCTTCTTTAGTTGTGTCTTGGTCTAAGAATCACATAGGCCGGATGCTCATTTGTCAATATCTTTGGGGGTGTTTGAATGGTTCTCCAATATCACTTACATCAACTTCAGGAAATTCTGTAACTTTGCAAAAATGGCAATTTTATTTTGCAAATGGTGGCAAACATTCAGACAAACTGACCAACACCCAAGAAAGAGGGTGATGGACAGAGCCAGATGCTGCATTCAGTAGGGAGGGTTCAACAGGTCTGTAGTCTGGTTAATTCTACTGGGCCAATGTCAGTTTCCTGGGTCTGCTAATGCACTGTAGTTATGTGAGATGTTACCATTGGGGAAGGCTGGGTGAGGGACACACCACACTGCTTGATACTATTTTTGCAACAGTTTATGAGTCTATAATTATTTCACAATAAAAAGTTACAAATATAAAAACAGTTCACAGCCAATAGGAGCCTAAGGAAATATGGAGACTAAATGCATGAGAACTAAACTTATAAATTAAACTTATAAAGGACCAGACACATCATTAAAATTTTCTTGTGATGATTGCTTTTGTTTTCCTAGGCATCCAGGTGGGGAGTAGGGTTTTTCACTAAATACTTGGGTTTTCACTAACTCCTTTCATGAAATTATAATTATTTACTTAACTACCTACCTTCTCCCATTGGCCTGTGTGCTCCTTAAAGGCAGAGAATAGATCTCATTCATCTTTCTATTTCCAGGGTCCATCATAAGCTCTGCCATAGATAAAGCCTTTGATAAAAACGTAATGAGTGAATAAAGGAATGAAGACGTGAACAAAGGCACTAGAAGATTGGGTTTCTAATATGGCCCTGGCATAGCTAAGCCCTGGGAAGGGCA
The DNA here is from genome assembly GCF_002837175.3 of Physeter macrocephalus. Lineage (NCBI taxonomy): Eukaryota > Metazoa > Chordata > Mammalia > Artiodactyla > Physeteridae > Physeter > Physeter macrocephalus. The sequence goes on along the minus strand of NC_041227.1, from coordinate 54,846,463 downwards.
GTGCCAAGCCGATTTCTTCTAGAGGTGGTTTGGTTGGAGTTTTGGATGTAACCATAGTTGCCACAGGTGATGGGATGCCTGCCCATAGGATTTACTCCACTTGTTCCTAGCAGATGCAAGCAGATGGTGTTTGCCCACATACCTCTCCTGGCCACCCCCCCCCCCCTCCCCGTAATCAGTGAGGAGGGCCTGGGGAATTTCAGAAGTGGTATGTTCAGGAAAGCCCAGTTTGGGTGAAGCCAACTTCATTGCCCCCTGGAAAGTGCGCCGTAGCTAAGAATCAACTCTTCCCCACACAGCTCAGCCTCAGACTCAGTAAAGGGGGTTAGGAAGTTGGTTTTGCCTCCTGGGAAATAACAACTCCATCTGCAAAGTGGGGGATCAATTCCTACACTGGCTTTGCCTCCTTTCTTTTCCCTGAAACTGATAAAAAAAAAAATCCTGCTAGCCATACTTGTCCTTCCTAACATCCTACTACACATACTGCTATGCAGCTAGATCTTCAAATATTTCATTTAATGTATTTTGGACATCATTCTATATCCATGCATGTAAATCTCTTTCCTTCTTTTTGACAGCGCGATAATATTGTATGGAATGGATATATCGTTGTTTACCTAGCCAATTCCTCTTAACAATGGACACTGATGTTACTTTGGTTTTTTTTACAGACAACACTGCAATGATCACACACCTCTAAATGCTTAGACGTTGCTGGCTAGTACCAATCTGTCCCCCCGAAGGTTGAGCCTGTGTTCACACTCTCAGCTGCAGCGTAGAACCATTAAGCCAAGTCTTTGGAAAGAAAAAAGGAAATCCTGTTATATATGATGACGACACTTCCTGTACCACAGAAGAATGAACCTCACTTTACCAGGAGCTCTCTTGGCTATTTTTGTTCTACTTTCAGTCTCCTAACAACCTTGTGGGGACAATGGGACTGGCGACTGGCATTGCTATTATAATCATTATTTATTTTACAAACCTTTAGTGCCAAGCCCAGGTCAGTTGCCAAGCAGCGGGTGGGGCAGGGAGACAACAAATGCCAGGAAGAGAGGTAGGTCCTCAGAGTTGCCTCTCTCTGCTGCACAGGTCCTCCAGCCCCAGCTCCACTTCTCAGCTCCTTTTATTTTTCATTTTTTCCCCAACTTTATTATATCATTGACATATAACTATGTGTAAATTTAAGGGGTATGGCCTGTTGATTTGATACACTTGTATATTGCCACACGATTACCACTGCCGTGTTAGTTAACACCTCCATCATGTCACATAATTAACACTTCTTTTTGTGGTGAGAACATTTGACACCTACTCTCTGGCAACTTTCAAGTGCATAGTGCAGTACTGTTATCTATATTCACAGTGCTGTGCATTCCTTCCCCAGAGCTTATTCATCTTATAACTGGAACCAGCACCTCCCCGTTTCCCCTGCCCCCAGCCCCTGGTATCCACCACTCTACTCTGTTTCTATGAGTTCGGCTTTTTAAGATTCCACACACAGGTGAGGTCATACAGTATTTGTCTTTCTCTGTTTGACTTATGTCACTTAGCATAACGTCGTCAAGGATCATCCATGTTGCTACAAACGGTGGGATTTCATTCTTTCTCATAGTTGAATAATATTCCACTGAATATGTGTACCACATCTTCTTTATCCACTCACCTGCTGACACACACTTAGCTTGCTTCCATGTCTTGGCTATTGGGAATAGTGCTGCCATGTACATGGGAGTGCAGGATCTTGAAGAAATCCTGACTTCATTTCCTTGGGATAAATTCCCAGAAGTGGGATTGCTGGATCACATGATAGCTCTGTTTGTAAGTTTTTGAGGAACGTACATACTGTTTTCCATAGTGTCTGCACCAATTTACATTCCCACCAACAGGGCACAAGTGTGGTCTTTTCTCTACATCCTCGCCGACATGTTATCTCTTGTGTTTTTACGAAAGGCATTCAAGCAGGGGTGAGGTGATATCTCTCTCAGCTCCCTTTAAAGCCAAACTCCTCGAAAGCACTATCTATATTCCTCGTCTTGAATTCTTCTCCTCCCATTCTCTCTCTCATTGTTTCCGTTTATTTAAAAATTTTGTTTCCTTCCAGTGTTATTGAAATGTACTTGACATACAGCACTGCGTAAGTTTAAGGTGTACAGCATAATGATTTGACTTAAATACCTCATGAAACAATTACCACAAGTTTAGTGAGCATGATCATTTCATATAGATACAAAATTAAAGAAATAGGAAAACACCTTTTTTCCTTGTGATGAGAACTCTTAGGGTTTACCCTTTTAACAACCTTCACTTATAGCAAACAGCAGTGTTAATGATATTTATCATGTTGTACGTTACATCCCTAGTACTTATTTATCTTTTTTTTAAATGGAAGTATAGTTGATTTACAATATTGTGTTAGTTTCAGGTGTACAGCAAAGTGATTTGGTTATGCATATATATCTGTATTCTTTTTTTCTATTCTTTTCCGTTAGAGTTTATTAAAAGGCATTGAGTACAGTTCCCTGTGCTATATAGTAAATCCTTGTTGTTTGTACTTATTTATCTTCTAACTGGAAGTTTGTACCTTTTGACTGCCCTCATCCAATCCTCCCAACCTCCCTCCAACCAGGCTTTCTCTCCTGCCATCCACCGAAATTGCTCTTGTCAAGGTTACTGTTGCCTCCATGCTGTTAAAACCAACATGTAACTTGAACAACCTGTAGTGCATGGCACAGTCCATCACTCTCTTTCTGCAATACTTTCCCCACTTGGGGTTGCTTCTCCTCCTATATCTTGCCTTGGTTGCCCGCCTCTCTCAAAGTTAGAGCACTCCAAGGCTCTGTCCTCAGACCTCTTCTCTTCTTTAGCCACACTCACCCCCTGAGTGATCACATCCAGCCCTATGGTTTCAAGTGCCATCCGTACGCTCTTGACTCCAATATTTATGTCAGCCTGCCAGACATCTGCCACGAACTCTAGGCCTCCATGTCCATCTGTCTGTGCCTCATCTGTCTGTGCTCTATCTGGATGTCCAGCAGACATCTCCAATGTAACACACTCACACAGGAACAGATGCTCAAGATCATCAGTCATCAGGGAAATGCAAACCAAAACCACTCCACACTCACTGGGATGGCGAAAAAGATGAACAATAGTAAGTGTTGGCAAAAATGTGGAGAAACTGGAACCCTCATACATTGTTGGGAATGTGAAATGGTGCAGCCACTTTGGGAAACAGTTTGGCAATTCTTCAGAAAGTTACACAGGGTTATCATGTGACACAGCAATTCCACTCTTAGGCATATATACAAGACATGTAAAAACATGTCCACACAAAAAACTGTACACAAATACTCATAGCAGCATTATTCGAAATAGCCCCAAAGTAGAGACAACCCAAACATCCATCAGTGGGGGAGTGGATAAACAAAATGTGATATATCCACACAATGGAATATTTTTCATTCATAAAAAATGAAGTCAGTACATCGTCAGTATTCATGCTGCAACTTAGATGAACCTTGAAGACATTATACAGGGTGAGAGAAACCAAACCCAAGAGGTTGTAACGTATATGATTCCATTTGTATGAAATGTCCAGGATTGGCAAATCCATAGAGTCAGAAAGCAGATAAGTGGTTGCCAGGGGCTGGAGGAGAAGGAATGAGGTGTGACTACTAATGGGGTTTCTTTTGGGGGTGATGAAAATTTTCTCGAGTTAGATAGTTGCACTACTTTGTGAATATGCTAATCACTGCATTTTATATTATGTCAATTTATTTCAATTTAGAAAAGAAGTTAAAGTCCCTTTCAGATGAAAAAAATGTAACAAACTCACAATTTCCTTCTTCACACCTACCCAGCCACCACCATCTTTATCTCTGTTGAGGATGATGCCATCCTTTTGGTTCCTCACACCAGTGAGGAACCAAGCCACCAATGAAGCCTATTGGCTTTACCTTTGGAATTACTACCCTGAACTGGACCACTTCTTACCACTTCCACTGCCACCATCCACGTCTGAGCCACTAGCCTGTCACCTACTTTTCCCTGTAGCCACTCAGTATATTCTCCACCCAGCAGCTAGATGCTCTTCTACAAAATCAGGTCACTCCTCTGCTTGCCCGAAGCTCCAAGGGCCCCCATCTTGCTCAGAGGAAAATCCAGCTCCTCCCTGTGCCTGTAAGACCCTGACATTCCAACCCCCCTCTACCTCTCTGACCTCACCTCCTCCCAGCCTCCCCCTGCCCATTCTGTTCCAGCTCTGTTGACCTCCCTGCTGTTCCTCAAGTATGGCGCACCTGATCCAGCCCAGGGCCTTTGCACTTGCTGCTCTCTTTGCCTGGAATATTCTTCTTCTCAGTTATCCACATGGCTCTCTCCTTCCCTGCCCTCTTTGTCTGCTTAATTTTTCTCCATAGCATGTGTTTCTCACCTGAATGGGCGCTAACCAGGGACAGTGATATTTTCTGTCTTGTCCACTGTTGAATCCCCAGGGCCTGGCACCTGCTGGGTGCTCAGTAATTGCTTGTAGAATGCATGAAGGAATGAAGTGTACACAGGGCGCGCTCAGGGGCGCCCCCAAGAGAATGGGGACCCGGAAGCCGCAAGTATGTTCTGGGCTTACAAGAGATGGACACCTATTCTTTCAAATAATCCTCATAACAGCCCTGAGAGATAGGCAACTATTTAACCTCTTTTCAGATGAGAAAACTGAAGTTTAGAGCTAAGTGTTAGTCAGAGTACCCAGTACAGAGCAAGCCTTCAATTAATACTAACACAGTTGTGGTTATAACACAATTATAATTTCCTCCCATTTACCTTTTTAACCCCACTCAGTTCATCTCAGCCTTCTCGCCAGTACCCTCCAATGAGAGATGATCTGCTTTCCCACCAGTGCACAGAGCTTGCTAATTCCCCCCTCCCTGCCTTTGCCCCGTCAATCCACCCACCTGGAATTCCCTCACCCATCTCTCTATTTGTCAATAGTCCTAATCTTCTTCAAGACCTGACCACATCTGCTTCCTCCAGGAAGGCTTCTCAGATTTACCCACCCACTACTCACCACTTCTATATTCTCCTCACCTCCACTCCCTGTCCCCTTGTAATCGCTGACAACATTGTAGCTTTGTTTGAAGCTTGACATCTTATAAGTATTTTCACAGATCGACTAGCCCACATGTGAGAGCCTGGTAAACCTCTCCCAAGCTGTGTGACTCTGGGCAAGTTAATTGACTTCTCTGAGCTTCATCCGTGAAATGGAAGTAGAAGTTAGTCCCTACCCCTTGGAGCTGCCATGGGGCTGAAAGGAGGAATGGTGAATGAAACATCTGAGCCCAGCACAGAGTAAGGGTCCAGTGCAGATTAGTATTGATTATTATGATCTCAAAATGGCTCCGAAAGGTAAATACCTTGATCTCCATTTTACAGAAGAGGAGCCCAAGGAGCACAAGGGTGGACAATTTGTGTAGCTCACAGTAATGAACTGAAACCCAGCTTCTTGCCTTTCTGCTTTACTTCGCCACATCTTTTTAGGGACTCCGTTTCTGCTATTTCACTGGCGTGTGTCTCATTCTGATTTTGAGTTTCCCCCAGCTGTGATGACAATTTCCATACTTCTCAGGCCTTCATGACTTTTGAAAGCACACTCGTCTAGGTTTTCACACTTGAGTCACCTAGCAACCCTGCAAGGTGGGTGAGGCTCATCCTCATTCTGAGTACGGGAAAACTGAGGCTCAGAGAGGCAAAGCCGCTTGCTTGTGATCTCACAGCCAAAAAGTAAAAATGTCATCATTAGAACTAGCTCAGCATGCACCCTTCACAAAACACATACCTTCTCATTTCTCCTCTCCCCTACCACAAAAAGGCTATGCATTCATCAGGCGCTCAATTAGTGTTTCTCTGAAGCTGCCACATCCAGAGTGGGTGTTAAGAAACGTGCGTGATGACCAGCTACAGAGACACTGAGAAGGCGGGTGAGGGTGAGGTGCTGCCTTAGACTCACTCAACCTAAGATTGCTTGTCCCCAAGCCAGGCCTGGCCAGTTTCCTCCAGGCATCACCGGGGAAGGAGGGTGGTAAATTCTAAGTATCCAACATATTTTGGGAGAAAGTGTTTCAAAAACAAGTTTTGTTTTTTTTTGTTTTCATGGAACTTCCTCCCAAGATGGAGAAACCACAGGGGTGAGTTCTCCTTTCCAAATAAATGCATGAATCTGCTTCTCCAAATCTGGACAGTGCAGGGAACAAAGATCACCCCAATTCCAGCAAAGTCTGGGTTTCTCCCATCTAGGAAGAAATGCCCACCGTTCTTCAGTCAACAAATGTGCTGCAGCAAAGCCTGCAAACAGGCAGGGGGTGAAAGCGATTGGCATGCGAAATGAATTATTTTTTAATGTGAAAGGGAATATTCTCATGGAGAATGTTGTGTGCTGAATTGGGCCCACTCCCCAAATTCATATATTGAAGTCTTGACCCTCCGTACCTCAGAATGTGACTACGTTGGAGATGGGGTCTTTAAAGAGGTAATTAGGTTAACATGAGGTCATTGGGGTGGGGCCCTAATCCAATGTGATTGGGGTCCCTATAAGAATGTACAGAGTGAAGACACAGGGAGAAGGCAGCCATCTACAAGCCGAGGAGAGAGGACTCAGGAGAAACTAATCCTGCTGATAGCTTGATCTCAGACTTCTAACCCTGGAGTTGTGAGAAAATCATTTTTTGTTATTTAAGCCACCCAGTCTATAGTACTTTGTTACGGCAGCTGTAGCAAACTAATACAGGGGCAATGTCCTTCTCAGTTAGACACAATCTCCACCACTCCCTAATGCATGACACCCACCTGTTTTATTCATTTACGTTGCCTCTTTTCTCCTGGTGGTGTCTGAGTTATAACTACTAAAAGGCTACTTGTGGAAAGTAAAAAAAAAAAGTAGCTACTTTTTTTCCCCCAATTTTTTTTATTGTGGTAAAATACACACAACATAAAACTTACCATCTTTATTTACCATTTTTAAGTATACTGTTCAGTGGTATTAAATACATTCATAATCTTGTGCTACCATCACCACCATCCATCTCAGAACTCTTTTCACCTTGTAAACCTAAAACTCTACACACGTTAAACAATAACCCCCATCCCCCACTTACCCCCAGCCCCTGGCAACCACCGTTCTACTTTCCATCTCTCTGAATTTGACTATTCTAAGTACTTTACATAAGTGGAGTCATACAGTATTTGTCTTAGAATAATGTCCTCAAGGTTCATCCATATTGTAACAAGGGTCAGAATTTCCTTCCACTTTAAGACTGAATAATATTCTGCTGTTAGGTATGTATTACATTTTGCTCATTTACTCATTGGTTGATGGACACAGGTTGCTTCCATGTTTTAGCTACTGTGAATAATGCTGCTGTGAATATGGGTGTACAAATGTGTCTTTGGGACCTTACTTTCAGTTCTTTTGAGTGTATAACCAGAAGTGGAATTGCTGGATCGTGTGGTAGTTCTATTTTTAATTTTTTGAGGAACTGCCATACTGTTTTCCACAGTGGCTGCACCATTTTACATTCTCATCAACAGTTCATAAGGGTTTTAGTTTCTCCACATCATCAGCAACAGTTTGTTGTTTTTAAAATAGTAGCCATCCAGTGGGTGTGAGTTGATATCTCATTGTAGTCTTTTTTTTTTTTTTTATAAATTTTATTTATTTATTTATTTATGGCTGTGTTGGGTCTTCGTTTCTGTGCGAGGGCTTTGTCTAGTTGTGGCAAGCGGGGGCCGCTCTTCATCGCTGGGCGCGGGCCTCTCACTCTCGCGGCCTCCCTTGTTGCGGAGCACGGGCTCCGGACGCGCAGGCTCAGTGATTGTGGCTCACGGGCCCAGCCGCTCCGCGGCATGTGGGATCCTCCCAGACCAGGGCACGAACCCGTGTCCCCTGCATCGGCAGGCGGATTCTCAACCACTGCGCCACCAGGGAAGCCCCCTCATTGTAGTCTTGATTTGCACTTCCTTAATGGTTAGTAATGTTGAGTTCCTTTTCATGTGTTAATTGGCCATTTGCATATACTCTTTGGAGAAATGGCTAAGTTCTTTGCCCATTTTGGATTGGGTTGTTGAGTTTTAGGAATTTTCAATATAATCTGGATATTAATCCCTTATCAGATAATGATTTGCAAATAATCTGGATATTAATCCCTTATCAGATACACGATTTGCAAATTTTTTTCCATTCTGTGGGCTGCTTTTTACTCTGCTGACAGTGCCTTTTGATGTACAATTTAAACTTTTTTCATGAAGTTCAATTTGTCTGTGTTTTGGTTGTTGTTGCCTGTGCCTTTGTGTCATATCCAAGAAATCATTGCCAAATGCAGGGTTGTGAAGCTTTTGCCCTATGTTTTCTTCCAAGAGTTAAAACTTGTTTCCGGTCTTTGACACATTTTGAGTTAATTTTTATATATGGTGTTAGGTAAGGGTCCAACTTCATTCTCTGGCATGTGGATATTCACTTTTTCCAGCACCATTTGTTGAAAAGACTGTCTTTTCCCCATCGAATGATCTTGGCACCCTTATCAAAATCATTTGACCATATATACGAGGGTTTATTTCTAGGTGCTTTATTCTTTTCTATTCGTCTATATATCTGTCTTTATGCTAGTACCACACTTTTGATTTCTGTAACTTTGCAGGAAGTTTTGGAATCAAGCAGTGTGAGTCCTCCAGCTTTGTTCTTTTTCAAGATTCTCTTGGCTATGTGGGATCCCTTGAGATTCCATATGAATTTTAGTATGGATTTTTCTATTTCTACAAAAAAGGCCATTGGGATTTTGATAGGGATTGCATTGACTCTGTAGCTTGATTTGGGTAATATTGACAGCTTAACAATATTAAGTCTTCCAGTCTATGAACATGGATGGTATTTCCATTTATTTACGCTCTGATTTCTTTCAGCAATGTTTTGAAGTTTTGATTGTACGAGTCGTTCACCTCCCTGGTCAAATTAATTCCTAAGTATTTTATTCATTTTGATGCTATTGTATTCTTAATTTCCTTTTTGGGTCACTCATTGTTAGTATATGGAAAGGCAACTGACTTCTGTGTATTGGTTTCGGAACCTGCTACTTTGCTGAATTCATGTATTAATTCTAACAAATTTTTTGGTGTGGACTCTTTAGGGTTTTCTACACATCAGATCATATCATCCATGAACATAGATAATTTTACTTCTTCCTTCTCCAACCAGGGATGGAACCCGCATCCCTTGCATTGGAAGGTGAATTCTTGCGACTTCCCTGGTGGTGCAGTGGTTAAGAATCACTGATTTGAGTTCAGTGGGTCTGGGGTGGGGCCTGAGATTCTGCATTTCCATCAAGCTCCCAGGTGATGCTGAGGAGGGCATTGGAGACCATTCCTAAGAGCTGGGGCCTAAAGGGGGTCACCGGGATCTCCTTGAATGTTGGAGAGGTGTCTCTAAATCCTTTCTCTGCCCTTTGCAATGTAAATCTACCACCCAAAACCATTTTCTCCAGGACCTGAGTATATCTTCTCTTTGAAAAGCAAACATTCAGGTACAGAGGGATCCTCCCTCGGCCCCCCTCCCCAGGTTAGAGCAACGCCTTCTCTGTCCCTCGGAGTAAGAAGAGCCAGGCACGCTTCAAAAAGGAGGCAGGTTGCCTCACCTCTGCTCACATTTTTTTTCTTCTTCGTTGCCAAATGCTGCTTTTATTTGTTTGCACTGAAGAGTACAGTTTCCTTTTTTAAAAAAAATTTAATTAATTAATTAATTAATTTTGGCTGTGCTGGATCTTCGTTGCAGCGCACAGCCTTCTCTGGTTGTGGTGTGCAGGCTTAGTTGCAGTATATGGGATCTAGTTCCCTGACCAGGAATCGAACCCTGGCCCCTTGCATTAGGAGCACAGAGTCTTAACCACTGGACCTCCAGGGAAGTCCCAAGAGAATAGTTTCTGAGCCAAAAAGCATCCACACTCTGCTCCTCACAAAACACACTTTCTCTCCTAGTCCCTATGGGAGGATAAGGACCTCACTTTGTGGGCACCTCACTTCACTCTGCACCACCGCCTCCTGTCGTAAAGGTAGCAGAAGTTTTATTTCCTCCAGACAAAAGTCAGTTAACAAAGCCAGGTGACATAATCCCATGGACAAACCCCCTTCCCACCCTGCAGTGCCCTTCCCTTAGCAGACGCAGCCTTTAAAAGTCTCCAGCCTTTTATTTCAGGCAAGTTGAGTCCCATTCACACTGGTCCCGCTTCCTTATTACAAGAGCATCCCTGAATAAAACACGTCCTCGCCACTTTAACTCGTGTCCAGGTTTGTTGATCTTTGACGGAGGCAGCTCAGTTTCCCCTCCATTCTGACCTCCTGTCGGGGTCCCCCATTGGCCAGTGGAAGCTGGAGGGCTCGGGAGCCTGCCTGTTCATGCGTTGCTTAAGGGTCAGAGCCCTGTGCAGAGAGCAAGCATGGCGGGTGATGAAGGCAGGAGGGTCCATCCAGAGGGCAACAGAAGGGCACCCTCTGCGACCTCTGGGGTCCTCTCACTGCAGCCTAACAGTAGTCGTGTCATGGCTTTACTTCAGCACAGGCCCTGCCGCCACCCCCGCTCCCTGGGAGATTGTGCTCCGGGTACCAGATCCCCCTCCCAACCGCTGTGTGTCTCGGCCAGGCTAAGACCTAAGATGTCTGGGCCAGGCTAAGACCTAAGATGTCTGGGCTCTCCGGGGGACTTCTGATGTCAAACAGATGAAGATGTTCATCCATGCCCTCAGGCCACACGACTTCTGACTTTGAAGTTACTGTGTCTGGCCTGAGCCCTAATCTCAGACAAGGGAAGTCACAGCTCAGACCAACCCCAACTTTCAGTTTCAGGCTGAGTGTTGGAGCTCGAGGCCAAGCCAAGATCAAGAAAAATGTCTCTTGGTTCTGTAACTTCGGGAAAGCCCCTAAAACTCCCAGCATGCTGTCGCAAGGGAGGCACGGGGGCTGCATGAAGGCCCATAGGCCCCATTGCCAGCCTCCCTGGCTCCAGATTTGGGAGTGTGTTTCCCTCCTGGCATGTTCCCAGCCTGAAGTCACCCAGCCTACTGGGCCTTCCTGCCTTCTCTTGCGAGACATGGAAACAGAAGAAAGGGTTCCTGAGAGGTGTGGCAATCTGCTTCCTTCTTGAAGCTTGCCAAGCCCTTCCCACTCTGGTGAACAGAGAAGGCATTGCTCTGACCGGGTGGGAGGGGGAAGGATTCCTCTGTGCCTGGAGGGTTGAGGGTCCCCCATGCTGGAAGGGGACACGGAGTCCTGGTTATGAACATGGGCTGCCAACCCTCCCCAGGGCGGAGAATATTTTAAATCCAGAAAGGAACATGAACTTGTGCTATTACAGGGCAAAACAATGGTTCCCCTTGGGGAGGGGGCTGGGAGAGGACTGGAGGGCTGGAAGCATCCCGCTCCTTGATTTTTGGGAGCTGGTGACATGGGACTGCTCAGTCTGTGAAAACACATTAAGTTGTACGTTTATGATTTTGCACTTGTCTGTATATGTGTTATGTTCTGCTTCCATTAAATTTTCTTTTTAATTCAATAAAGCTTTGGAGAACAGTCTGGCAGTTCCTCAAAAGATATATAGACCTAGCAATCCCACTCCTAGGTAATCCCACTCCTAGGTATATACACAGCAAAAGAATTGAAAAAAAAAATCTATCCATACAAAAATTTATACAGGAATGTTCCTAGCAGCTTATTCATAATAGTCAAAACGTGAAAACAACCCAAATGTCCATCCAGGGATAAATGGATAAATCAAGTGTGACCTACCCATACAATGGAATATTATTCAGCCTTAAAAAGGAGTGAAGCACTGACACATGCTACAACATGGATGAACCTTGAAAATATCATACCGAATGAAAGAAGCCAGACACAAAGGACCACATATTGTATGATTCCATTTATATGAAATGTCCAAATAGGCAAATCCATAGAGACAGTAAAATAGATTACTGGGTGCCTAGGGCTGGGGAGGATGATGGTTTGGGGAAATAGCGTATTAGATGTACAAAGTATCTTGGACCAATGAAAATGTGCTAAACTTGACTGTAGTGATGGTTAGACATCTAGTTCATATACTAAAAGCTATTGAATTGTATACTTTAAATGAATAAATTGTATAGTATGGGAATTACATCTCAATAAAGCTGGTCTAACCATTCAGTGGGGCATCAGCATTAGAAAGGGTACCAGACCATCAGAAGGAACACTAGCCAGGCACACCTGCAGGGCTACACTGGTGCCTACCAGGTGACCCCAGCCATCGGGCAAACAGGGGTGGTCTGTCGATTTCTCAGGCCCGGGAAGACTGAGATCACAAACTGGGGCTGAATGTCTTGAATGCAGGAAGTGGAAACAAAATGGGGCCCAGCCAGTACACTCCTCAGAAAGGGATCCTGAGAAAAGGATGTGGGTGGAAATCGTTCATTTGGGAAGGGATCCCAGGAAGGAAGGGAAGTCCCACCTCATGGCGAGGGAGCTGGGGTGTTGATCCTCCATTGCAGGGCTGATCCTGGGGCAGGAGGAATTCAGGAACGGCCTGGTTGTTCCCAGCTGACACGATTGTCAATCTCTTACCTGCCTTTATTCATGCAACCTTTGTTGACTGAGCACCTACTACGTGCCAGGCCCTAGTAGGGAACACTGAGGAGGAAACAAACCAAGCCTGACCCCAAAAGACTCTCACAATGAGTCTGCAGTGCCCACAAACCACATGGGAAAATCCTTCTGTTAGAATCCTTAACAGAAAATTCTTCTGTTAGGACCGTGCCTGCCAGGGGGGTGGGGGGCTGGCTATCCGTCATCAGCACCGGCCGCCTGAGTCCCAGGCCCCCGCCCCACCCCGCCACTGTCCAGCTGCGGCCCTGTCCCTCTTTTCGGACGTCCACGTGGCTAGAGCAGGCACCCATGGGCCTCTGCTCTAGACAGCAGGGATTCCTTCCTCTAAAAGCGGCTAGGATGCGGTGTGGCTGGCTGGGTGGAATATCGTTCACAAGGCTTGAGGAACACTTATACCAACTCGTCCTGATTGGCTGCGATGCTCGTGGCTTTAGCACTGCAAGTCCTACATCCCTGGAACTCCCTCAGTCCAGGCAAACTGGGTTGGTGGGTCCCTCTAGAACTCTGACCCTAGCTTGTTCCCCCCCCACCCCCATGCCCCATCTAAACCAGTGCTTCCCAGCCCTAGTTCCCCATTGGCATCACCTGGAGGATTTTTTAAAAAATGCTGCTGCCTGGGTCCCGCCTTGGACCAGTTCATTCACAATCTCAGAAATGGGGCTGGGCCCGGGGCTTGTGAGAAAATCTCTAGGGGATTCTAATGTGCCACCCGGCTGAGAGCTCCAGGCCTAGAGAGAATGAGGCCAAGGTTAGCTGGGGATGGATATTGGTCTTCTAGATCAGGTGGAAGCTGAGGAGTGGACAAGGAACGCTAGACAGGGGTCCTTTGGCTCATTCATTCATTAATCGGTTCTGTACAGAGGACCTGTCGTGGGTCAGGTACAGTCCTGGGGCTGAGATACAGGGTGGGGCAAAGAGGACAGTTCGGGCCTGCTTTCATTCTAGAGAGGGACACAGACAGTAAACAGGTCACCTGCATACTTTCTGATGAAGATGTTCAACTGAGTGATGTGTTGAGTGAACTGGGGTCTGTTGAGTGAACTGGGGTACAGAGCTCCTTAGATATTGCCTTACTTTCCTGGAGCTGCCATAACAGATTACCACCAACTGGGTGGCTTAAAACAACGGGAATGTGTCCTCTCAGTTCTGGAGGCCAGAAGTCCGAGATCAAGGTGTTTGCAGAATTGGTTCCCTCTGGAGGGTCTAGGGGAGAATCTGTCCCATGCCTCTCTTCTGAATTCTGGGGGCCGCCGGCTTTCCTTGGCTTGTAGGGGCATCATTCCATTCTCTGCCTCTGACTGCACATGGCATTTTCCTCTGTGTCTGTGTCATCACATAGCCTTCTTCCCTCTCTCTGTGTGTCCTCTCCTCTTCTTATAAGGACACCAGTTCCTGGGTTTAGGGCCCACCGGGGTAATCCAGGATGACCTTATTTCTAGATCCTTAATTACATCTGCAAATATGCCTTTTCCAAATAAGGTCACATTCTCAGGTTCTAAGGGTTCGGATGTGGACATATCTTTTCTGGGGCTACAAGTCAACCTCCTACAGGTACAGTGGGCAGGGAAGGCCTCTGAGGATGTGTCTTGGTGTGAATCATTCCAGAAGCCGACCCCAAGGCCAGGTTGTAGGGGGGGCCCAGGAAGCACTGCTGGGAAGCAGGGAGGAGAGACCTTGAGCATCAGGTACCTGGGGCTCTGTTCCGCTGGGGACCTCCAGGATGTCGCTCCAAAGCGGAGCCTCAGAGCTACCCACCCACCCAAGGGGCAAGGGTACTGGGGCACTTAGACACCAACTCTTGAAGGTCATTGGTGCGGGGAGCCCCTGAGGCTTTACCACCCCACCGCTGGGCCTGGCGACTTCTGGATGACAGAGAAAGCCTCCAGCAAAGAATGGAAGGTGTTTTCAAGCATGGGAACCATGAGATGTCGGTGAGTCACCAACTGTGGCTGTTCCAGGAAGTGACATTTGAGGAACCACCTGAAGGATGTGACAGAGTTAGTCTGTGACGAGCATGTCAGGACATGTGGTGGGCAAGCTAGGCACAGGAGAAGCAAGAGAAAACCCCCTGAGGCAGGGGCAAGCTCCCTGCACTCTGACAACAGCAAGGATGGCGGTGTGGCGGCCGCCGCCCTGGGAGGGGAGGTGGCAGGAGCTGGGTGGGGATCTCCTGCGTGCAGTGCATCACGCAGAGCCCAGAGCTGAGATCTGATTTATGCGGACAATGGGAAGCCTTCGGAGACTCTGAAGCGGGAGTCCAACAAGATCCAGTTACTGTTTGACAACAGTCTCACCTTGAGTGAAGTCCAGAGGGTGGGCTGCAGGAAGGGGGGCAAGAAGAGCAAAGCGGAGAAACTGAGTTATGCAGGGCCTGGCTCTGTCTCACCCAGGGGCATGGCCCCAGGCCAACACCTTCCCTTTCCTGGGCGTGAGCTTCCCATCAGGAGAGTGAGGGCGACAAGCTGGGTCTTGTCTGCTCCAGAGGGACGTTTGGTGACTCCATTGAGGTCCCAGGAGCAGAAGTGCCCTGAGCACAGCTGGGTGAGGGCCTCCTGCCTGTGTTGGAGCCAGAAGAAGGGGTCTTGACACATCCCCTCAGGCAGGAGTGGTCATGCCTGGACCAGTCAAGTTCAGGGTGGGTCCCTTCTCAAGGTCTCTGCTGGGTGGCTGGGTTTTTCCAAAAGCCAACTGAGTTAACATTATGAATTAAGAATACTGTGTCCTGGAGGCACAAAGACCAAGTGGGTCTGAGAAATGAAGACTTAGTCTTCGAGGTAACCTGGCCACGTCCAATCAACCCTGGGGTTGGCTGGTCACCTCGTTCAGGGCTCTGGAAGGCAGGAGCTAAGGCTGATTATTCTCTGGAACTGGCCACATGGTGCTTACTCAATGTTCACACCTGAATGTGGAGAGTGTTGAACTGAATTCTGAGAAAGCTGTGTAACTGTAGACGCTTGGGTTTCCCCAGATGGAGTCCAAGTGTTGTTGGTCGTGTTTTAGTTAATGTCCCAATTCTGAATATGCCTGACCCTTCCTGCCTAGCAGGAGGTCCAATCTTGCCCACGGCTCTCTTCCCCAAATATATCCAAGAACCCCAAGGGTGGCTACAGGTATCTGGTAATGCTGGATGCCCATTTATCAAGGGTTTACCATGCGCCAGGCACAGTGCTAAGCACTTTACGTGAGGAAGGACTGTCATTCCCATTTTACAGTCAAGAAGATGGGACCCCAGAGACATTAACTCACCTTGGAGAAGATGCTATAGATATCCATTGAAAGCTGTCTTCTCCATCCTCTATAAAAGTAGGATTGTAGTCAAGCACACAACTGGACCACATTTCCCACCCTCCCTTGCATTTAGGTGTGGTCATGTGACCAATTCACTCCGGTGGCATCTCTGCCTCTTCTGGGTCCTTTAAGGGAGCGAATCTACCTCCCTCCCCCCATGTCCTCTTTTCCCCTTCCACTTTCTGGGTATGGAAGACAACAAGGTCCTAGGGCATAACAGCCATGGGATAGAACGAGCCTGGATTCTTCCAAGTGGAGAACTGCCCTGCCAGCCTGAACGACCACTCAGGGCCATTAAGTGAGCAGGAGACCAATTTCTATCATGTTAGGGCTCAGAAAATGTAAGGTCTATTTGTTAGAGCAACCTAGCCCGGGCTAAGTTGTGGCAGAGCTGGGATTGGAACCAGATTGTCAGACTGCAGGGGTGTCAGCTCTGACTTGCACTGGTGTATGGCCATGAGGTTTGTTCCACAAGCACTGATGCCACTGGCACGTCCAGCTTCAGTTCGTTCTCTCACATCTGCTGGCCTCGACCACTCTCAGCTGCTAGTGGGTTTAGAGTCAGGGGTACAGAGGGTGGGGTCCAGGCCAGTTCACCGCTACCACCATGAATCCATGGAGCTGGACAGGGCGCAGATATCCCTGCTGGTGCTGCTGGCCAAGCTGGGACTTCTAGCTCAAACCTTGATGTTCTCGCAGGGCAAGGCTGCCATACGCCACCAGGGTACCAGATCCCCCCTGGGCACGATGTCTGTACGCATCTCCCAGACAGCACTGCTGCCTCCTTCTTTGCGTTATGCTCCCAGCAGGTGATCCACAGCAAACTGCCTGGACCCCCCAGGCACACTGCACACAAGCACTTAAGTGCCCAGGTGGCTGGAGTGGGGACAAATCTTGTCACCTTTTCACGTGCTCCTGGAGCACCACTCCTCTCCGACTCCTGCCTGCAGTGCTGAGTCAGATTCACCACTCTAGGACCCCCATTTCCTCACTGTTATCCTCATTTCTGGCACCCCTTCCTGCCTACAGATGCTGCATTTCATGAGCTGTGGTTTCAGAGCTGGGGGTCCCATTTCTCCCAGGGCTCCTCAGCCCCTCTGTAGGTGAGGCTGGCAGGTATGAGGGCTCTGCACACCTCCAGCTGCCGACAATCCTTAAGTGCGAGTGGGGTCAGGGTACCCATGGATTGGGGGTTGGTGCATGTGGGCCACACCTGCCCCAGCAGCTCCAGTCCAGCTAAATGTGGACTGTATGTAGATAAAGGAAGGCATGGAGGTGCCAATCTACCCCAAGCAAGTGGGTGGCAGATGTGGGCTGAAGGTTCTGCTTTCAGTGCATCCGACAGATGGTGGGCACAGCAGGTGCCCACGGCCCTCAGATCCCCTTCCCACCTTCATGCCCACCAGCCTCCTTCGAGCTTTCACTCCCAACAGCACCACCTGCTCCTCCTTGCTGGAGGACAGCCCTCATGCTGCTGGAACCTGCTTTGCCTGTGCGTGCCCGGAGTCGTCGGAAGTACCTGGGAATTCCTGTCCCTGCTGGGGGCAGCCCTGAACCGATAGCTGATGCCCGGGGGAGTATAAATACTTCCACTCCCTCCCCCAAGTGGAGATTGTGTGTGAGCCACAGTTACCTTCTATTATGGGCTGCATTGTTCCCCCCATCCCCAAATTCATATGTTAAAGTCCTAACCCCCACCCCCCGTACCTCAGAATGTGACCTTATTTGGAAATAAAGTCGTGGCCGATGTAAATATTTAAAATGAGGTCATACTGGGGTAGGGTGGGCCTTCAGTCCAACATGACTGGTATCCCTATAAAAAAGGGATGGGCAGAGACCGCTGCCTGGCACATTCCTCAGGGTCATTCATCTCTTCATTCACTTACTCACCAGACACTGGACGAATGTCCACAGTGTGCCCGGCACTGTGCTAGGTGGACAGAAGGGGCACCTGCTCTTATGGAGATAATATTCTAGTGGGGAGATGAGGAGGAGAAAGTTTGCTTAACTAATAAGAAAACAAGATAATTAAACATCATGGAAAGTGTTAGAAACAGGACAAAACATGTCTAGATCCCAGACCCTAGAAAAAGATTGGGTGGAACATGAGCTGGGGCTCAGGGAAGGCCTCTTGGAGAGACATCTCATATTATCAGTCCTAAGAAAATCTGGAGGGGTAGGGCACTCCTGGCAGGGGAAACAGCAGGTGCAAAGGCCCTGAGGCAGGAAGGGGGATGGGGTTGCTGGAAATCTTAGAGTCTGGCCAGTGTTACCATGATGAGTGGTGGAGGGTGAGGTGGGAAAAATCAATAGGTCCCCACTAAGCAGGGCCCACTGGGGACATCTTCTCTAGTGCGGGAGGACCCAAACTGAACCTCCAGCTGCTGGGGGAGAGACCAGCCTTATGATCTTCTCTGGGCCTGTGGGAGGGACCTGCCAAGCTCCCACTGCTCCAAGAGGAGGCCAGAGCTCAAGATGGGTAACAACTTCCACCCACTCTCCCTGAAATAGCCCTGCCATGAACCTGACATTTCTGCCCTTGTCCCAGCCCTTGAGTGATAAGAGGCCTTCTCTGGTCTGTTTGCCGACTCCTCCACAGCCTGGCGAGATGTCAGATGGCTTGAGAGGCCAGGCCGGACACATCAAAGCTTGGCTGTCCCTTTTGTCCCCTGGTCTGGAATTTCCCTTCTCGGGGGAGTGGCCAGCCAGACTTTTTTTTTTAGAGAAAAGCTTCCTTCCGAGAGACCCTTAGGACCCCCATCAGAATCACTACTTCATCCTGATGGCCTCTTCACTACACTTGCTGGAGAGTGTCTTTGATCTGTCACTCTATGCAGGGTCAGGGATCCCTGTGTTGGGGGGTGGAGTGGAGTCCCTCCCCAGCCCCAGCCCTGAAGAAGGTGGCTTCCCCTGGGGAGGGGGTGTTTTCACAGTCCGTGCACTGCACAGCTGACACAAGTGACTGGCCTTCATCGGTGGAAATGTGCACCTACCTCCACACACACGCACGCGTGTGTGCGCACACGCCTGTGTGGAGGGGCCTGTGAGTGTGGGGTTGGCACTGTCCACAGACACGTGTCTACACATACGGCTGCACGCTCCTGAGTCTAGATATTAGTGTGCCTCTGCGTCTTTGTGTGGGCCTGTGTTTGCACAGGGGTCAGAGCGTGTGGCTGCGCTAGGCCAGCTCCCCACAGCCCGCCCCCCAGGGAAGGGCAGACCAGAGCAAGGAGCAAGCTTCCGGCACAGAGAGGCAGCATCACAGGACTTCAGAGAAGGAGGCCTCAGCAAAAATGGGTGGCCAGCGAGGGTCACGTGAGGGGATGCAGATTGGCAGCTGCAGGAAGGATGGTGACTGTCCAGCTCCTCTGTGCCAGGCACTCAACCCGGATCAATCTGTTAATCCTCACACCACCCTACCAGGGAGGGGCCCATATCATGTGGGCACTGCCTTTGGGGAAACGAGTCACACGGCGGGTAAGTAACTTGCAGACCATGCCGGGCTCTAAGCCATGCAGACTTTCTGCTCTTCATCCTGACGGTCAAGGGCGGCTGGCACCGAGGGGTAAGTAGTGAGTAGGGGTAGGGTGTGTGTGATCAGACCTGGGCCTGGGAAAGGCCCTGAGCTGCCCCTGAACCCCCATCAGGCAGAGGGGAAGCAGCAGCCCCCAGGCCTGTCATTCCCGGGCCAGCAGCCGCTTCTCACCCTCAGCCTGGCATTCCCGCTGGTGCTTAAGGTCTGTCTCCCTGGCACCTGGCAGTGGTCCTGCCCAAGTCGGGTTGCCAGATCTAGCAAGTAAAAATAAGGGAGCCCGGTGAAGGTGAACTTGACGTAAACTACTTTTTAGTATAAGTATGTCCCATGCACTATTTGGGACATAGTTATACTAAAACATTAACAGTTGTTCATCTCAACTTCAGGTTTACCTGGTGTCCTCTGTTGCATCTGGCAAACCTATGATTCCAGGCCAGGGTGCATCCAGGCCCACAAGCCTGCCCAGCTGCCCCTGTGCCTCTCACCTTCCTGCTTCCCTGCAGAAGCTGCGCTCACTTCACAGGGCTCCTCCCACCTGAACTGGGCCCTGTCCTTCTCCACGCTGGCGGCCATGGAAGGTGCCCAGGAAGGCAGAACAGATGGCCGAGGGGGAAAAGTGGGTCCCTCCTGTGGGCTGCCCGTGGAGCACCCATCCACCTTCCCAAGGGCAGGTGGTGCACAGGGTGAGTCCTCGATTTCTATCCAGATGGACCTCAGCTGTGCCTGGGCCTCTATTTCCCCATCTGTGAGATGGGCAGAGAATGGCTGCCCTGCATACTCCTGGGTCCTTCACTTACCTGCTCATCCATCTCCTCTGTGCTCAAATCTAGACACAGGGCCCTACCCTCACGGAGCTAAGATTCGAGTTCAGAGAGAATACGAATGACCACACACAGCAAGCAAAAGGAAAGAGTTAGGAGGGACATGCAAGGTCTCTCAAGAACTCAAAACAGAGTTGGGTGGGACAGTAGGCAGGAGGTCAGGATGGGTGGCTTGGAGCCTCTATGTTATCAGCCCTGTGAAAAATCAGCATGTGTGCTGGGAAGCATTGATACAGAAGAAACAGCACGTGTGAAGGCCCCGAGGAAGGAAAGACCCACGTGGGTGTTCTGATGACAGGTGGGGTCTGGCCGGCGTACAGTAGCAGAGTGAGTCTCTGAGCCAGCTGGCAGAGGGTAGCTGGTTCGGCCCTGCAAAGCCTTATGAGCCAGGGTGCGAGTTTGGGGTCAACCTGATGGGAGGGGGAAAGTGGAAGCCTCTCAGCTGAGGATGGAGACCCAGGTTTCCTGCTCCCACCTCTGCACAGGGCAGGATACAGCTCTGGCAGCAGAGGTGGGAGGGGTGGAGTGCCCTGTGAAATCTGTGCTAAGTGGAAAGATAAGAGGACCCAGGAAAAGTCCTGTTCGTTGGGGAAGTCCTGGTCTCTCTGACAGTATTCTTGTAGCAGTTTGCAGGTAAGGCCTAGCCCTTGCTATTTAGCTGGCACCCAGGCTCTGTCCCAGCCCCTACCTTGCAGCAGTATTTCCTTGTCAAGTCAGCTGCCATAGGGGTGGGCCGGGGTGGAGTGCCCTATTTAACAGGCTGAGAATGCGGGGTTCCCCACCCCAGGGAGGCAGTAGAACACAGACTGTGGGAAGATACAGAAGACAAACGGTCTGGGTCCTTCACAGACACATTGCAAGAGAAGAGCTAGGGAGAGGAACCTTCTGGTTTTGAGAGATTTATCTGTGCGTTAATCATTTGCAGGGTGTGGGCCTGGTTGGTATGTGACTGGGACAAACCATGGGAAATAAAAATATTTATGAAACGCTTGGGAAATGAACCCTGACGGGATTTGGGAAAAGATCTCTAACACTAGGGGTTATTATTCATTGTGTCAGTCATGGTGATGAGATTGCAACTTTAAAAAATGGGCATATAATTCAAACACCATAAAATTCACCCTTTTAAAGTGTAACATGTGGTGATTTTTAGGATATTCCCAAAGCTGTGCAATCGTCACCACTATCTAATTCCAGAACCCTTTCATCACCCGCAAAAGAAATTTAGTACTAATTAGCAGTCATCCCCTAACCCTGGCAACCATTAATCTACTTTCTGTCTCTATGGATTTGCCAATTCTGGACATTTTGTATAAAAGGAATCAGGCAATATGTGTATACAGCTTCTTTCACTGAGCATAATGTTTGCAAGATTCATCCAGGTGTAGCAGGTATGGGCACTTCATTCCTTTTTATTGTGGAGATTGTATGGATAGGGTACATTTTGTTTATTCCTTCATCAGCTGACAGGCATTTGGGCTGTTTCTATCTTTGGGCTACTATGAATTATGTTACTATGAACATTCCCGTACAAGGTTTTTTCTGAACATGTTTTCAGTTCTCTTGGGGACGTACCTAGGAGTGGAATTGCTATGGCTTTGTTTTTTTCAAGAGTCCATTCTTAGAGCTATGTACCAAAATATTACAGTGAAATGATAAGATGCTGGGGTTTGCTTCAAAATCATACAGAAGAAGAAAAGAGGGAATGGATCAGTGCAAAAAGATGGGTTGTATGAGTTGAGAATTTTGAATCAGGACAAGTGCATGAGGGTTTATTATGCTATTTACTTTATATTTGTTTCAGTTTGGGCATAAAAATTCTTTTTAATATCAAGGCTCAGTTCAGAGTGGCTTCCCTGTCCTCCTTTTGAATTCCCAGTCAATCACTCTCTAGAATAGAAATGTAATGCGAGCCACACGCATCATAGTAAATGTGCTGGTAGCCACATTTAAAAAAGTAAAAACAGGGCTTTCCTGGTGGCGCAGTGGTTGAGAATCCGCCTGCCGATGTAGGGGACACGGGTTCGTGCCCCGGTCCGGGAAGATCCCACATGCCGCGGAGCGGCTGGGCCCGTGAGCCATGGCCGCTGAGCCTGCGCATCCGGAGCCTGTGCTCCGCAAAGGGAGAGGCCACAACAGTGAGGAAAAAAAAAAAAAAAAAAAGTAAAAACAGGGCAAGTTGATTTTAATTGTACTTTAACCCAATAGAGCCAAAACAGGATCATTGTAACATGTGAGCAATTTTAAAATTATGAGAAGATATTTTACATTCTTTTTTCCTGCTAAGTCTTCAGACCTCGCTGTGTATTTTATGCTGACAGAACACCGCCATCGGTCTCGCCCCCTTTCAACGACTCCATAGTGACTCCTGGCTCCCAGATTGGACAGGGCAGCTTTGTTTGGGGCACTTAATGCACTTTTCAAAAAGCTCTTGTGACCTTTGTTTTTACTTGGTTGTTTTTATCCATCTACAACTGGGACGTCGGCCCAAAGAGGGCAAGCACCTTATGTGTCTCACCAAGTGCTGTGTCCCTGTGTCTAGACCAGCATATCAAGCAGAGAGCAGGTGAGGGCTGAGTGAGTGAAGGACCCGGGAGTGTTCAGGGCATTGAATCTCTACCCATTTCACAGATGGGGAATCAGAGGCCCAGGCACAGCTGAGGTCCATCTGGGTAGAAATCCAGGGCTCACCACGTGCACTGCCTCCCCCTGGCAAGGTGGATGGGGATCCCGAGGGCAGCCCCTATACACCCTCCCCCTACTTACTACTTCATCTGTGCTAGCTGCCCTTGTCCTGCAGGATAAAGAGCAGAAAGTCTGCGTGCAGAAAGCCAGCATGGTCCAGCCAGGCTGACTCCTCCCGCCTCCCCCAGCCATGTTCTGGGCTCCCGTGTTCAGCCATGTTAGTCCAATCCAAGTCTCTGCCCTCTGGTTCAGGGCTCCTGGGGTCCTGTCTGGGGGAGAGGGCCATGCACGGTCCTCTATTCCAGCCGCCATTAGTGCCGGGTATACACAGATGGGTAATGGCCAACAAAGCTGAATGTGCAGCTCCTGTTCCCCCATGAAGGTGGATGTCCCTCAGCAGAAGGAATGACTGTGGCCTGAGGCTCAGGTCCTGTGTGCTGCCCAGCCCACAGGGGTTCCTTGGACCTCGAGCCCCTCTGCTGATGACCACAGCCAGTGTCACCAGGGCCACTATATCTGAGCCCCTGCTCTGAGGCAAGTTTTCACATGTGTTTTCTCTAGTCCTTGCATCATCCTTGCCAGGTGAGGGGAGGTGCAGTCCCATTTTACAGGTGTGGAGACGAGAGCAGAGAGGTGAAGCCCCCTGCCCAAGGCCATTCAGCCAGGGAATGGTGGAGCCACATTCGCAGCTGGGGCTGCCTGACTCCAGAGTTGAACTCTGAGGGCCGTCTAGAGGCCAGTGGCTGCCTGAGCCTGGAGACCCTGCCCTTGGCTTGTTCTGGCTTCAGGGCTGGAAGCCACACTGCAGGGATCAGAGATGGGGCTGCTTCTCAAAGCTCTGTTCCCCAAGCCCCTCCTGGGCCAAGACGAGCAGAGGTGACTTGAGGCAGGTTTCAGTGGCCATGTTCAGTGGCACCAGTGTGAGGGGAGAAGGTCAGTGTTTCCTGAAAGTCTCTGAACCCAAGGATTCCCCAGGGCCCTTATTAAAAGCAGATGCCCAGGCCTGGCCCTGGAGCTTCAGAAGGCCCAGAGTGGGGCCCTGGAATCTGCATTTAACCAGCAGCCCCAGGTGAAACCACTGCAGCTGGTTTCGAAGCCAATGATGAATTCCCTGCAGAATCCTCGGGTTCTCTGCCCACTCTCAAATTCCACAGGCTGACCCCACAGAGGGTCATCCAGGTGTATGGGGGAGGGAGGGAGCTTTCCCCTGGAGGCCCCGCTTTGGGCCCCAACATCTGCACCCTCCACCTGTGCCCCGCTGAGGACAGCTCAGGAGCATGTGACCTCCACATGGTGGGAGCTGAGGCTCTTCTGAAGGTACCCCCAACCCCATGACTGAGAATGACAGTTTGTCCCCAAATGGGGCTTCCAAAGGGGCTTTCCTACCTCCTCTCCCCCTTGGGGACTCTCTAAGCTCCAACTTGACAGATACCAACAGTTGGTGATTCTCAGAGAGGAAAAGCCCCTAAATGTTCTGTAACGGCTTCTCACCTCCACCTGCCCTCTGCTGTGGCCCTTTTTCACCCCTCCCCTGTTACCCCTCATGGGCAGCTGGGGCCCAGAGGGGGAGGGGAGCTTAGGGCACCCCAGTATCTCAGTGTGACACTCTTTTGTGCCTGGAGCCGACTCTGAGCTGGAAGAGCCGATAGGCTTTTCTAGAAAGCCAGGCTTTGGTGGTTTAGATCCTTACAATTCAAAGGGTGGTCCAGAGGCCTGCATCATCAGCATCACCTGAGCACTTGTTAGACCTGCAGCCTCTCAGGCTCCTCCCAGATCCCCTGACTCCTGAAGATGGCATTCCCAGGAGAAAATACTTTCCCTCCACAATACCTGGCAGACCCTTCATGGGTTCAGGTTAGGGCATTGAGTGGGGTGCCTGACCAGGTCTCAGAGCTTAGGTACATTCTTGCAGCTCTGCTCCCTACCCCTCCTCCAGGGCACACCCCAGGTGGCCACCCCTGTGGGGACCAGCAGTGGGTTAATTGTGTCAGGAGCTTGTGGACCACTAGTCCTTTTCTGGGCCACCAGGGATGGGGGACAGGTACCTACTGTCCGTGGCAGGAGGGCAAAGGGCAGGACTAGGGGCCTTGGCATCTAGACTCTAGGCCCTTTGTCCCTGGGTAAGTGGCCAGGAGGAGGAGAGGGCAGAAAGGAGAGGAGTGACCTTGTCCTGGGCCAGGAAAAAGTTTCAGGTGGCAAGCCTTCTTTCCTGGGAAGGCCTTTACATCCAGAAACACTACTATTGCTGCTAATAAAAATTATTTTGTGCATAATATGTGTCTGGCACCACGATGCATGCAGATGTCAACTGTGGGCAGCAGTGGTACCCAAGCCGTGGCTGCAGCAGATTCGCCTGTTCAAAGGCAGAATCCCGGGCTCCACTCCAGGCCTTATGAATCTGAAGGGATGGGCCTGGGAAACTGCTTTTAATACTGGCCCTAGGGAATTCTCGGGATCCGAGAGTTTTGGGAAACACTGACTTTCTCCAGACCCTGAAAGAGGCTGCCCAACACTGACATTCATTCATTCACCCTCTCACTCGCTCACTCGACACCTATGGACCATCCACCTCATTCACTGACCCACCCACTCTATTCCTCCCTGGATCACTGGTCTCGGTTCCCAAGTCCTCCTCTGAGCCCGTATCGTCCCCTCCCTGCCTCCGCTCTGTCTTCGCCCTACATCCTTCCACTGGGCGCCAGCTCTTTCTTTCCTAGGCGCTGTCCCCAGCGAGCCCGGGGCCGAGGGACCCTCCCAAGCCCCGCCCCTGCCCGGGCAGCAGAGCCCACCTCCCCAGCCCGCGACTGCGCTCTGGGCCCCGCGCGCCCCGCCTCCACCGGAGACCTGAGCGGAGGCTGCACCTAGGGCCTCAGGTTCCGACCCACCGAGCCTCTAGCCGCGGCTGCCCGCCGGGCATCCCAGCCCTTCCGCAGCGAGAGGTGGAGCCGGAGGCTGGGTTGTGGGCTCCAGGTGGGCTCTGGGAGGGATGAAGCAGGTAGGGCCGCGGGGATATGGGGATGGGAGGGTGGTGGCGAGGACGCCAGGAGCCTGCGGGAACGCTGGGAGAAGCGGGGAGGAGGAGGAGGGATGCGGGAGCCGGGGCTTGGGCCTGCTCTGGACCCCAAATGGGCCGAAGGTGGAGAAGGGGAGGGGTCCCGCCAGCAGAGAGGGTTGGGGCCAAAGGGCCTGTGAACCGCGCAAGGGTCTTTCAACCGCCTTTGGTGTCCCCCAGGCCCTGGTGGATGATACTGAGGATGTGTCCCTGGATTTTGGCAATGAAGAGGAGCTGGCGTTTCGGAAAGCCAAGATCAGGTATGCTGGGACTGGGCATTGGGCAAGCATCCCCGAGAGCTGCAAATGCATTCATTCACATTCATTCATTAATTCAGAATGTATTGAGCACCTGGTGTGTGCCAGGCATGGGGCAAGGGACACACCCTGGACAGATCAGACAAGGTCCTGCCCTCCTGGAGCCTGCAGTCTTGGGGGGAGGGGACTAACATTGAACGGGCAAACAAAGATATTAACAAGATAATTAGCGTGAGAAGAGTTGGGAAGAAAATCAACCGGGATGATGAAAGAGAAAGTAATTGGGGGAGGCCAGTTGCCTTAGTGCAGCCAGGGAGGGCCTCTCTGAGGAGGTGATGTTTCGCCTGAGACCTGAATGATGAGAGGCAGCCAGCCATGCATTGGAGACTGCAGGAAGCCTTCCATGTAGAAGGAACAGCAGGTTCAAGGGCCCCAGGCTGTGTTTGGAAGGTCAGAGAAAAGCCACTGTGTCTGGAGGGAGTGCTGTAGTGGGGGAGAAGACAGGGGTTGGCAGGAGGCTGGAGAGGTGGACAAGGGCTTGAATTTTTATTCTTATCCCTGCTTCAGCTCCAGCCAGCCAGACATAGTATTGGCCTAAAACAACAGAGATTTATTCTCTCACAGTTCTGGAGGCTAGAAGTCCAAAATCAGTTTCACTGGGCTGAGACCAAAGTGTCTGCAGGACAACACTCCTTCTGGAGGTTCTAGGGGAAAATCTGTTCTTTGCCTTTTCCAGCTTCTGGTGGCTGCTGGCTGGTGGCCCCTTCCTCTGCCCCTCAAGGCCAGCAGTGTAGCATCTTCCAGTCTTTCTCTGTTCCATTTCATATCGCCTTTTCCTCTGTGTGAAATCTCCCTCTGCCTTTTCCTCTTACAGGGTTACTTGTGATTGCATTTACAGCCCACCTGGATAATCCAGGGTAATCTCCCCATCTGAAGATCCTTAATTTAATCACACCTGCAAAGCCCTTTTTTCAGTATGTGGTAACATTCACAGCTTCCAGGGATTAGGACCCTGGATTGAGGGGCTATTATTGAGCTCATCATAATGGCCAATGATTGTTTTTAAGAAAAGACACAATAAGAGAACTGGAATGCTGGGGAATCTTCTAGAACATCTAAATGCATTATATGTTCAGTCTTTATTGAGCTCCTTCTGTATGCCCACCTGGGCTGGTGGCTGGGGATATACAGTATACAGGACGCACCCCCTGCCTCTGTGGAGTCGCCTGGTCTAGAGCAGGGATGGTCACCGTCGACACTGCTGACATTTGGGGCCAGATACCTCTTTGCTGTAGGGGCTGTCCTGTGCATTGTAGGATATTTAGCAGTAAAGCCATGGCCTTTATTGACCAGATGCCCAGTAGCATCCCCCCAGTAGAGTCTGCAGACACTGCCAAATATTCCCTGGGAGGCAGACTTGCCCCAGGTTGAAAACTGTCGGTGTGGGGATGTAGGGTGTAAGCATGCCCATGGCTGTTATGATTCAGTGTTTTAAATGCTGTGATTGGCAAAAGCTTGGGCACTTATGCTGGTCAGGGGAGGAAGTGACAGCTAAGCTGAGACCTGAAGGATGGGTAGGAGTTAACTAAGCGGGGGAGGAGCGAGGGGGGGACACATGCAAAGGTTTAGAGGTGAGGTCATGAGTTTAGGGAGCTGAGACTGCTTTAGTGGAGAGTAGTCTGAGCAGAGGCTGGGGCCACACCAGAAGGGCTTACAAGGGAAGTTCTGGGGCTGCACTGTCCACTAGAACATGTGGGAATGTACTACGTCTGTGCTGTCTGGTGTGGTAGCCACCAGCCACTGTGGCTGGTGAACACTTGATAGGTGGCTAGTGTGACTGAGGGACAGACGTTTGGATATTTAATTTTAATAGCCACATGTGGCTACCATATTGGACAGTGCAATTCTAGAGTTGGAATTTGCACAGTGCAGTGACATGATCCGAATTACACAATAGACGGTGGATTGTAATAGCGGAAGGAATCGCGAAGCAGAAGCTGGGAGCTTGGGCCAGCGCGTGGGCATGGGTGATGGAGCAAAGTGGAGGGGCCCAGAGGCACAGAAGAGGCAGAATCAGCCAGCCTCGGTGATGATCAAGATGTGGGCTGCGGATAGGAAGAGTCAAGGGTGATGCCCAGGCCTCTGGCCTACTGACCCAGGTGAAGGAGCACTTAGGGGGGAAAGACGTTGAGCCCAGAGTCATCTTCGTTGGGTTGTGGTAGAATGTTCTAATGGCCAGGTGTGATGGGCAGCAGGGAAGAGAGACTGGGGGCTCTGGGGGCGTCATCTGGCCTGCATGCAGAGATCGGGGAGGCAGCAGCTCATGGCTGTGTGTGTGTTTGAGAGCTACCCATCCCAGAATCCTCTGTGCCTAATGCAGATTTCTGGTCCAGGCCTGGACCTACGTAACCAGATTCACAGGGGATGGACATCTCTAGTTGATTCTGATGCTCTAGAAGAGTATAGAGATGGCTCTAAATCCTGAGCATAAATGAAGTCACCTAGATAGCAGGATGGAAAGGAGGTTCTTAACTGGGGTCTATATATGGGCTTAACAGGGTTCAGGAACCCTGTGTAAACTATTATCTAAGTTTCACATGTGTGCTGCTTTAGGAAAAGGACTCAAACTTTAATTACATCGTCAAATGGGTCCATGATCCAAACAAGAATCACTAGTATCAGGTGAGAATTGTTATTTGTCAATTCCATGTTGAAATGGATTCCAGGTTGACTTTGAAGGGAGGTGAAGTGATGGAAGGGGCCCTATAACAGGAGTCTGGGATTTCAGGGCCACTTCTTCCTTTACCACTTGCTGGCTTTGTGATTTTGGACATTGTTCACCTTGCCCTGTTGAGCCTTGACCCATCTGTAAAATGGGGGTACTTGTACCATCCTGACCTCACCACGTGCTGGCTGTACAATTTGTTCAGTACATATTTACCCAGCATCTGTGTACAGGTGCTAGCTAAGCCCTGGGGTTAGAGACCTGGTCCCTTCCCTTCTTGTCCCTGGTTCCAGGTCAGTGAAGTGCAGTGTGGTGGGGAGAGCACCTTGCAGAATCAGTGAAGGATGTGACTCCATAGCAGGTAGAGGAAATGTTGGGTATGCTGCGTGTGTTTTTCCCCGGTGCGCTACTTTTTTACCTTTTCTTATTGTGGAAAAAAAATCCCCACAACATAAAATTTATCATTTTAACCATTTTTTTAAGTGTTCAGTAGTGTTAAATATATTCATGTTGTTGTAAAACAGATCTCCAGAACTTTTTCATCTTGCAAATCTGAACCTCTGTCCCCATTAAACACCACCTCTCCATCCCCCCTCCCCTCAGCCCCTGGAAACCATCATTCTTCTTTCTGTCTCTCTAAACTTGACAACTTTAGATACTTCATGTAAATGGAATCATAGAGAATATGTCTTTTTGTGACTGGCTTTTTTCACTTAACATAATGTTCTCAAGGTTCATCATGTTGTATCACGTATCAGAATTTTCTTCCTTTTAAAGACTGAAAAATATTCCATTGTGTGTATAGACCACACTTTGTTCATCGATTCTTCTGTTAATGGACACTTGGGTTGCTTCCACGTTTTAGCCCTTGCAAATAGTACTGCAATGAACATAGATATGCAATTATCTCTTCAAGACCCTGCTTTCAATTCTTGATATATACCCAGAAGTGGAACTGTTGGGTCATATGATAATTCTAGTTCTTATTTTTTTTTTCTTTCTTTCTTTCTTTTTTTTTTTTTTTTTTTTTTTTTTCACTTTTGGCTGCACCACGCGGCATGTGGCATCCTAGTTCTGTGACCAGGGATTGAACCCACACCCCCTGCAGTGGGAGTGCAGAGTCTTTGACCACCAGGGAAGTCCCTAGTTTTAATTTTTTGAGTAACTTTCATACTATTTTCCATAACAGTTGAACCATTTTACAATCCCAAAAGCAATGCACAGGGTTCCAGTTTCTCCACATCCTCACCAACAATTGTTACTTTCTGTTTTTTCAGAGTATCCATCTTGATGGATGTGAGGTGGTATCTCATTGTGGATTTGATTGCATTTCCCGAGTGATTAGTGATGTTGAGCATCTTTTCATGTGCATGTTTGCCATTTCTGTATCATCTTAGGAGAAATGTCTATCCAAAGTCCTTTGCCTAGTTTTTAATCAGGTTATTGGATTTTTTGTTGTTGTTCAGTTGTAGGAGTTCTTTATATATTCTGGATATTAAGCCCTTATGAAATGTATGATTTGCAAGTATTTTCTCCCATTTCATGGGTTGCCTTTCCACTCCGTTGATGGTGTCCTTTGATGCACAAAAGTTTTTAAATTTTATATAGTTCCATTTATCTGTTTTTACTTTTGTTGTCTTTGCTTTTGGTGTCATATTGTATGTGTGAGTGTATGTTTTTACTGAAATATAATTCACATATCATAAATTCACACTTTAAAATATACAATTCAGTGTAGATTTTAGTCTATTCACAAGGTTGTGCAATCATCATCACTATCTAGTTCCAGAATTTTTGATCACCCCAGATGGAAGCCCTGTACCCATTAAGCTGTCATTTCCCATTTCTCCCCTCCCCCAGCCCCTGAAAACCACTAATCTACTTTCTGTTCCTTCGAATTGGCCTATTCTGGACATTTCATGTAAATGGGATCATACAGTATGTGGCCTTTTATCTGACTTTTCTCACTGAGCATAATGTTTTCAAAGTTCATCCATGTTTTGGCATGTACTTCATTACTTTTTACTGCTGAATAATATTTGATTGTATGGATAGAGTACATTTTTCTTATCCTTCGTAAGTTGATGGGCATTTGAGTTGTTTCTGCTTTCTGGTTCTTGTGAATAACGCTGCTGTGAACATCCATGTGCAAGTTTAGGTATGAACATATGTTTTCAGTTCTCTTGGGCATCAACCTAGAAGCAAAATTGCTTGGCCAAATGGTAACTCTCTGTTTTAGCCATGCTCTGTTACAGACCAACTTTTAGTGAGTACTCTGGGCTTCCAGCTGCCTTGGGGAGCAGGAGAAGCCTGGACTCGAGGTCAGACAGACCCAGGTTTGGATCTTGGTTCCGCCATTCCCCAGCCGACTAACTGCGGTTGTGGTTTAGACTGGCAGACAGCCTCACCAGACACAAACAGGCTTTCATATACACCTGTTTACTTGGCTCTCTAGAAGGATACAAGGCAGAGACACAGCATCTTCATCTCATCGAGGGACTCAGCTGCTACCCACACACACGGCTGCTTTTGCTCTGTCACCACGGGGGCTCTGTTGGGCTATCAGGGACAAGAGCCAGAGACTGTGGGTCACCTTGAGGCATAAAAGCTTCAGTTCTGTTTCCTGCCAACCTTTTCTAGGACTCTGTTCACCGAGGTCCAAGGCCTGCTTGCCAGCTCACAGGTCCTCCAACCCAGGGGCCGTTCCACGCCACGAGCAGGCACATAGGACACTGCCAGGGGAGACCCAGATCATTCCCAGGCAGGCAGTCCTGATGTTAACCCTTCACTCACAGTGACCTTGAACAAATCAGGGCACCTCCGGATCCCCCATTTTCTCATCTGTAAAATGTGAATGATGTTAGCTCCGTCATAGGGTTGTGTAAAGAGGGCTCAATTGGGTGACGAATGTATGTAACGAATCCAGCGGGACCCCTGACACCTTGTATGTCCTTCATAAATGGTACTTGCTGTATCATAAGTGTACTTCAGTGTCTTGACTCTGTGGGCAGGGCTGGGGCAGAGGCATGTCCTCAGTTGCAACAGGACATCACACTGGGGTTGTCCCTGGAGCTGGAGACTGTCCCTCATATGGAAAGAGTGGTTTATGCTTTCAAGGCACTGTCTTCACAAAATTCATTTGGACCCAAAGGTCGTGGTTTCCAGTGGATTCCCACCCAAAGTAGGGTGATGTCCTCTTGCCCCAGGCAGAGTTATTGGATCTGATTTTGGTCTCAGTTGTCAGGCTGGTTTATTGTTAGGGTTTGGTCCGTGTTCCGTGGTTGGTCCTCATTCAGCACAGTGGGCATTAAATTGAGGGGTGTCCCACTCTCTGGTGTCAGGTGCCACTGGGAGTCACATGTTAGTGGGGCCAGGACCCAAGGCAGAAATCACATAGAATCAGTACTGCCCCTGCAAATCCCCATCTAGCCTGTCAAGTAGAATAACATTTTGTCTTTCAGGAAGTCTCCCACCGTCCATTCATCTTCCCATGTTGGATACCAGTGCTGTTCCTCAAAACGAGCTGCAGATGAAATTGTTGCCTGCTTTTTAGGGGAAGTTAGATTGAATGAAAAACAACAGCAAACACTTACTTACCTAGCACTTACTATACGCAGGCACTGTTCTCAGTGTTTTACTCATAAAATTCATTTAAGCTGTGTTACAAACCTATGAAGTTGATACTATGATTTTTATCAATTTCAAGATGAAAGAAATTGAGGGAAAGAGTTGAAGGATTGGCCCAAAGTCACACAGCTGTGAAATTGTGGGGTGGGGATTTGAACCCTTAGATCCGGCTCTGGAGTTGCTTCTTAGGTTATGCTGTGCTTAGGGGCACAGATGCTCATGCAGGGAGGGATGCTCGGGGACAGGCTCAGCCCTGGGAACGGCATTCTCAGGCCTTCAATTGTGTGCTTCCTCTGAGGAGTACTTTATATTTTCCTATGTACGTGAGAATGTGGAATTGCCCACTCTTTAGATCAGGCTTTCTCAACCCTCGGCACTGTGATACTTGGCGCTGGGTAATTCTTTGTGGGGGCTGTCCTGTGTATTGTAGGACTTCAGTGGCATCCCTGGACTTCACCTACTAGATGCCAGTGACACTGCCTTCTACAGTCGTGACAACCAAAGAAGACTCCAGACTTTGCCAAGTGAAGTCCCCTAGGGGCGAAATTGCCCCCGGTTGAGAACCTTGATTTATATTATTCTCTTGCTCTCTCTGGGGTTTGGATTTGGAGAAATTAAATTTGCATTTGAGGGAATTCAGAGGTCTGAGACCTCTGTGTTTGACCCAAGAGAAGCTGGTGGGGCGGGGGCCAAGGAAGGAAGGGGGCAGGTGATGGTACAGATGCACCTTGGTGGCCATCCATTATTCCCAGAAATCAACACAGGCACATCTCTAATTGCTACACACACACACACATACACACACACACACACACACACATACACACACACACACACACACACACACACACACACACACACACACACACACACACACTGTGCTACAACACACAGATAAGAATAATTTTGGTTTTTCTTTGTTGTTAGGAAGTCTGATTGCCTTGATAAGTCTGATTGCCTCTGGACCCCTCGCCCAGACCCCTGTCCCCGGTGACTTTGGGCAACAATCACACTGCCCCTCTTCCCACTCTAAAATCTATTTTTAAAATATAGAAATAATGACACATAAGCAGGTCTCACCAATGGCTGATGGTTTAAATTTAAGGAAGGTTCATGATTACCAAGGAAAATAATCTGCAGAATCAAGGAACTAGACAGATTTCAGTTCTCTTTGATTAGGGTGAGGGATTACATGTTTTGAAATTAACCCCTTACACCTCCAGCTGCTTTACTTCCCCTTATTTATACTTCTTGTTAACATGAAATTGATTGCATAAGCAGTGCCAACAAAAAAGTCACCAAAGGGAGATTTCTTCTAAACTAAGACCCACACAATTGGGGAAGGCATTTGGGACCAGAAGAAGACTTTGGTTAGAAGTTGGTTCCTTGATGTTCAGTACTGGAGAACAGCTGGACTGTGTGGACCTGGAGTGTTTAACTCACTCATTCATTTATTCCAGGGTTGATGCTATTGAAATTTGGGGCTGGACATTCTTTGCTGTGGGGGCCCGTCCTGTGCACTGTAGGATGTTTAGCAGCATCCTGGCCTCTACCCACTAGATGCCAGTAGCAGCCCCCTAGTTGTGACAACCAAAAATGTTTCCAGACATTACTGGTGGGGAACCCTGAATCACTGCCATTTGAGAAGCACTGATTTATTCTTTCATTCATTTATTCATTAAGTCAACAAAACCTTTCAAGGACCTTTGCATGCCAAACACTGTTCTAAGGGCCACAGAGAAAACCAGACAGGCCTGGTCCTTGCCTTCATGGAGCTGACTTTCTCCTGTCACGGAGAGACAGTGAACACATAAGCAAATATCTAAACGAAGTGACATCAGAGAGTGGTAAGTGCCATGAAAAAGGGGGCCAGGGCTGGAGGCCCCTTTAGATTCTAGGGGGGGTCAGAGGAGGCCTGAGGTGGTGCATTATTTGGGCTGAGACCCAAATATGGAGGAGGAGCCAGGTGTGGGAAAATGCGCAGGAAGAGACTTCTGGCAGAGGAAACAGCAAGTGCAAAGGCCCTGAGGTGGGAGTATATTCTAGGGATTGTTGGAACCAGGCTAGGGTGCAGAAAGTGGCATAGTAGGAGGAGGAGACATTTGGAGATTTGTTAGGGAAAGGATGTGGGGACTTTGAAAATTCTGATGGGAATTTGGAATTTTGTCTGCTTTGATGGGCAATCTTTGGAGAGATTTGAGCAGGGGAGAGGTATGATCTGATTGACACTTGAGAAAGCTGCCCGTGACTGCCAGGTGGCCTGTAGGGGAAGAACAGCAGCAGGGAGATCTGTTACGGGCTGGTGGAGGGGTCAGGGTGAAAGATGCTGGTGGCCTGGACTGGCTGGACTCCAGGGACACACATGGGAACTTGGCTCAAACTGGTCTTTGTCCAAATTCTGCCAGCTGCTGGAACTTCTGAGATTGGACAGAGATGGTTGAAGGCAGTGGGTTCCAGATGCAGGTTGTGGGACGTGAATTCCCAGGAGATCTCAACTTCATCAGCATCCCTCAGGAACTCAGCAAACAAAGGGCCCAAACTTCAGGGTCTCCATCCCTGAAGATTTGACTCAGTAGGTGTTGAGATGGGTGTGAAAGGCTCCTGCAACGTGATTCTGCTCTGCTCCGAGTGACTTGGCGTATTTTTCTAGGTTGTCTATTTCTGGATTAAGTAGGGAGTGTGTGTGTGTGTGTGTGTGTGTGTGTGTGTGTGTGTGTGCACCTTCATTGGAGTGGGGTTTGGTGTTGATACAAGGCTCAGCTATATATTCTGGCAAGTGATGCCGATGACGTTTCCTCAGTAAAGACCAGCTCAATAAATTTGGGTTGGAATCCAAGGGGAAAGGCCTGGGGCCGGCCCTACTCCAGCCCTAAGGAAACTCTTTTCACACAGGGGCTCAGCCTTGGGTGTTCCACGGCCAGTGACTCACTCCTCACTCATTACAGGAGTAAGGAGGCTTCCAGAATGACTCAGAAGCAGCCAGAGATCGTGTTAATGGATCCTTATGTTTTTCTGGCATTACAGTACAGATGTATCTCCCCCCTAGATCGTAAAATACTTTAGAATAGAAAGTGCAAAGGGACAGTCAGCCAACTGACTCCAAGCCTCAGACATACTCTCTTGGGCCAGGGAGGTATTTTAAATGAATGTGAATTTATATTTAAATATTGGAATAGGTCACATTAGCAATCTGACTTGCTCAGAGTAGCTGAGCCATAGAGACAGAAGGCAGATTGGTGGTTGCCAGGGGCTGTGGAGAGGAAAAAATGGGGAGAAACTGCCCAATTGGTATGGGGTTTTACTTTGGAATGATGGAAATGTTTTGGAACAAGAGTGTGAAGTACTAAATGCCACTGAATTCTTCACTTTAAAATGGTTAATTTTATGTGATGTGAATTTCACCTCGATACATTTTTTGCTGTATTATTTTTAAATATTACATTTAAATATTTAACATATTAAATTAAAATATTTAAATCTTTTAAAATATTTTAAAGTATTAAAAAAATACTTTAGACCTTATTTTTTTGGAACAGTTTTAAGTTCACAGCAAAATTAAGGGGAAGGTACAGAGATTTCTCATATACCCCCCCCGCCCCCCACCGCAAATAGCCTCCCTCATTATCAACATTCCCTGCCGGAGGAAACATTTGCTACAATTGACGAACCTACATTGACACGTCACCATCACCCAAAGTCCATAGTTTACATTAGGGTTCACTCTTGGTGGTGTACCTTCTATAGGTTTATATAATGACATGTATCCACCATCACAGTATCATACAGAATAGTTTCACTGCCCCCCAAAATCCTGTTCACTCCCTCCCTCCACCCTAATCCCTGATCTTTTTACTGC
The DNA here is from genome assembly GCF_002837175.3 of Physeter macrocephalus. Lineage (NCBI taxonomy): Eukaryota > Metazoa > Chordata > Mammalia > Artiodactyla > Physeteridae > Physeter > Physeter macrocephalus. The sequence goes on along the minus strand of NC_041227.1, from coordinate 54,809,945 downwards.
CGCCATAGTTTTGCCTTTTCTAGAATGTCATATAGTTGGAATCATACAGTATGCAGCTTTTTCAGAGTGGCTTCTTTCACTTAGTAATATGCAATTAAATCTTTTTTTTTTTTTTTAACTTTACTCTTGATTGCTGACTTCTTGTGAATGACTGTTAGATTTGGAAGGGTGGACCTGTCCCTTCAGGGTGAGCCCCAGCTCTCACCCAACGAGCTGACTTATTTCCTACCCCAGCTCAGCCCTCTAAGTACCTGAGTTTGCAGCACCCCCATCGCCACCCCTCAAGGACAATGGGGAAGAAACATTACTCCAAAAGTAGCATTTCTACTATGCTTTCCAGAGGTGCAAGAAGCTTTGAGTTGGAATTTCTAATGCTGTAGTTTTCTCCGCAAACCTCTTGAAGCTGATTGAGGGGCCTGTTTGCAGTAGCCCGGCCTTGGGCGTCAGGCTGTACATGGCCATCCTAGCCCACTTACTCTGAGAACCCGTGTTCCTGCTCATCCCCTGGCCTTTTATATGCTTCACTCTCTGCTGCCTAAATTTGTCCTTTAGATCTTAAAATATTTTTTGTGTGTGTCCAAATCCCTATTATCTTTTTAAAAAATTAAAAAACAATTTTCATTGAAGTATAGTTGGTTTCCAATGTTGTGTTAGTTTCAGGTGTACAGCAAAGTGATTCAGTTATACTATATATATGTGTGTGTGTGTGTGTGTGTATGTGTGTGTGTATATATATATATGTATATTCTTGCCACCAGGGAAGCCCTAAATTTGTCCTTTAGATCTTAAAATATTTTTTGTGTGTGTCCAAATCCCTATTATCTTTTTAAAAAATTAAAAAACAATTTTCATTGAAGTATAGTTGGTTTCCAATGTTGTGTTAGTTTCAGGTGTACAGCAAAGTGATTCAGTTATACTATATATATGTGTGTGTGTGTGTGTGTGTATGTGTGTGTGTATATATATATATGTATATTCTTTTTCAGATTTTTTTCCCTTATAGGTTATTACAAAATATTGAGTACAGTTCCCTGTGCTATACAGTAGGTCCTTATTAGTTATCTATTTTATATATAGTAGTGTGTATATGTTAATCCCAAACTCCTAATTTAACCCTGATCTTAAAATAGTTTTAAAAAATTCATTATTTTTAATTGAGATATAATAATTCATATACCATAGCATTCACCCCTTTAAAGGCTACAACTCAGTGGCCTTTAGTATATTCCAAAGGTTGTGCAACCATCATTACTGTCTAATTCCAGAACGTTTTCATCGCCTGCAAAAGAAACCCCATGTCCTTTAGATCTTCATCCTCATCACTAAGAACCATCCCCTACTCTGAGCTAGGTGCTCCTCCTCTCAGCCCCAAGTGCCCCAGTGTCTACCCCAGCCTGGTGGCCAGCTGTTGTGTCCACCTCTTGGGTTTGCTAAAATGTCACTAAATAGCCAAGAGCCTTGTGGATAACCTTCCCTCATAACTAAAGGATTAGCACCTGGAATAGCAGGGGCAGCTGGGGGCACCCTGTACCACTGTCCATTCTGGATAGTGGCCATGCCATGTTGAATACTTTGATCATGACTCTGCTTACCCCATTAATGACACCTTTCAGACTGAGTTGAAATTGCCCATTTGCACATATATACAATGGAATATTACTCAGCAATAAAAAGAAATGAAATTGAGTTATTTGTAGTGAGGTGGATGGACCATACAGAGTGAAGTAAGTCAGAAAGAGAAAAACAAATACCGTATGCTAACACATATATATGGAATCTAAAAAAAAAAAAAAAATGGTTCTGATGAACCTAGGGGCAGGACAGGAATAAAGATGCAGACATAGAGAATGGACTTGAGGATGCGGGGAGGGGGAAGGGTAAGCTGGGACAAAGTGAGAGAGTGGCATGGACATATATATACACTACCAAATGTAAAATAGATAGCTAGTGGGAAGCAGCCACATAGCACAGGGAGATCAGCTTGGTG